>NC_092872.1:96181074-96531074 GCF_028372415.1 Notamacropus eugenii | reverse complement strand
GTAGGGTTCATGTGGGGAGAAAGCTCTAAAATACAGTAATAAGTGAAAAGTCATAAAAATTTAAATTCTGTGAAAGGCAGAAGCCTGAACGTGGTGACCTGTTTATGAATCATAACTTAAACTCTGAGTCAAAACTTAAGATACTCTGACCTATAAAAGCGAAAACAAGAATATTGTGACCAGGACACTATCAATACACAAACTTATGTTCGGGCATAACATTGACTTAACTCCTTACCTCATTACTAAGCAGAAAACCAAAAATATTCACCAGTCAGTAGTGATGCACTCTCTAGCTCCTCCTGCTTTTGTCTATTTTCTATAATTACCATGGGGATTTTGGAGCTCAAGAGCAGGGATTCACAAAACAGTTTGGCTGCAGCCCCAGACCTAAGATTGCCCCTGTTTATAAATATTTATAAACATCTACTATAATCAATGTGAAGATAGTTGGCCTCTTCCTTTAGTATTAAAAAGAATACTCCGTGGTTATGGATGAGGTTCAGAGTTCCCCAGTCAGGGGAATTCTGGACCTTATAGGCATAGTTCCAAATTGCTCTCCAGAATGGTTGGATCAGCTCACAACTCCATCAACAGTGCGTTGTTCAGTCATATCTGACTCTTTGTGATCCCATTTGAGGTTTTTCTGGCAAAGATGCTAGAATAGTTTACCATTTCTTTCTTCAGTTCATTTTACAGATGAGGAAACTGAGGCAAAGAGGGTTATGTGACTTGCCCAAGGTTACGCAGCTAATAAGCACCTGAGGTCAGATTTGAACTCTGGAAGATGAGTGTTCTTACCTCCAGGACTCTATCCACCTGCCACCTAGCTGCCCATACCAATGGTTCATTAGAGTCCCAGTGAAAATATTTTTTCTTAAATGTGTATCTAGAAACTGATAGTTTAGTAGAAATACAGAGTTCTTCATTCATAGTAATTAGAAATGTCATTAGAGATCCAAAGACATTTATTTCCACGTCCGCAAGTGTGGTTCTTTTATTACACACATTTCCCACCCAGCCCTGGGTTTCATGTTCCGTGTCATCGTTGTAAATGATGACTATTTTCACATAAAATTTAAAGGCTAGTGCTTTGAATAAGCACTAGCCAAAGAGAGATCCATTATCACCCACAAATCAAAGCTGCAATAGGAATTACTATTAGTTTTCATTGGTGGTGTTTCATGATTTCAAAGGCCCAGCTTAGAAGCAAAAGATTTTACTAAACTCTTGTGACCCCATCTGTCACTGCACTTTCCCATTTTCCTATTTCTCTCTTGACTTTCGTTTTCAGTCATGTCTGTCTATTCATGGCCCCATTTAGGGTTTTCTTGGAAGAGATATTGGAGTGCTTTGCCATTTCCTTCTCCAGATCATTTTACAGATTAGGAAACTGAGGCAAATAGGGTTAAGTGACTTGGCCAAGATGACACAGCTATTAAGTGTCTGAGGTCAGATTTGAACTCAGAAAAATGAGTCTTCCTGACTCCAAACCTGGCATTCTATTCTCTGTACCACCTAGCTTCCCTATTTCTGTCTTAACTTTGCTTTTTAAAAAAATCTTGTTGTCTGGATCATAGATTTTATCCAAGACTATTCACAGATGTCCTGAAATAGTGCCAGTTGCTTTATGAAAACCACATTAGCCATTGATACATTTTTAAGAACCAAAATATTTCTGGATTTATTGCACCAAATAAAATTTGTTATCAAGATTGTTTGGGCTTTCGGCTTTTCTAAACATTTTGAAATAAACACTTAAATTTACATGTTAAAATGGTAAAGCCAAGCATGTGAAATTTCAAAATAATTGAAAAAATGTTGGCTTTGATTTATAATTAATAGCAGTTTATTATTTTAGCAAGAATTAATATTTTCATCTGAATGAAATATGGTCCTCAGATGTCACTGCATATTTGTAAGACAAAACTCTAATCATCATCAGTATTGAAATACATTACCTGGTCTTTTAATCTCAGTATCTTATTTTTCTAATTATGACACAAGAGGGTAGAATATACTCTTGCAACTATGCAATGCTATGAATCTTTAATGCCATAATAACATGACACTACCACCCCCTTGAAGAATCAGATTAGTTACCTTCTGTTAGGGTGAGCAAAGATTAAACTCTCTGGAGGGCTGTGATAAGTGAGGAGGCCTGTGTAAGAATTGGCTTAAGCTCATTGATAATAAAGGCTGACTACCTACCTGGTGGCTAAATAAAACCTCTGAGGACTGACCAGTCCTTCCCAACCTAGGCAACCGTCTAGGGATTGGTTGTTGCTTAACCAAAGTTGGAGAAAAAATTTTTTAAAAACTGTGATAATGAAGAATAATCAGATTCACTGATAAGAGATAAAAGGAAGCTGAAAACCAGAAGGAGGGGAGTGGACCACATTGTACTACAGCAACCTTAGGCTTAATATGCATATGTGGTAGTGGTTAGAGTATCAGATTTGGAATAAGAAAGAGTCAAGTTCAAATCTTACCTCAGACACTGGCTAGCTGTGTGACCCTGAACAATTTCCTAAACCTCTCTCAGCCTCAGTTTCTTTCCCTTGTATAAAAAGAGGGTAATAATAGGATTGGTATAAGGATCAAATGAAATAATATCTGTAAGGTGCTTTGTAAGTCTTAAAGTATTATACAAATATTGACCATTGTTATTATTTCATTGTGGGGAGAGGAAGCATCTACAGGCAGCGGGCTTCTGGAAACAGGCTGGAGGCTTCCTGGATTTGGTAAGGGACCAGACAAGATGATGTGCAAACACACGGCAGGCAGGGACGAGTTAGTTATTCAATCCTGTCCAACCCCCGTATGAAATTTCCTTGACCAAGGCTCTAGGATCGTTTGCCATTTCCTTCTCCAGTGGATTAAGGCAAATAGGCTGAATGACTTTCCCTGGGTCACACAGCTAGTGAGTGCCTGAGGACAGATTTGAACTCAGGTCTTCCAGACTTCAGGGTCAATGCTCTAAACAACGGAACCACCTAGATGCCTCCAGGGAGGGGTTAGGTGGGGAACCTGTGACCTTAATAAAAGAATTTGTTCAGTAAAACTTGGATTCAGTCGAAGGGCAGCACTTGAGGACCTAGAGGGCTACGTGTGGCCTTGGGGCCATAGGTTCCCTACCCCTGGTTAGACTTTACTTTTGAAAGAGACTTTATCTAGGCTTCTCTTTCTGTTGCTCTTTGGAGGTTAACTTTGTATTTTCTTTCTGCCTCAGCTGTTGCTGCTGCTTCTTCAAGCTAGCTAGTCTCCAGGGGCCCTACCACTCACAGTTACAACTTGGGTGGGAGAACAGTCAGAAAAGCTCTGTGACTCTCTTAGCAGCTGGGGAGTCTGTTTCCACCTCAGTGACTGCTGTCTTTGGTTATGTCACTGGTCAGTTGCCATTTGTGGGTTTTAACACAACCCTATGACATAAGATGCCACACCGTACTTTTTCGTCAAGGATGGTTGCTTCTAGTACATAAAAGCTTCACAAAATAGGAGTGGGACAGATTTAATCCTATTTTTCCAGATCTAATTCATTTGAATGTTTACACATTACTCTTCAACATATGGGAAAAAACACAGAATCCACACCAGAAACTGAAAATCATCAAATTATAAAGCTGAAGTCATCTAGTCCAACCCCTACCCAGACTATCAGTCTTGTCTTCAGCAACTGACAAATTGTTATCCAATTTCTGCTTTAAGATCTCCATCAACAGAGAATTAATTCACTGACTTCTATAGCTATACATTTTAGGAAAGCTCTTATTCTATTGAACTGAAACCTTCTTTCCTGGATTTCCTCCTTATTGGTCAAAAGTTCTGCCCTCTGGGACCAGACAGAACAGGTGTTTGTCCCAACAGCCTTTTCAACACCCTAACTTCTCTTAAGTGTTTTTTTCTCAAGAACAAACACCCTACCCGTCAATGGAGGAATGTCTAAAGTGGTTGTGGTATATGATTGTAATAGAATATTATTGTGCTATAAGAAATGATGAGCAGAATGACTTCAGAAAAATCTGGAAAGATTTACATGAACTTATGTAGAGTGAAGTAAACAGAACCAAGAGAATATTGTATGTAGTGACAGCAATATTGTAAAATAAACAGGGAGGGGAGGAGAAAGAAGAAGGAACTAAAAAAACGCCAAAAAAAATTGTTTTTATATGTAATTGAGGGGGAAGTAAAGTATGATTTTAAAAAAAGAACAAACAGTTCCTTCAACTGTTAGCACAGTTTTCAATATCCTCTACTGCATAGACAAGTAGCTTGTCAAATATCCTTCTAAAACATGGCAGCCAAAGAGAACCCCATATTCCAGTTGTGATCTGACCAGGTCCAAGTACAGCATGCTTCTCACCTCCCTTTCTCCAGATGACATGTCTATTAATGAACCCTTTTTTTTTACATTGGTTTTTACATCAGTTACAAGATTGTTGGTAAACAGTTTTAGTCAAGTGACAGACTCAAAAGAAAGATTTGAGAGCATTGTGGAATTTGAGGCAATAAGTACACATGACTCTTTTTTAAGAGTATGGTCGCAAGACTAGATATGGGATGATAGCTGGAGCAGGGTGATGGGAGATGTCAGTGTCAAGTAAAGGCTATTTAAGATTGGAGGAGACAAGCATATTTGTTAGCAGCAAAGATTACAGATGAGAAAAAGGGAATGATGTAAGATGTAAGCTCTCAGAAAAGATGGGAGAGGATGAGAACAAGGGCACAAGTGGAGGATGAGGACTTGTCAGGGAAGGACCACCTCTTTCTTTGAGACTTGAGCAGAAGAAAAGAGAACAGGGGGTGATATAATGGGGTTTTAAAGTATGGAACAGCAGAGAAGAGGGACTTCATAATGGATGGCCTAGATTTTCTTAGTAAAGTAGGAGGCAAAATCCTCTATTGAGAGAAAGGGGAAGGGAGTACCATAGGAGGCTTGAGGAGAAAAGAGAAGATACTGTTGAGGATGAGATAGGGAATGCATCCTAGTAGAGTGGAAGGATATCCTTGTACCAATGGAAACCCAAACGAGATCAGATAATATAATTTGCAGACCTGAGCAGCACAACCCTGTGACTTTCTCTGGTAGTATTCAGCAGCACCACAGAAGGTATGAAGAAGGCAGATTATGGGGATAAGCCAAGGTTGGAGTTTGAGCAGTCATAGAATAAGAGGGCAAGAAATCCCTAGGTAGACAACACCATACAGTTGAGCTGACCAGTAATAGCATCAAAATTGTTAAGAGAGGAAAGCAAAGGCAGAGCAAGAGGGATGGATTGGGAGAAAAAAGGAGAAAGAGAGAGAGTAACTTATAGAAGAAGCCGTTTAGGAGGAGTACTAGGAGAAAGAGTTTATGGTCAGAGAAAGTAATTTTGGAGTTCAAAATTATATATAGAAAAAGACCTATTCTCTAATGGCAAAAGGAAACAATTCTAAAAAAAATTACAATAAACAACCACATGGAAGACTGTTCTAAATCACTAATAAGAGAAATATAACTAACAAGATAAATACAATTTAAAACAACTCAGGTTTCATCTCATGCCTGGCAAATTGATAAAGATAATGAAAGACACTAACAGTGAACATTAGTAATGCTGCAAGAAAGCAGGTACACTCATAAACTATTATTAGAGGGGCTAATTGGTCTGTTTCAGAAACAATTTGGAACAATAGGACAAAGTGACAAAAGCATCCATACTTTTGACCCAGAGATGCCAACTAAGGAAATCAAAGATGGAAAGAAAGTTTCCTAAGTTTCCCAAAGAAGGTATTCTGAAATATATGGTGAATATTTTTAAAGACACAAAGAACTAGAAATAATGTGAATACCCTTTCATTGGAGAATTGCTCAAAAAAAAAATGATACATCAACATAAAGGAAAACTATTATTGTGCCCTAAAAAACAACAAATATAAGGAATTCAAAGAACTATGAATTAGTTCAATAAAGTAAGCACAAGGAGAAAACAATATACATGAGACCACAACAATGCAAATGAAAAAACAAAGCAAAAATGAAATGGCCACATTCCCAGAGGCATTTCCTAAAATATTTAAACATGGTGTTATATTCAGAGCCACAGCCCCAAGTCAATGGTCTGATACTCTAGGAGTGAAAAAAACGAGTGAGATAGGTATGTGGTAGAACCGGCTGGATTAGTAGCCCAGAGACCAGGGCAGGAAGTGACAAAAGCTGGATATGAATCTGAGAGTCCAGTAGAGTTGATAAGATTTTATGTTTGCCACAATGGTTCTCAAGGCAAAGGTGAATGCCACAGGGTACTCCAGAGCTAGGAGAGGTCCCTAGCATTTGTTGCCCAGATAAGAGTGTAAGAGTGTCTATTGCCTTCTTTAAACCAGTGTCTCAAGGCCTGGGGTGGAGAACCTGCAACCTCAAGTTCACGTGGCCCTCTAGGTCCCCAAGCGTGGTCCTTTGACTGAATCCAAATGTCACAGAACAAAGCCTCTTAATAAGAAGACTTGTCCTGTAAAACTTGGACTGAGTCAAAAGGCCGCACCCAAGGATCTAGAAGGCCACATGTGGCATTGAGGATGCAGGTTCCCCAGCCCTGCTCTAGGCCTATGTGTATAAATTTGCCTCATCTAATTGACCATTTGGAAAACCACTTACTAATACCGAGAGAATCTAAAGTGCAAGGGTACCTGTTTTGAGCCAAGAGGAAAGGGGAGAGGGAGAACCAAAATATTCATGGGATTTGAGCTTGGTCCTCTAGTTTCTTCCTCACTGCTTCTGTTATCTGCCAAAACCTGGTCACAAGGAATCTGTCACAAGAGTTCTGCGGGATCGCAAAAGTTTTGAAATG
This sequence comes from Notamacropus eugenii, assembly GCF_028372415.1. Lineage (NCBI taxonomy): Eukaryota > Metazoa > Chordata > Mammalia > Diprotodontia > Macropodidae > Notamacropus > Notamacropus eugenii. The sequence continues at coordinate 96,524,247 of NC_092872.1, read as the reverse complement.
CGAAAGCACTCGTTTCCATTCTCTGCCTAAATTATTTTCAAAAGATCTTTTTAAGACTCTGGTTCTTCATCTGTACAATGCAGGGATTAGGTTGGATTGATCTATCAAAATGCATTTATTAAGCACTCACTGCATACCAGGTGATGGGCTAAGTACTGAAAATAAAAAGGAAGGTAAGAACATGGTCTCATTTATAATTATGTGCATATAAATATATACAGTATGGATGACAGTATCAGAGGGAAAGCACTGGACGCTGGGGGTGACTTGGACAGTCCTCCTGCAGAAGGTAGGATTTCAACCGGGTTTTGAAGGAAGCCAGGGAAGAATGGGGGAACATTCTAGCAAAGGGACAGTTAATACAGAGACACAGAGTCAGGAGATGGAGTGTCCTGTTCTTTCCAACTCTAAGTCTATGACCTCATGTTCTTCCTTCAGCACTTTCAGCACCAAGGGTAAAATAGGGGGTGTTGCGGTGTACATGTTTAATAGCAAAGTAAGCAGAATCAAGAGAACATTGGACACAGTAACAGCTATAATCGTTTAAAAACAACCTTGAGCAACTGAATCATTTTGACCATGATAAATATACAAATTAAAAATAAAGGACTTATGAAGAAACACTATGCGTCTAGAGAAGGAACTGATACATGGAAGTATGACTAGGAGAATTCTACATACATACATACATACTTACATACACACACATGCCTATTTGTGTCTAACAGCAGCCATCTCTAGGGTGGGAAGTGGGGAGAAAAAAAGAGGAAAAAGAAATTTACATGATATCATAATTTTATATTTGGAGGGAATACTAAGTTGTATATGGTAGACTTGCCATCTCATGTGCAACTATCTTTTCTCTTGTAGTGTGTTATGGAAATGCTTGTTTTGTTTTTTGAATTTGAAAATATAATTTTTTTAAAAAAATCATTTCTTAACATAGGCTCAGAGGAGGGAGGGAAGGTACTCGTGGAAAACTTTTAAGTTTAATCTCTATTATTAACTTTTTCTCCATCACTTTTATGAGTCTAGGAATGGGGAACCACGTATGGCCTCAAGGCTGCAGGTTCCCTACCCCTGCAAACAAAACAATAAATTAAGTTGAATTAAACTAATTTAATAAAAATATATGTAATAATAAAAATTTTAATTTAAATTTAAATAGAATTAAAAATTAAATTTAAATAAATTAAAATCTAACAATCACCTCTCACAAGCAAATACAAAGTGGATCCAGCACACTCCGTGTTGAGTTCATGATTGCTTTAATATGACTGACAGAACAAATTTTGAGTTACAAGAGGACTGACTTGGTGTCAGTGCTGGGATATGTGTTCTTATCTTTTAGAAGCTACATGACATGGTAGTAGAGGGAGAGCTGATGTTGGGAATCAGACTAACTTGAATTCAAAACCTTCCTAGCTGTTTGACTGTCAGTAAGTCACTTAACCTCACCCAGCCTCAATTTCCCCATTTGTAAAATAAGGATAATAATAGCACCGACCTCTCAGAGTTGTTGTAAGAATCAAATGAGATCATATATGTAAGATGCTTTGCAAACTTTCCAATGTTTTACAGCACCACATAAATATTAGCTTATTTTTATTATTATTACAAGCAAGTCTGGAAAGTTTTGAAAGTACTGATTCAAATAACTTTGATTTTTAAATGGGTTGGTGGGCAGGAAGCAAGGAAGTAAATTGCATTGAGAGAAGCAAAATTCCATAGTCTACTCAGGTCCCACCGGCAGTGAAGGACAATTGTCCCTTTGTCCTTCATCCTGCTATGCCATTGCCATACAGGAAGGGTAAGTACAGGTCATCTCCAGCCTAACCCTGCCTAGCTCTGCTTTTATAAGGGCGAATAGCCCATATGTTCTGGACTTTTGGGGGAGTTGGGTAGGATCAGAGGAGAGAAGGCTGTTCTAGGGTAATCCATCCTACAACTTACTGGAACTTCAGCCATATGAAATGTCCAGAATCTTCAGCTCTTTAATTCTCACTTTTCAGAGTCCCTTTTATAATATCATAGAATTCAGAGGTAGAGGGGACCTTAGAGATTATCTAGTCCAATGTTCTCTCATTTTATGGATTAGGAAACTGAGGCCCAGAGTAGTAAAGTGACTTGTTCCAAGTCACATGGGATAGTAACAATTGAGATTCAAATCCAGGTCCTCTGACTCAAATCTAGTGTTCTTTCCTGTACATCATGCTACTCATCAAATCTAAATCAAGATATTCAGAGTCCTGATGGGGGGACAGGAGAAAGGGATGCAGAGAAAATGATGTGAAAAACACCAAATTAAGGTAATTATAAGAACCACATTCAATCTTGGGGGCAGACCCCAAAATTATATCTATATGACTCATTTGTCTCTGCTCAAAATTACCATGGGAATCTCAGGATTCAGTTCTTGTCTAGGTCTCCAATGACATGTATAAGTAGGACCCCTGTTCCTATGAAAGCATGTAGTGTAACAATGGATGTAAGGTTCGGGACAGGCTTTTATTTCAATCTACAAACAGAATATAGAAAACACAAAAGATTGGCTTAGCTCAAAATAATTAATATAATTCTTCTCTCTCCAAATCTATCTTCCTCCCAGGTATCTAGTTCTGTGGGCTAATAGAAAAATCCTATAGTTTAGATTGTCCGCAAAATGAAAATGAACTTAGAATTGATACAGAATTAACCTTCTGACATGCTTCAGAAATCCATTCAGGACTCCTTACTTACAGCACTTAGAATACTACCTTGTAAGTACTCACTTACTTACAGTACTTACTTTTAGTACTACCCTGAGGGCTTGGATTCCCTCCCAGAAGGAAAACAAATTTGGTATTGTTAGAATAGCAACCCCTTTCCATTAGGGTTGCACCACTGATTCATAGTCATCATGAAGGATAAAAAAATAATTTTTATTCCTTTAATATCATCTGTCAGTTCTTTGCTGGTTCTCCAGCTCAAGTGTCACGTATATGTCACTTCTCTCTTCTTTCTCTCCCAGAGGCTGGTCCAAGAATTCCCCATTATCTCTCTCAAAAGCCAGGTACCAAACTCTCTAGGAATTCAACACTGTTTAGTAAATTTCCCACTCCCCTTTCCAGGGTGCTGAATCTTCTGGCTCCATCTTCTCCTGGGGTCATTTGGATGAGAGACTTTGCCCCAGTAACTCACTGCATTAGCAGATCCCAGAAAAGGAGCTGGATGGATGTAAAAACTTTCACTCCTCCTACCCAAATATGCTTTCACCTCTGCTTATTTCTAGTTTCTGTTCAACTTTCTCAGGATCTCCCCAAAAAGAGAAATTCTAAGACTTATTTGTTTTTTTCATATGCTTGACACAAAATGATGACTCCAAGGCAGAGATCATTTGGACTTCTCTAGCTCATGGACTTCACTGAATCACTATTACCAACATTTGTATATTTAAGCAGCTAGATGACAAAGTGGATTGTGTTGAATCTAAAGTCAGGAAGACTTCGTTAGAGTCTTGTCTCAAATGTTCATTATCTAACGTGAGTCTCAGCAAATTACTTAACTTTTCAATCTCAGTTTCCTCATCTGTAAGATGAATATATATATATGGTATATGTATATGTAAAATGAATATGCATATACATATATAGTACCTACCTCATAGGCTGTTATGAGAATCAAATAAGATAACATGTGTAAAGTGCTTTGTAAACCTCAAAGCACTATGTAAGTATTATTATTATTATTATTCCTATAGGGTTATTATCTATCTAGGGTCAATCTATGAAGACTTAAAAAAAATATAAAGTAAATCAAACGAGATGACTATACAGTGGGAATGGAAGTGTGTTTAGAGATGAATTTCCAGTCTTCCTGGAAAAGAAAACATGGCCACCTTGGTGAGGTCTCCAGTGGATGCTACTCAGCTTGGGCTATGCTTTCCAGCTTTCCGAGAAGTTGCTTTCAGATATAAAATTACCTACTTAGCTTCTTTGTTTTTCTTATAGTAAATAACTCGATAATTAAGGGGGAATGTGCCAGCAGGGTTTGCCCTTAATCCTTCTCAGTGTTAGGTTGCCAGAGTCCCTGGACCAGTTAGATCCAGCGATATCTTTCCCCAGTGACTGGTTGCAGATTTCTACCCTAAGTGCAAGCAGATATGACATCAACTCACACCCAAGGAGCGCCATTTCTGAAACAGAGCTTAAAACTGCTTCCTTGCTATACAGTGTACAATCTCATTATCTTACCCCCTACTGAGTTTCCCTCCTAAAGACTCAGCCATTTCTTGAGTGACATACTGGCTTCCTTTACCCTCTTAACTTTCTCCCTGAACTTTCACCTATAGAGTAACCACAGAACACTGACAGCAGTGGGGGTCTCAAGAAGTGAGGAGAGTAAGGGAGGGAGAGATGGGGCAAAGTTAGGGAGTTATACTAAGTAGTAAACTGACTTATGGAGAGCACCACCGCCATTTTAAAAAAATAATAGTTTCCTTCTGTTTAAAAGGTGACCTTTTAATTAAGGAATTATTCGTTACTAATCGCCATGCAAAATTAGGTAGCCCTAAGCAGTCGGGGGGCCTTTGATCTAGTGAATGAAAAGGAATACAGAAAGTTTAAAAAAAAATCCAACTTGAATGTTTGAGGCACCAGACCATGGTTCGCCATTCTTTCTCAATTGTTTCAGGCAGTCACACTTTCTAACTATTCCACACTTTCTACTCCACATTTACTGTGACTTTTTCCAGTAATAATTTCAGAGAAAAGTTACCCCAGTCACTTGTTTTTAGTGGGGAAACTGCTCTTGTGCCAATTCTAGGGCTGAATCATTTATCTTTAGAGCCCAGAGTCACATGAGAACTACTACAATGCGTTGGAATGTTAGCAGTGTAAGATATGAAGAAGAGAAGATAGGGACATTCACAGAAGGATGTGGAATTTTGCTTTGCTAAGATTTATCATTCAGAAAGTTTCATTTACTCTGATGCTATCAGATGTGGATGCATAGCCATTTTGTTTCTGTTACACAGTCCTTTCAGTCTCAACAGTGCATCTAAAGAACATTATAGAGATTAGGGTTCATTTTTCTTCTGACTCTATTTGGGGCTTTATTAGCAAAGATACTGAAGTGGTTTGCCATTTCCTTCTCCAGCTCATTTGTACAGATAAGGAAACTGAGGCAAACAGGGTTAAGTGACTTGCCCAGGGTCACACAGTTAGTAAGTATCTGAGGTTAGTTAAGAACTCAGGTCTTCTTGACTCCACTCCACTGCACCACCTAGCTGGCCTATGGGTCGTTATATTTACCTAATTATTACAGGGTGGTCAGCCCCTGTTGTAGCTGAGATCAATAAGCCCATATAGAAATAGAATGCCTTATAAACTTTCTGCTAGGACATTGCTTACAAAAATGTAGGCTATCCATAGCTTTTTCAATATCCCTTCTATCAATTCCTAACATTCGTGGTAGTATTAGTCATCTATTCAAATTCATAACTCTGAGCTCCCATCATCGTATCTACCTCTTCACATTGATCAAGTAGGTAACAATACACCAATTCAAAGCAAAGGCATTTAATTAAAATGATTTCTCAATAATAAAGAATTGAGCCAGTTATTAAATGGTCTCAGGACCTGTTACAAATGATTATCACTCTGATAGACCTCCTGGGTGTACTATCCTTGTAAAACAATTAACCCTTCAGCCTTCTCAACACAACAGGAGAAGGACATGTCAATTCATTCAAGGAAATCAGCTAGGGAAACTAACCACAGATATAGTCTTGGAAATACTGACTTCTCAGCACCACATCTAAAGAACATTAGTCTCAGTGTGACTCCAGTGGTTCTGGAGAAGAGAGTGAGGCTGATGACTGCACAATTCTACCTCATTTAAATCAGATTCACTTGCAAGTCCAGACATCCCCCTCCTGATACCTTTGTTCTTCTTTGAAAGCAAAGGACCAACAGTAACAACTGTACACTGACTATCTCAGTGTCCTGCTGTCAACAGAAATCCCACCATGGTCTAAACACAGCCATCATTTTTCCTTGTGCTCTCATCTGCCTCACTCTAACCTCCCTTGAGAGCAGGTTGGGTTATGAGGAAAACCTCATCGTAATAACAAGGGTGAGGACCCCGGTGCCTTGAGGCCACATGTGACCTTCTAGGTCCTTGGGTTTGGCCTTTTGACTCAGTCAAAGGGCAGCAAGTGAGGACCTAGAGGGCCACATGTAGCTTCGAGGCTGCAGGTTCCCCACCCCTGAATATCCAAAAGTGGAATAGGCTGCCTCAGAAGGCAACAGGAGGTATTTAAGCAGAGAACAGATAGTCACTGGTTGGAGCTGTTTTAGATTTTGGTCAGACACAGGCTGCATGAGGTCCTTTCCATCTCTTAGATTCTCTGATTCCCTTAATATTTACCTAGAGAAATATTAAGCAACAACAGAGACAGTTGCAATTCATAATATTGCATAGGTGTGTTAGGGAGTTACAAAATAGTAATGACATCTGAATGGAAAGGCCAATACCAAGTAGGACACAAACCTAACTAGGAGAGATGAAAGAAGACCTCCTGGAGAAGGCGACTTTTGCTTCGCGCTTGAAAGGATGGGTGGGAATTCAACAGGTCAAGATGAGAACAGTCCAGAAAGAGAGCTGGAGGTGTGAGAACACAGAGTGGATCTGGGAGTCAGAGAGGTGTAATTGAGCTGGAGCACAGTTCTTGGGAAGTAAAATGAAATACAGATGCAAAGTGAGGGTAGTGTCAAGTTGTGCAGAGCCTTGGATGAGAGGCAGAGGAGTCTGACCTTTATATCCAGGAATCAACGGAGAGCCACTGAAAAGTTTTGAGCAGAAGAGTTACATAACTAAGCCCATATGTAAGAAGGTTATGCTGGCAGACACAAAAGCTAGAAGGTAGAGGGAGAAAGTGGAGGGAGAAATACCAATTAGGAGGGTGTTAATGAGGTCCCATACCAATGTAGTGAAAGAGGAGATAGTAAAAAGCAGGAAGACAGATTCAAGAGATGGGATAATGAGGCAATAACCTCTGGTAATTAATTGAATAAGAGAAATGAAGGAGGAGGAAGCATAAGGATAAGTAGGAAGGGAAGCAAGGACAGAAGCATTTTTTGAGCACCTACTATGTGCTAAACATTCTACAAATTTTATCTCATTTAATCTACACAGTGACCCTGGGAAGTACATACTATTACAACCCCCATTTTACAACTGAGGAAAGCGAAGCGAACCAGAGGTTAAGTGACTTGCCTAGCTATTAAGTCTCTGAGGGTAGATTTGAGCACATATCTCCCAGACTCCCTCTATACCACCTGGCTTCCTGTTCACTCAGGTTCTTAGGATCTTAGGTGGAGAAGAAGTACCACAGACAAAAGTAACAATATTAACAGAAGTAATAGGTTTGGAAGGAAAGATAATCTGCTATTGAATGTGCTGAGTCTGAGGAAATGATGCAATATCCAGGTGGAGACATCCTATAGGTTATTGAAGATGCAGATCTGGAGCTCAAATAAAATGTCAGGACCAGAAATACAAAATTTCAGAATCCCCATTGGAAGAGACATCAGAAGCTGTTCAGTCTTCCTTGGACTGGAGCTCTCTTTATAACATTCCTAACAAGTACAGGACAACTAGGTGGAGCAGCAGATAGAGTGCTTGGTCTGGAGTCAGGAAGACTCATTTTCCTGAGTTCAAATACAGCCTCAGACACTTAGTAGCTGAGTGACCCTGGGCAAGTCACTTAATCCAGTTTGCCTTAGTTTCCTTACTGTACTAATGAGCTGGAAAAGAAAATGGAAAATCGCTCTAGTATCTCTGCCAAGAAACCCCCAAATAAAGTCACCAAGAATCATACATGACTGAAAAATACAACTGAACAAAAAACAATTACAATTCAGTTTTCACCCCAAAAACAGTAGAAGGGAATATACCCTATCTCTGGAAGCTACCCATTCCATCTGACTAACTCTAATTGTTAGGACATGAATCAGCTACACTACTGGTGGTAGTTGAAGCTGGCAGTGTAAACAAAATTGCCAAGGGAGAGAAAAGAAGAGGACCAAAATGTCTCTTGGAGAACATCTAGCTTAAGGGATACAGAAGAGAACTTGAAGGGTGAAGAAGCAGAGGGGACAATAGGAGAACCAGATGGATGTGTTATCTCTGAAGCCAAGGGAGGTGAGACTATCCACTGGAAAGTGCCATCAAGGGTTTCAAAAGCTTCACAGAAATCAAATTGAGGTTTAAAACTACCATTGGATTTGGTGTTTAGGGTATGACTGAGGGGGTTTAAAAACCTAGTCATTCCTTTCCACTTTCCAAGAAATTGTTTTCCGTCATAAAATTACCTGTGTAGTCTCTTGGTTTTTCTCATTGAGAATAACTTAAGCGTTGAGGGAGAGTGTGCCAAAAGGGGTTATCCTTAATCTCTCTCAATACTGGGCTGCCAGAGTCCCTAGACCTAGACAATACAGTGCTATTTTTCTCCCAATCTGACAAGAATGAGGAAAGTTTATGGTAGTCATTTAATTTCATGCTTTGAATATGTTTTATTTAATATCACCGGTGTTAAATGACAAAGGTATTCTGGTTACTTTACTAATTCCTCCCAATTTATACTTTTCTATTGCTCACAGTAGGGCAGCGAGTTGGCACAGTGGATAGAATGCTGGACCTTGTGTCAGGAAGAGCTGAGTAGAAATCTGGCCTCAGACACTTACTAGCTATGTGACCCTGGGCAAGTCACTTAAATCAATTTCCTCATCTTTAAAATAAGCTAGAGAAAGAAATGGCAAGCCACTACAGTATCTTTGCCAAGAAAAGCCCCAATGGGGTCATGAAGAGTCAGATATCACAAAGAAACAATAAACCATCAGTATTATTTCCTGTAGACATCAAAAAAGTAGAAAATGGGAAGGGGAGGTAAGGATTGACCTGATTATGTACAATGCTTCTTTTTTTTAAAACTATTCCTTTCTACTTTTATTTTGGGGAGGAGGGGTTACAGCTGAGGAGAAAGTATTCTCCCCGATTTAATTACATATACTCATCATAACAGAGTCTAACATCCCCCTCAATAATTTTTAAAAGAATCATTGTTTAAAACAAAACCAAACACTGGGACTTCTTATGTTATTGTCTAATAAAAAACACATTACCAGAGCTCCAAAACGCCATTATAGCCTCCCCTTGTGACATTTAGCCTGAAATGGTTTTCAAGTTGAAAACAGGGCACAAGAACTGATCTTGCTTTTTTCCCCTCTATGAAGAAAGCTGTTTCTTTTAACTCCTTCATCCATGAGGAAGAACCCAGTTTGGCAACTAAAGCTCATTTGTTTCGTTTCCATTCATTTTTTTTCATGGCCCAGAACACCAAGGCATTTTCTCCAGCCTTTGCAATAAAAAACATTTCATCTTGGAGACATACACACACACACAAAATTTACTAGCATAATGACAAACAAATCACCTAACAAATGATTTCCATAGTATAAGCTCTTTCTATTGAAGAGAACTTGAGAGCCAGAAAGATTAAACTTGGACTCATGAAGAAATAAACAGCAAATGCTCCACGGAGGAATATACAAGACTTGAGAAATAGGAGAAGAATCAGAATTCCTGGAACCCTTTCTTTTGTTTTCATTTCCTTATTTTGTTATTCTGCCAACAGTGAGATAATTTAAGGGCAAATTTTGAACTCAGGTCTCTAAATACAAAGAATCTCTATTTTAGGGACGTTTTCAGACTATGACAAGCCTGTGAAATTTACCTGTGTAGCCGGGTGTTGTGGCAGATGCCTGGGATCTCTCCCACTGGAGAGGCTGAGGTCTATTGAGCATGGGACTTTCAAGTTGCAGTGGGCTAAACTGATCATGTGAACACTGTTTGATATGGAGAATGGTGACGGAGAGGGAGGAAGAGATAGTCTACCTAAGGAGTTTTGAACTGGCCCAGTTTAAGGACAGGAGAGGAGAGGAGAGCAAGGGAGAAGAGGAAAAGAAGGGAGAGGAGAGGAGAAGAGAAGAAAGGAGAGGAGAAGAGGAGAGAAGAGAGGAGAGGAGGAGAGAAAGGGGGAGCAGAAGAGATAAGAGGAGAGAGGAAGGGAGGAATTTACCTCTATGAGCATCAATTTCCTCATCTATAAAATGAGGGAATTTTACTAGATAGGCCCTAAATTTTCTTCCAACATTTCATACACAATTCCTATTATGGGATGATCAGGAAAACAACTACTTATCTACCTATTATCTCCCACTTTAACACCTCCTACCTTCAACTACCTCATATCAATGATTTCCAGATTCCCAGATCCATTGACATTTTGGAGAATGGGTTTGAGTGTGAGTACTACCCCCCCAAGGACAGATCACAAGATAGGAAATAACTTGAACCCATTTGGGACAGCTACACACTATTTCCTCATATGTTGGGTTTCTCTTCCCTTCACTAGTAACCTTAGAAGTTCCCAGTATAACAGGCTTGGGGCTAAAGCCAAATGTGAAACACTAATTATCCGACATATCTAGTAATCCGATGAGAAACTGCAGCATTTGCACTGGTATCAGAATGATTTAAAGACTCAAAGGAAAGCTCCCAATGTGTTAGATAATCTCTCTGGAGAATTTATGAGAGAACATGGAAAAGACACTGGAGAATCCATGGGTTATGGATTAACATATGTTTCTATGTTTACCTATACAAGTCCCATGTACTGTATCAGTTAATGAAATAGAAATACAAAATTTCACAGAAACTGTAGGTAGATTACGGAAAATAATTTGACACTATACACAAAGGCTATAAAATTGTGCACACTCTTTGTGTTGGCCCTATCACTACTAGGTCTATACCCCAAAAGAGATCAAAGAAAGAAGAAAGGGATCTAAATATACAAGAATATTTATAGCAGCTCTTTTTGTGGTAGCAAAGAACTGGAAACTGAAGCAGATGTCTAAGTAACTTGGTAACTTAGTAACTGGTCAACACAATGACCAACCAAAATTCCAAAGGACTCATGATTGAAACATGCTATCCACCTCCACGTAGAAAACTGGTAAACTCAGATGGACTCTTTCTTTCTTTTTCCTTTCTTTTCTTTTCTTTCCTTTTGACATGGCCAAAGTGAGGGATTTGTTTGGCATAACTATACATATTTTAATGGGTTTTATTTTTTTTTGCATTTTCCATGGAGAGGAGAGGAGGATGAAAAGAGAGAATTCAGAGCTGAAAAAATAAAGAAAAATTGATTTTAAAAAAGAAAAATGAAATGAAATAATATTTTCAAATATCACTTAACAGTATCTAGCACATTGTAGATACTATATAAATGTTAGATATTATTATTGGTTATTATTAAAAAAAGGAAACATAAATGAGATTTCATGGTCTGAGACTCTAAAATAGAAGTAGCCTAAGAAGGGATGAAAATAACTCAAAAACAAATTCTGACAACATAACCATGTATGAATGTAATGAAGAAAAGAAGAGAGAACTATTTAAAGGATATTTTGCTTCAAGGGTCTCTCTCAGATAAGCTCAAATTTTAAAAGGACATACACATGAATGTAATGTAATATTACTGAGCGAGAAGAAAATAAGTAATGAATATGAAGCATTCAGAAAAGCATCAGAAGATTTACATTAGCAGACATGGAGAAAAGTTGTTGTTGTGTTCATCCTTTGTTGCTGAAGAAGACCATGTCATCAGAGAAATGATGACATGACTTGCACTTGACTTAGTTTTGAGTGAGGGAGGGTTGTGCAGGTCACCAGCCTCACTTCTCCTCCAGAGCCATCTGAGTCCAGTGACTAGATATTCATCAGGATGACTGGAGATGGCCCAGGATGTAATGGGAGACCTTGACCTCTTTAGGCCAAGGTCTATTCAGGTACTCACTTAGGGTGAGGTAACGCCCATTCAGTGACTAGGCCTGTTTAAGAAGAAGTCAGGGGATGGCTCCTTTAATGAAGCAAAGAATAATAACCACATAAGTCTGGGAGGGAAACAGCAACACTCTTGATAATCACTCTTAAGCCAGAAGGGTCCAGAAAACAGCCATTAAGTGGAGCTTGGGCAGGGGCCTAGTGTTATCTAATCTATGGGTTTCAGAGTGCAGTAGGATGGAGGTTTTGGGGGACAGGGAGGGAAGGGAAGGGAAATTTGAAGGGAAGGAAATAGAAAGAGGATTATGGGAAGATGGCAGAGTATGTCAGAAAATTTTAAACTCTCAAGATTTTCCTCCACAAAAGAGATAAAATAGCACCTCTGGGAAACACAGAGCAGTGAAAACAACTAAGAGTAGGGGCAGAACAGGGGTCCTCTTGGGACAATCCAAGAAGACCTGAAGAAAAATCCCAGCACAGAATTTCCTACCTGTGAAGAGTAAACACCTCCATTCTAGGGTTCCCTTTAACAACTAGAAGCAATCTGCTTATGGCAAGCCTCCAGGGTAGCTGGGTTGGGAAGATACCTCAGCCCCAACCACAAGAACTTTTACCTGGATAATGAAGGGAGTTGGGTGTCTGATCTGAGGAAGATCTAGAGAACTTCTGCTGACAAGGACCCAGCTATACTGCAGAGAGTAGGGGGGACTGGGTGAGAAGGAACCAGCACATGCAGTGAATGCAGAAGCAGTGGGGTGGGGCTGCTGCTGGATGCAGGACTTACAGGAGACTGGAGGTCTTGGTTTGAGCTCAAGGTCAGAGGGGAGAACTGAAGGGGATGAGAGGCACCATTCCCCCATGCCCCAAGACTAGACTAGGTGATTATAAAAACTAAATTTTTACAAAAAAAATACACAGGCAAAGGGAAAAAAATCCAACCATAGAGAGCTGCTATGGGAATAGAGAAGACTGGGGTTTATCTTCAGAGGAGGATACTGAAGCAAAGAAACCCTCTTCTACCCCAAAGAGTAAGGTCAAATGGTCACTGGACCAAAAAAGAATTCATTGAAGAACCTAAAATAGACTGTAAAAATCAAGTGAAAGAGAGATGGAAGAAAACTAAAAAGAAAAATAAGAATAAAATAAGAAAAACAAGAAGGTTATGACAAGAAAGTCAATCAATTAAGAAAGAAGATTCAGAATCTTAAGGAAGAAAATGACTCCTTGAAAATCAGAATTGGGCAAGGGAAAGCCAGTGAAGTTACAAAAGATGAAGAAATTTAAAAAAAACAAAATTCAAAGAATGAAAAAAACAGAAGAGAAAGTGAAACATCTCATAAGAAAAACAATGGATCTAGAGAACAAATCAAAAAGAGAAAACATAAGAATAATTAGATTACCTAAAAGTTCTTATCAGAAAAAGAATCTTGATACAATAATACAAGAAATAATTAAAGAAAATTGTCCTGAAGCATTAAAACAAAAGGGGAAAGTAGAAATAGAAAAAATCCACTGATTATTACCTGAAAGAAATCCTACAAAGAAAACTCACAGAATAGTATAGTTAAAATCTTAAACCCCCAGATCAAGGACAAAATATTACAAGCAACAAGAAAAACACAATTTACATATGACAGTGTGACAAGTAGAGTCACATGAGACTTAGGGTAGGCAACACTAAAAGACTATAGGTCTTGGAACACTATATATCACAGAGCAAAAGAACTGGGCCTCTAGCCTAAAATATTATGCCCAATAAAGGTAATTATAATTCTGAATGAAAAAAATGAGCATTTGTTCAACTGTCAGACTCAGGATTCTGTTAAAAAGAAAAAATCCTGAATTCAATAGAAGATTTGACATACAAGAGCCAAGAGAAATATAAGGTATATACCAATAACCAATTACAAGGGACTAAATAAGGATAGAATGTTTGTCTTTTATGTACAGAAAATGAAAAACCTATACCTAAGATTATTACTAATAATTAGGTAGCTTATAAGAAAGATTGGGGTATATATGAGTATGATATGACTTCGAAACATAAAATCACTCAAGAACAGGTAAAAGAGTAAATCAGGTGCAAGAGGAAGAACTAACACAGAAATTGCATGGGGGAGGAGGGCTATCAGTTCTGGGAACCTGCTTTCATCAGGAATGGGTTTAAGAGGGGAAAAAACATATACATCTAGAAGAGTATTAAAGTCTTCTAAACTTAGAAAGAAATAAAACTCTAAGGGGATAGTCAGTGGGGAGAGGATAAAGGAAGGATCTTTAGAGGTAGGGTGAGGGAATAGGTTGAAGGAGGATATAAAAGGGTCTTCAAATTTAGGGGAATGGGAGAATAAAAGAGGGACTGCTAAAGTAGGGGTAGGTTAAGTAATGGGAGGGCAAGGTAGCAGGTAGAAGAAAGGAGAAGAGTTAAGAGGGATAAGAAAAAAGAGATACACACAAACATAAAAACAAGAGTAGGAGTAGAATCTCTTAGGGAAAGTATATGTTTATACATGTATGTTTGTATGTATATAGCTCAGTGTTTAGGATGCTCCAAAGGAAAGTATGGGAGAGAAGAGGTATTAGACTGACTACCAGACTGAAGGTCTACAGACCTGTTATGCTGATCTCATTGCTGTATGCCTGTGAAACCTGGATAGTCTACCAGCGCCATGCCAGGGAACTGAATCACTTCCATTTGAATTGTCTTAGAAAGATTCTGAAGATCATTTGGCAGGATAAGGTACTTACTGATGTCCTTACTGAACTGAACTGCCAAGCATTCAAACTATGCTTCAGAGAGCGCACACAGCTCAGATGGGCTGGCCACGTTGTTTGAATGCGAAACGTATACTTGCCGAAAAGACTATTTTATGGAGAACTCACACAGGGCATGCATTCACATGGTGATCTGAAGAAGTGATACAAGTACATTCTCAAGGACTCTCTCAAGAACTTTGGAATTGATTATGTGACATGGGAGACACTGGAACAGGACCACTTAGCATGGCATGCCCATAGCTCAAAGAAAATATGGGATAAGCAAATTTATAGAAAATCCACCTTAAATGTTCACAAGGACTATTTGTGCCCGACCTGTGGTACAGCATTCCGAGCTCATGTTGGTCTGATCAGCCACAGTTGGACACATTGAAACTTGATTTTAGCACAGTGATGTCAAAGGACAACAATCAACAAACTAAGCAACCAATGTGTACGTATATATTGATACCTACGTATAAATAAATCCATGCTCAATTTTAGCCTTGTGGTGGCAGGTAGGGGCAAGAAAGGGGGGGAAAGGAAAGATGTAAAAAGTATACAGCAGAGAACAAGTGAAGAAAAGATGGACAGCTTTCAACAGAGAGAATATACAGACTTTCTTGAAATGAGAAGTTATTGCTGTATATTCTAAATCCTCTCCTACGTTCTGCTGTGCACATGACATGTTTTTCTTTTTCTATTTTATATTTAAGCTTATATTGCTTCTTTACCTTTTCTTATTATATATTTGTTTTAGTATTTATCTAAAATTTAAAAATTAAATTTTTTAAAAATAAAATCTTAATTCTTTTAAAAAGTAGAAACAGAAAATCAATATACACAATGTAAAAAAAAAGGAGAAAAGAAATGAAAATGGTCTCTGTGTAATTGTAATGATCATCCTTTGCCTCAAAGAAGAAATGAGAAAACATAGTTCCCTTCCTTCTTTGAGGAATGGAGGGTTATGGGTATTGAATACTGACTATGCGAAATAATTCCAAAGGTCTCAGTGCAAGTTTAAGTTCTAATAACTTCGAAAGTATAAATGTTACAAACTTATAGTCCAAAAAGATTAGCATTGAATGTTTATTTACATACATTTTAGGCTAATTTAGTTTTGTAAATGTTGAAGAGCAAGTTTTTTATTTTAATTTTAACAAGATGGTACCCTCATTTGTCATCATGCATTGCATGGATGAGTTTCTGGATGACAGTTGGTCAGACTGCTGGATGCCAGAAGAGGTCCTCTTGGTCATCTGATCTATCTCCATTACACTTTTCTTGTGAGGTCACTTCCAAGTTGTCATGGATTAATTATTTAAAGGTTAGGATCACACCGACAAGCCTTTTGGTCAAGGAGCAGCTGCTGCTGAAAGTATTTACAAAGTTCAAAAACTGACTACAGAGATATATAGTGCAAGACAGTGGTTACTATTCAATTTTAGGAAGAAAATATCAATACATTAAAATTTAAAGTAATAAATCTTTCAAATGTTGGCATTTTTTAAAGTTTGTAGCATTTATGCTTCTGAAGTTATTCAAGCTTAACACTGCACTAAGTTGTTTGGGACATCCAGTATTGTCAGACTCAGCTGCTCATTCATTTTTCTGAATTATTTTTTTTCTCCTTCTTTTCCTGGCTCACTGGGTAGGGAATGAGAGGAGAGAGAGAGAAAGAGTGAGAGACAGAGAGACAGACAGAGACAGAGAGAGGCAGAGAGATGGACAAAGGCAATATAAATACAAAAGATGCCAGTAAATAACAAAATTTCTTTTTAAAGGATATTTGCAAAAGATGGAAGTGATAACTCAGTGAAAATGAATATAAAGAGTACAAGGGTGCTGAAAGAACATTGTTATGAAGGCTGATGCTCAGAACAAGCTGAAACTTGCAAAACAATTCCTAAGAATGATAAAGAGGGCTTTGATCAGTGATGTTGGAGGAAAGGAGAAATGGGAAGGGATAGAGGCCTGATGTTCAGAGATTGCCTTCATGAATGAGTGCAAATAAGCTAAATTACTCAATTCTGATTTTTTCTTCTCTTTTGCCTATCAAGGATTATCATCCAATTGCAATGACTTGAAGAAAAATAGATAATAAGGAACTGAAACTTTAAGATAAGTGAAGTGATCATGAGATAACGTTTAGCTGGCCTAAACTTGTACAAACCATTTAGATTTGATGAATTACATCCTGAGGTACTGCTAGAACTTGTGAGGAACCTGAGTGCTGAATTAATCATTGAACAACTTTAGAGAACAAGAGGTACCAGATGAGTCAAGGTAAGCAAATGCTGTTCTGGTTTAAAAGTAAAGTCATTGTAATAAGCCAATAGCATAGGGCCTGGCTTAAGTGTTTGTTGATTGACATCGACCTCTGGCAAAATCCTAGAGCAAATTCTTAAGTTAACAATGTGTAAGCATGTAAAAAGAAAAGTGGGAATCATTATAAACCAACATATGTCTGTTGGAACAAGTCATACTAGACTAATTTCATTTGCTTTGTTGATGGGACTAAAAGATGAGTGATGATGACATTCAGTCATTTTTTCACTCATGTCCAACTCTTCATGACTCCATTTGGGGTTTTCTTAGCAGAGATACTGGCAAGGTTTGCCATTTCCTCCTCCAGCTCATTTTACAGGTGAGGAAATTGAGGCAAACAGGGTTAAGTGACTTGTCCAGGGTCATATAACTACTAAGTATGAGGTCAGATATGAACTCAGGAAAATGAGTCTTCCTGACTCAAGGCCCAGTACTCAATCCACTGTGCTGCCTAACTGCCCACAAAATAAGTAACACTAGCAGAGTCTTGGACATGGCAGGACAAGATTCCAAGAAGGAAGTCAATGAAGTCTCTCACAAATATGGAGAGATGTGGATCGGATAACAGTATGAATAGGTAGCTTTGGAACTATCTACTAGCCAAGTCTAGTTGGCTTTCTTTTGGGGCCTGTGAGAAAGGAATGTTAATTAATGGATCAATGTCAGTCCAAGCAAGAGGTTCTTAACCTTTTTTGTGTCATGGACCCCTTTGGTAGGCTGGTCAGCCTATGTAACCATTCTCAGACTACTGTATTTAAATGCATAGAATAAAATACTTAGAACTACAAAGGAAACCAGCTGTATATTGAAAGCAATCAATTTTTTTTTTATTAATGGGCTCTAGTTTAAGAACTCCTGATCTAGATAGAATTGTCTTTGCAATAAAAAAAGCATTTCATTTCTTGTGGCAAGCTGCAAGTCTGTTCTTTGGCATTTTTCTGTTCAGCATTTCAACCAAAGACTTAGATCAGGAGTTTTTTACCTGAGTCCACGGATGGGTTTCATGGGATCTATGAACTTGAATAGGACTTTATTTTCACAGCCTCTCACTGAAATTTAGTAGTTTTTCAAACATGAATGTAAACAACAAAACATTATTTCGGGGAGTATTCCATAGGATTTACCAAAGTGCCAAAGAGGTCCAGGATTCTCAAATGATAGACAATTTCTGACTGGTATGAAGACATACATGGATTGTTTATCAGATTCAGAGCTGAGAGTGATAGCTAATATACTCAGTGTATAGGCAGGCTGGAATAATGAGCCAAATTCAAATGAATTTTAATCCATATATATGTCAAGTCATGAAATTAGATTCAAAAAAAATCAACACACAAAGAGAGAACAAAGGATATGTGGCTAGACAACAGTTTCTGTGAAAAATACCAAAAGTTTCAGTGGATGACTAACTCAACATGAGACGTGGCAACTGAAAAACTTCATGTGCTTTAGCCTGAGTTTTTAAAGAGGTATAACCTCCAAATAAAGGCAATGACAGCCCCACTCTATATGTACTATATGTCAGTCAATTCATTTCAATAAATATTTGCTAAGTTTTTGGTGTATATGTATAAGGGATTATATTTGGTGCTAGAGAGATAAAGCTCTCAAGGAATTTGTGTTCTATGAAATATAAACTTGCCCATGGTCACATAGCTAATAAATGTTAGGTGAGAGACTTGAGCCCAATTCTTTCTCACTCCAAATTTAAAATTGTGTCCCCTATACAATGCGACCTCTGATTATGTATATATGTATTTTATAAGCATCTGCGTAAACAGATATGTACATTAGCAGACTATGGGAGGAGACTATTGGCAGATGGGTTAAACCAAGCTGAAGGTAATCAACAGGTCTCAAACCCATCAGTGAGTTACTGAGGTCTACCTCAGGCATGTAAAGACTTTCCCTAGCAGAATGGGTGAATGAGAACAGTTTGTTCCAATGGCCACAAAGACAACTGAAGCAGGTACTGTGGAGCACTTTTTGCATGGGTGTGTGTTCATTCTTCATTGCGAAGAAGACCATGCCATGAGAGAAATGATGACATGACTTGCACTTGACTTTGTTTTGAGTGAGGGAGGGCTATGCAGATCACCAGCCTCACTTCTCCTCCAGAGCCATCTGAATCCAGTGACCAGATATTCATCAGGATGACTGGAGATGACCCAGGATGAGGTAATTGGGATTAAGTGACTTGCCCAAGGTCACACAGCTAGTGAGTGTCAAGTGTCTGAGGTGAGATTTGAACTCAAGTCCTCCTGACTCCTGCACTAGTGCTCTATCTACTGCACCGCCTAGTGGCCCTGTGGAGCACTTATAGCTTGGTCAAACATCGAAGACACTGCATCCCAGGCCATTGCCAGTCATCTCGACTTTTGTCTTACACTGGGTTTCAATAACTCTGGAAGAGAATGAGACTGACAACACTGCCTCATTTGAGTACAATTAATGTATGAGTCAATACATCAACAGTCAATGTCATTGGTCCTCTTCAAAAACCAAGGACAATCAACAAAGTAAAAGAAGGCAAGCACGTGGGTTGATGATATTTATAACCACCTCTTGTCCCCACCAAGACAGCCAGTTCTCACTGGCACCTTCCTGATCATCTGTCAGACCCATAAGTTTTGTATTTGCTTCTGTCAAATTCTCTCATCAGTAGTAACATCAACAAAGGGAAACAGTGGAATTTCAAGTTAATTAATCCATCCTGAAAGTCTTAAAGTACAAACTAAATGTTCTTCCCAAAATATTAGTCATTATTTTGGAAAATAATTTAGAATGTTGCACTTTTCTATTTGAAAAGAGAGAAATTAGCCAGATCTACTCTAAGGAAGGGCTTCTGCTCATGTGACACGTTATTAGGTACAGTAACATCAACATTCTTTGTTATGTGTTTTATATGGTGGGCTATTTGTTCTACTTCCTAGAATGACCCTAAAATATTTGTTGTATGTTTTACTAGAATTGATTGCAAACTCAAGCCTATGTAGAAAAACTCAGTAGCATTTTTTCCCTGTTTATTTTAGAGGCAGAAATCTTTTTTTAAGAACAAAAATGTAGCATGGTCTTGCAGCAATATGTTATTGTTGTGTTTGTCCTTCATTTTCGAAGACCAGGGCATCAGAGAAATGATGACATAACTTGCACTTGACTTTGTTTTGAGCGAGGGAGGGCTGTGCAGGTCACCAGCCTCACTTTTTCCCCCTGAGTCATCTGAATCCAGTGACCAGATATTCATCAGGATGACTAGAGATGGCCCAGGATGCAATGGAAGACTTTTGTAGCAATGACACTGGATTTCAAGGCCAATGACTTGTACTTGAATACAACTTTGTGCAGCACTTGCTACCTCTATGATCTTGGATACTTCATCATCATCTCTGTAGGGCTCAATTTCCCTACCTATTGTACATGTCTCTCCTAGATAACATATAACTTCCTTGAAGGCAGAAACTGTTTAACTTCTCTCTGTATACACAGTTCCTTGTCTAGCAAAGAATAGGAGCTTAATAAATGTATATTGATTTGAAGGAGACTTTTGAAATAAATTATTTCTGATGATCCAGCTCTGAATTCTATTATTTCTATGATTCCTTCTCCCACCAAAAGAAAAATAATAATTAAAGTCTGCCACAACATTCTCTCTGTCTTCGAATTAGAGTTAGACATTAGCATAAACCAGCAATGCTAACACCACCACCCCCTACTCTCTACTGAAGGCAGGGGGAAAAAGTGAGAATACTGGTGACTCACAATTTGTAAAAGATTGTCCAACAGTATGGCTGAACAAGTCGTGGTATATGATTGTGATGGAATACTATGAGAAATGAGAAGCACGATGGTTTCAGAAAAACCTGGGAATATTTATATGAACTGTTGCAAAGTGAAGTGAGCAGAACCAGAATGTTATACATAGTGAAAACAATATTGTTAGGATGATCAACTGGGAAAGACTCAGTTACTCTGATCAAGGCAATGATCCAAGACAAATCCAAAGGATCAATGTTATAAAATACTATTCTCCTCCAGAAAGACATGTGATGAACTCTGAGTGCAGACTGAAGAATACTTTTTTTTAACTTTATTTTTCTTGAGGTTTTGTGTGTGTGTGCGCATGTTTTCTTTTGCAACATGGCTAATATGGAAATATGTTTTGAATAACTTCACATGTATAATTGCTATCATATTGCCTGCCTTCTCAAAGGATGGGAGAGGGGCAGGAGGGAGGGATAGAATTTGGAATTCAATTTTTTTAAAAACTGAACATTAAAATTTTTTACAAGTAATTGTGAAATATTTAATGAAATAAAATATACTTTTTTTAAAAGCATGACCATTCCTGCTGCACATCTAGAATTTTAGAGCTAGAAGAGATCTTAACAATCACAGATTTACAATTGGAAAGGACTTTTTAGGTCATATATTCCACTTTCACATCTTACTGATTAGGAAACTGAAACTCAGAGAGATTTAGAGATTTGTCCAAGGTCATACAGCTAATTAAGAGTGGAGCCCAGTAGAATATACTTTACACACACACACACACACACACACACACACACACACACACACACACAGCAAAACGTAATGAAGAAACCCAGTACATCACCCTATAATCTCAGTCCTACCCAAATTTGTCTCTGGAACTTTGTTCATAGGGCTACATACTAAAGGCTTTTTTATAGACAATAAGGTGGCTCGATATAGTGAAGAGAATTCTGGCTTTGAAGCCAGGAAAAGTTGACTGTGTGACTATGGGCAAGTCAATTAACTTCTCGGGGCTTAGGAAACTCTCTCAAATTATAAATTGCAGAGAAGGTGCTGGCCTGCATTGATAGAGGGAGTTCTCTCATCTGAGAGAACTGATGAAACTGAGGAGATACTGATGAAACCACAGGTCCAGGCTTTATCCTGGTCCTTAAGACACACTAAAGTACCGTGACCCTGTGGGTAAACCATGCTTTAAGTTGTGACTAAGCGGAGCTAAACTCTAAACAATTTGAATTAAGTACATTGTGAAAGACTGGAAAAAAGGTTTGTAATCAGAAGGAAAAAACACGTCATGGTGATAATTTGCTCAAAAAAGGAATTATGTTGTTGTTCAGTCTCCAGCTCTCTGTGACCCCATTTGGAGTTTTCTTGGCAAAGAGACTGGAGCAATTTGCCATTTCCTTCTCCACCTCATTTTACAGATGAGGAATTGAGGCAAACAGGTTAAGTGACTTGCCCAGGGTCACATAGCTAGAAAGTGTCTGAGGCTGGATTTGGACTCAGAAAGATGAATATTTCTGACTTTGGGGTTGGCACTCTATCCATTGTGCTAGCTGCCTTCAAAAAAAGGAACATTCTGGCTACTTGATTTATCATTGGCTTCTTTAGAAATCACATAAAACCAAAGATAAAATTCTTGGAAATCTTGAGTGAGAGGTCCAGAGAGAAGAATATTCATATTCATCTCTTTTTCAGGGGGTAAGGGGGGAGTTGGAAGGGTTGGACCTGCAATTTTGTATCTTGAGAGCACCCTGTGCACTAACTCTTTCTACCAGTATATATCTTCAATGTTCTACAACTTTTAGTCCAGATACATGTCTGGGGGGATACTCAGAGGTCATATGACTTTGCCTACGATCATACAGGCAATATGTGTCAAAGGCATTTCTTGAACACAGGTCTTCTTGACAATAGGGCCATCCCTCTCCCCACTACTTCCCAAGCCCTGCCTAGAATAAAAATTACCTTCAGGCAAATAGCCCCAGTTACTGTAAAGCCATAATCAAGAACAGACTATCCTCATAGAATATTATAGTGGAAAATCTTGTAGTTATCTACTGTAAAAGATGTTCAAAACACTACTTGGAGGTTAACTAGATGGTACCGTGGAGAGAACCCAGGTCCTGGAGTCAGAAGAATCCAAGTTCAAATTCAGCCTCGTGTACTTATTAGTTGTGTGACCAAGACACTTAAAGTTCCTCAGTCTCAGTTTCCTGATCTGTAAAATTGGGATAATAATAGCACCAACCCCAAGGTTGTTGTGAGGATAAAATGAGATAATGTTTGTAAAGCATGTTATTATTATTATTGGGGATGGAGGGGTGGTGTTCAGTCATTCAGTCATGTCCAACTCTTCATGGCCCAAGAACTTGTCCATGGAATTTTCTTGACAAAGATACTGGAGGGGTTTACCATTTCCTTCTCCAGTATGTCCCCATTTTACAGATACAGAACTGAGGCAAATCAGGGTTAAATGACTCATCCAGGATCCACAGCTGTTAAGTGTCTGAGGCCAGATTTTAACTCAGATGTTCCCACCTCCCAGCCCAGTGCTCTATCCACAGCACCACCTGCCTGGCCCTGAAGTTATTATTACCTATCATTAATTTACCTTTTTAAAAATCTTGGATAAATGGGTGAAAACAATATGCTTCTTATTAAGAAACACACTATCCTTCAGGGATCATTTACTCTTGCTTTCTATCTTAGACACAAATACATACATACCATTTTACATTCATAATCTCCTAAATGAATACAAATTTATTAAGCACCTATCATACTATTAGTTATTGTGCTAGGGAATCTAACTGCAACCCTTCAGCTATTTTCCCTTAGTTCCCATCATGCTGTTTCCTCCCTTATCCCTCATCATCTTCCACTGAAACCTACCCACAGCAAACTTACCAACATCACTGCAGGGAACAAAGGGTGTCTTGGAGATGGTTTGGGCAAAAAAGCTGGAATCACTGTTACACATTTTCCTACAATGTGGCATCATGACACAGTGGATAGGAGCTAACCTTGAAGCTAGGGAGACCTGGGTTCAAATCCTACCTCTGAGACACACTGTCTGGGCACATCACTTAAATTCTTAGAGCTTTAGGAATTTCTCTAAGACCTGAAGTTCTGAAGAGGGACTTTTCTCATCATACACAAGAAAATTCACAAATCCAGGCTCTGTCCTTATTCATTTTACTCATCAACTCAAAAGGGCAGCCAGTGGCCCAGTGGGTGAAATGCCAGACCTTCAGGTCAAGACCTTAATTCAATCCAGACTCAGAGACTTACCAGCTATGGGACCCTGC
Source organism: Notamacropus eugenii (assembly GCF_028372415.1). Classification (NCBI taxonomy): domain Eukaryota; kingdom Metazoa; phylum Chordata; class Mammalia; order Diprotodontia; family Macropodidae; genus Notamacropus; species Notamacropus eugenii. The sequence continues at coordinate 96,500,191 of NC_092872.1, read as the reverse complement.
CTGGCTAAGTCACTTAACCCTTCTTGCATCAGTTTCCTCATCTGTCAAATGAGGTGAAGAAGGAAATGGCAAAGCATTGCAGTATCTCTGCCAAGAAAACCTCAAATGGGTAAAAAAAAAAAAAAAAAAGTCAGACAAAACCGAATATGGGTAAAAAGGAATAAATACAGTCAAGAGGTCCCAAGTTTGAAAAATCTCCTGTGTGGAGAAAGTTAATCTCCCTGGGTTTTAAAATCTTCATTTGTAAAATGAGGAAGCTGAACTAGAATGTCTCTGAGGGGCCTTCTAGCTCTATGCCTATAGCCATAACCTAAAAACACATTCTAATTCTGCTATGTCTAAAAACCTAAGGAAGTAGTTTTCAAACCATTAAAGGTCTAATTGAGGAATATGCAGAGGGTGCTTAAAGTTGAATAGGGCTTTAGCTGAAGCCTTGGGGCTAAACTTTCAAGGAAAGAACTTGGCAGGAGTTAAAGTCAGGGACTCAAAAACAAGGCTTAGAGTCACATGTGACTGGCAGTAATTAGGTGCAGAAGAAAGAAGCTCACAGTGACCAAATAGGCCAAGTAACCATGGTAACTGAAGAAGTTTTCAAAATGGTCTCTTTCTTTTTGGAGAGAAATGATCAAATCTGTCCATTTCATTTTGCATTGAAAGCCTGGAAAAGTTAACTAAAAAGATTAGGGGGCAAAATGGAAAAGGCAACAGGAGCCAAGAGGTATGGGTTTGAATCCTGGCTCTTATTACTTGTTACCCATGTGACCTTGGGCAAGTCACTATCCTTTCTCTGTACTTCAGTTTCCTCATCTCTAAAATGAGGCAGTTTTACTAGAGGTAATCTGATTCTAAATATAAATATAGATTGTACCTTACCTGTAGTTCTACATACCCTATAATATCTCAATTTTAGGATCCTAGATTTATAGCTGGAAGGCACCCTGAGCAGTAGTGTCAAACACAAATAGAAATGGAAGCCACTAATTCAGTACATAAGGATCCATGTGAGCTACATATTGATTGAATTTTCAAATGTAATATTATCTATGTTTTATTGTATTTTTATTCATTTTATTAAATATTTCCCAATTACATTTTAATATGGTTCAGGCCACATTCAGGAGCAGCACATGGCATGTGGGTCACATGTTTTATACCTCTGCCTTACAGAACAGTCTAGTCCAACTCCATCATTTTACAGAATAGGAAAACTGAGATCCAAATGAGCAAAGGGCATTCAAAGCTACACAAGCAGTAAATAACAAACTAGAATATGGACCCAAGTCCTCTGATTCCAAGTATCAGAGGTTCAATTTCAAAGTGATCACACCTCTATATGCTTTCCATTCAATACTTCTATTCAATTGAGAAAAGAAAAAAATCGTTGTTTTGTACCTACGAGGTACACAGCATTCCCATTGTACAAAAGAAGTACTCTCTTTACCCAAACTCCATCCTAAATATTTCTAAGTCATTGTTCATGCAGAGAACAAGAAGAAATATACTTCAGCCCTACTTCCATTTCATTTTTACCAAGAGGAAAGAGTGGATAATCTATTTGGGGGAGGAGGTGCTGGTGTTTTTGAAATCGTGAGTCTCTGCTGACAGATACACTTGGGACGAGCTGTTTGCCTCCAATGGTGACACAGACAGAAAAAGAGGAAATAGAAAATGCCCTTCCATTTGACCCCAAATGAGTGTTGAGATTGCAAAGTGCCCAAACTCATGCCCATTCTTTGGATATTGTGACTCACAGTGAGTCACAAGAAATCACTGAAAAATCACATAAAGGGTTTAGACTTCCCGACCTCTGCAAGTCCATCTCAGCCAAAGTGTTGAAGTATTCCCAAAAGACTAATCACCTAGAGAATACAACTTCATTTCTGGTCCATTTTCATGGATATTTTTCCCTCTTCAAGGTTTCCATTCATTTCCCAATAAGAACCAACATTTCTGCAATTCCTTGGGGACATACCCCCAACTAAAAGAATGGGTCACCAGACAAGGCTACCACACATTCATGATGCTCTATGGCTTTGCATCCACTCAAAACCATTACTCATGAGCCCCCATCAATACGTTTATCTTTAATAGTCAGAAATAGAATGAAATTTTTTATGAAATAGAATGGCAAAAGAAAAGTCACTTCCCCCTCAAACCTGAGATATATTTTCTAACACATACAAATAACAGAAAAGTAGATGAATTTAGAAAACATGTAGAAAAACATATACAGAGGGAATACATCACCAGGGTTCATAGGCAGAAGGGCACATGGTTGGAGGCACAATTTACACTTCTGTTGCTACAGAGTCACTAATGCTTTCTGCTCTCACCAAGTCTTATCTCCACTAGAACCTTTGTCTCTGCCTGAGGTCTCCACTAAACACTACTCCACAGCACATAAAGTATCTGCTGGATGCTACCGCACAGGACACATTAATGGCTATTGTGTTTCTTTGCTTATGATTTATGGTGATATTGGTGATATTGTATCCTCCTCCTAAGGAGAGTGTGCTCTACCAAGCTCCTTTAGGTTAAAACCCCAAGACATTTTAGCTGTTTTAGAAAAGTAGGAGAACTTTGGTCTTGAACCAGAAAAGTCTTCTCTACGAAGAAAAGGAAACAAAAAATTCTTCATCAATTTTTTTCGAGTGTCCCATTTAGTCCTTTCAAACTATTACCTAAAACAGATTTTCATTTCTAAGACGAAATTCAGTGCCCCAGGAACCAAGGTCTTTAGAACATAGAACACAATCATCCCAGACAGCCAGGGCTCTGAGACTTGATCATTTAATTAAACTTCCCAGGCACCAGGTCTCACTCTACTCTAACTTGGGATGAACTTTCACTTTGCCTAAATATATTGTCTCCGATGCCTGCTTTTCCTCATCAGTCTCCATTCTAGTAACCACACTCCTAACAAAACTGCCAGGGCTAACCTCAGTTTCTCAGTTGTACATATGTCACCAAAATAATTCCGGCTTTGTCCTCACTCTTTTGATTCTATATCCCAAGTGTTTAATATACATTATCTCCTTCCGACCATAAAAAGGACATCAATGAAAGTCTGATTTGCTGAGTAGCTCAGGAGGAGACAGCACCCACCCATTTCCCTTTAGGAGACCACTAAAATTTCCTTTTTCACTTGAGTGGTATTTTCCTTATTATGCTGAACAAAGTAGTGCTATTTCCTAGAGAGTAAAAAAGGATTTGGGAATGTACACATTCAGAATTCATGTCCTGCCTCTGATGTCTATTTTCTCTGTGACCTTGGCTACATGATTTAACCCCTCTGGGCCTTAGTTTCTTCATCTATAAAATGAGGGAGTTCAATTAAATGTCCTTTGAGGTCCCTTCCAGCAATACATCTATAGTCTTCTGATACCATATGATACTACTTGGGAGTCACAAAATAGTCTTCTTGTAGAGACTTAAGAAAACTGTTTAATTTGTCCTCACAACATCTCACTGAGATAAGTAAAAAGGGATGCAAAGGGGGACATTTTAGCTATGCTTTATAAATAGGAAGTTAGCACAGAGAGGCTAAGGTTTGATTGAAAATTAGAGGCAAGACAATGATACGGTCAAGAACAGATGCAGACCTTCTGACTTGTAGGCCAATGTTCTTGAACCATGACATAGGAGATATGTCTGCTATCTCATGCAATGTCATATATGCCCAACCAGGGGCATAACTGATGTCAGGAGGGCAGTTATCCCAGACACAGCTCTGGGAGGATAGCACATCAGCGGTTTCTATCAAAACCCATGCTCTTCTCTGGTATTTCCTTCCTCCTCCCCTTCCTAACTTCCTATGTGTGGACCATAGGTAATTATTCCCTACTTTTCCCCTTTCTCTTCCTACTGAGGCTGCCCCCCACTCCCTGTCACCCAGGGCAACACTATATTGCTGCCAGTATCAAGAGGGAAGTAATTCAAAAGGAAGTAGAAACACTTTGGGTTTGAACAGTCAAGCTGGATCCCTCCATAACTTCCTCTCACTTAATTTTAATATATTTAAACCAACAGGATCTGCTGCCAACTAAGTGAAAACATGTACAGAATTAACTCTTCAATATTCAAAGGCAGATTGTCTGGCATCGTAGATTATCCTCTGAAAATCCACCTTTAAATTACTGGCTCCCCTGCTTTGTTAACTCCTTCATGCTTAGCGATAAGTTTTTGTGAACACATACACACACACACACACACACACACACACACACCAGGGAAATAGTGATAGAGAGCAAGAGGAAGGAATCTGAAGAAAGAAAACAGACAGAAAAAGAACAGAGAGAAATGAGAAGGAAAGACAGAGAAGGCAAGGCAAACAGGAAGAAACAAGAAAGATGGAGAAAGAGAGAGGGGGGAAAGAGGGAGTGGGATACTGTCTCCATGGGTAAGGCAGTACTGCCCCATCTCAGGTCAGGAAGAACCCATTAGTTCCCAAGGCAGACCATTCCAATTTTAGTTAGTCAGTTGATTAGAACATTAAACTTAAGCTTGGTTTCTTTGTAACTTCCATTCAGGAATTCGTGGATGACCAAGTATGCCAGCTCATACAGCCTATACTCTTACACATGTATCGTATAGGTACCTATGGTTACTAATTCTATCTCCTAGACCAAAGACAACAAGTTCAATCTTTCTTCCAGATTCCAGTCTTTCGAAAACTTAAAGCCAGCTGTCATTCTGGGTGCTCTCTGCTTCGAACTAAACTGTCCTAGCTCCATTAACTAATCTTCCCATGGTGGCATGAGCATGAGTCCCACCATTTTCATTTGCCTCATCTAGAAGCTCTCTCTCCTTAAATATAGTATGAAAACTAAATGTGATATCTCAAACATGGTGTGATTAAGGAAAAGTTATATGGAACTTTTGCTTCCTTATTTCTTGAAGTTCTGTTTCTCTTAATATGACCTAGGTTCACATTATATTTCTTAGATGCCACACCCAAGAGGTCATTCAGCCCATTCTTGCGTTTAAGCCAATACCATAATTTTACATATGGTTAGTAAGTTTAACCAGTGTAGAATTGAACTGAGTTCAAATCATACTTCATTAGTGGACGAGCCCTTTTAAAATATGTGTATACATGACTAATATGGAAATACATTTTACATGACTGCATATGTATAACCTATATCAAATTGCTTGCCTTCTCAATAAGGAGAGAGGGGAGGGAGTAAGAAAGGGAATTTGGACCTCAACATTAAATGAATGTTAAAAATTGTTTTGCACGTAATTAGGAAAAATATTTAAAAACTAAAAAATAAAATAAGTAATAAAATATGTATGAGCACATGCAAAGTATGCACATAAGGTCCCAAAAGTCTTAGTGTAGTTTTAAGGGGTTTTTTAAATCTAAAATGGACTTAAGACTTTTGGGATATCCTATAAGATAGACTTTTCTAAGTGTATTATTTCTTAAGTATAGGATAACTAATATAAATTTTCCCTTTTGTTTTATATGATATGTATCACCTCTAGAATGTTTAAGTGAAAGAGTCAGTGGGTTTCCTAAGTCTACTGTCAACACACTATTCAAGACAAGATCTCACCTTCACAGGAATGTTTTCTGAGAAATTTAACTGGGGCCTCTTCCAGGAATAACTAGTTGACAGGTAGCAGTCCACTCAGCTACACATGTGACAGGTGCTCCCCAGGGTATTCTGGCTTTGCTTCCCAGCCTAATGGCATGCTCTACCTGTTTATGTAGCTTTAATACAACCATATTCTCAGCAACGCATCCATTTTCTGGGGCCATAAAACTACCATTAGGTCTTGAATAGAAGCAAGCCTTTCAGTGCTTCTAAATGGTTGAATGTAGTGCTTATTATTGTTCCAGAGACAAGGGACCCAGTGTTGGATGCCCTGAATCCATCTCAAAGCGAACTTTATCTGTTTAGCATGGAAGAAAAATAAGTCAAAATGTAATGCCCAAGTGCCAGTCCCCAGAAAAACCAGCTCTGGTTGTCTTAGGTTACAATGATCATTGAAAAAAAGCCAGGGGTAATATGAGCACAGATGTAGCTAGAGACCTCTGACAGGGGTTAAGGTTAAACTGGAAGTGAGGGCTAAAGTCCCACCCCCTTCACTTCTCCTCACCTGACCTTTCTTTCTTCACCTTGAAATCTAAGAAACATTTTCACCATTTGGTAAGGGTATTTGGTTATGTTATTTCCTAGTACAATAGGTTCCCCCAAACAGTGGTAGAGAAATTTAGCCCTGTGGTACAGTCTAAATACTTTTAAGATACTTCATGTTTGGCTGATAGAAGCCTTAAAAATAAAACTTCTTCGGGTGATTTTTTTTCTCTTCTTTTTTTTTAAAAAAAAAATTATTCTTTGTTATAAGGGATGTATCCCCCTGTATCCCAAGGGATACTGGTACAAATATAGGCCATGTAAAAAAAAATCAATAAAAATTTATTTTAAAAACTAAAAAGTAAATCCTTATGGATCATGTGTAATCATTAGGACAAAGAGGCCTAAAATTTACCAGTTATGAAAAAAAAGCTTTCCCCACACAAATCAATGGTGTAATGAAGATTACTCTGTATAATATCCAACTTACTTAAGAGGACAGCTGTTTTATGTTCTTTAGAAAAACTTATTTCTGCGCTCATAATTAATGTAATTGCCAATGTAACACCCATCTCTTTATTAAATCAAGTCCCCTCAGAAATTCTAATTAGCAAAACTTAATATCATTGAATCATAGATCTAGAAGGGACATTCAGAGGTCATAAGGTCCACCTCCCTCATTTTCTTGCTCAGTCATATCCAAATCTCCATGACCTCATTTGGGTTTTCTTGACAGAGATACTAGAGCAGTTTGCCAGCTTCCTTCTCCAGCTCATTTTACCGATAAGAACTGAGACAAACAGGGTTAAATGACTTGCCCAGGGTCACACAGCTAGTAAGTGTCTGAGGCCAGATTTGAATTCAAGAAAGAGTATCATCCTGACTTCAAGCCTGGTGCTCTATCCACTGCATCACCTAGCTGCCTCTGCCTCATTTTACAGCTGAGGAGTCTAAGGTCCAAGGAAGTTAAATGATTTGTCTAAGATTATAGTCAGAGTAAGCACCAAAGGCAGGATATGAACCAAGGTCCTCTGTTCTTTCCACATATTCTAGCACATACAAAACTTAGTGAATAAAAGTTATATAAAATAATTTTAAGAAGGAGGAGTATATGTACGTATATCTCATATATAGATGGTATATACAAGAGGTAGTATGAAAGTAGAAGCAGACAGGAAAACCTGAGGGCAAGTCTCACTTCTGATACATAAAGGTAGTGCAAAGCTGGGCAAGTGGCTGCACCCTGGGGCATCTCAGACACCTACCTGAATATCTAAGACCCAAGAGCCTGCGTGGAAAGAGAAGCTTTCCTCATCAGGGGTTCCATATACTAATAAAATCACAAGTCTGAACCCAAAAAAGTGTATGTGTATGTACGTGTGTGCATATGGACATGAATACATGTGTATACATACATGCAAACATTTGTGTATGTATACATATGCATGCACATATTACCTATATACACATGCATATATTATATACATACACATATGCCCTACCTATGTGCATAGGCATGTATATGCTCACATATGGACACATGCACACATATATACATGTCTATATTTCACAAGCATGTATTTATGCACACATAGAATGCATATATCTGCATGTATATATTTATACACATATACATGCATATATATGTATTCCTACCACTTATCACAATGCCAGGCACAAATTAAGTAATTAATAAATACTTACTGACTTAACAATTAATTTTTGTCAATCAAGCTTGATTTGGGGTCAGCCAACAATTTGCCAACGTATGTCTCAATTATTTTTCCACGCTAAAATAGTTGGCCTCAGAGTCAGTAAGATCTGGAGACAAATTGATATAGCCTAGTAAAAGTCCTCACACAGAACCACACACCAACGTATTTAATGCACATACTGTGGATGTTATACCTTTCCTAAAGGTTTACAAAATACTTTGACCAGACTGAACTTTTTAACAGGTACACAAGGACTGCACCAAACACTTCAATTCAATTCCATTCAGGTATATGTTTCTCCGAGAACTCAGAAACTCGTAACTTTAGGCTAGTGGTTCTCAAACTTTTTGGTCTCAGGACATTTTTACACTTTTAAAAATTGAGGACTCTGTAGTGCTTTTGTCTATATGGGTTTGATCCATTGATATTTACAATATTAGAAATTAAAACATATTAGTATTATTATTGTGAAAATAGTTTTTACTTCATGGATCCCCTGAAAGGGTCTCAGAAACTCCCAGGGATCCCTAGACCACACTGGATGTTGAAGTAGATTGCTTCTAAAGTCCTTAGGATGAGTCAGGCAAAATCCCTGATCTTTAGAGATTTAATCTGAATGGCACTCAAAACAACTTAAATGCTTGTACAAACTACAAATCGGTAAACATTTTAAACAGAGAGTTCTGTATCAAGTTTACCAATCATGTTACTAGTCTGTTTTCTGAGAAGCTTAGCATAGTCAGATAAAAAGACCTGATTTTGAATCTCTGATCCACTACCGTGTGATCTTACAAGTTCCTATCCAACTCCTAGAACCTCACCTTCCTTAGCTATAAAACCAGGTTAATAACATTTATAGTATTTCCCTTAAAGAGTTGTTTGTATTTTGTGTGTGTGTGTGTTGCATCATTTAACAAGAGAGCATTATGTAATGTAAGCAGTTATTTTGCCCACAATTTATAATACATTGTTTCCAATGGATGAATTTAATTCTTTAATTTGTTTTGCATTGGCAAGTCCCTTACTTGAGGCCAAATTGCTTTCTCAACCCCAGGCGGGATCCTTTTGGGTCAAGCCTCTGATCAGATTGGCAGACCTCTATCAAAGTTGCTCACCTGGCTAAGGATCTGGTTTTGTAACAAAGCAGAGGACGTCTGTCTAAGGGCTGTTTCTCCAATACCTTTTGAGAGACACTGAATTCACTCCAAAGACGCTAGGGAAAGGAAAGAACATTAAGAACAAACTAGATGAATGAAGACTCCAGCTGCCTCCTGGGAAATAATACATGTATCAAACAAAGGAGGTCAGATTCTGTTTCTCCCATGACTGCATTTTATATCCTGCCATTATCCCTAACATGTGGGTTTATAATCTAAATGAACCAAAAGAAAAAACCATCAGTAACAGGTTACAAATGTACATTTTTTCATTCCCTAACTTGCAACAAGTTTCATTCGGAGTTCTCTTTATATCTCATACACTCAAAGCAAATCTACACATTTCCATCATATCCTCCTGCACACAATGACATAGTGAAAGAAGCTGCCATTTTAACATTAAAACAAGCTAGTCAGATGCTACCGAGGGAGTTTCACAAGTTAACAGTACCCCCTAGTGCAGCAAAACTAATAAGCAGGGATCCAGGGCTGAGAAGAAACCCAGCTAAAAAAAGAAAGGGGGGTGATGTGTCTAAAGGAATTTAATTTTAAGTTAAAGGAATTTAACTAATTAATTAGTTGGCTAGTTAAATAACTTAGTTAAGCTTTAGCTTGGCAAGAGAATTTGTGTTTGTAGGAGAACTCACAGAGCGTCCCATTTTATTCTGAAATGCTAATGTTCTCTTAATGCTAGGGAGAGTAGGTCATCCTGTACTGACACTGCCACCATCTTGGTGCAGATCCTCCTCACATTACACCTGGTCTACTTCAATACCTGCTGGATGGCCTCCCTGCCTAGTCTCTTCAATTCCAGTCCATCCTACATTCAGCTAGCAAAGTGGTCTTCCTTGAACAATGGTTTAACCATTGTTCTATTCAATAAACTCTGGAATTTAAACTATGGCACACCTTGAGAGCAGAGACTGTATTTTGTATTTCTTTGTATCCCTATTACTTAGCACAGTGCTTGGCACATAGAAGGTGCTGGCACAGTGGATAGATTGCTGGGCCTGGAGTCAGGGAGACTCATCTTCCTGAATTCAAATCTGGCCTCAGACACTCACTAGCTGTGTGACTCTGGGCAAGTCATTTAGTCCTATTTGCCTCAGTTTCCTCACCTGTAAAATAAGCTAGAGAAGCAAACCACAAATCACTCCAGTGTCTTTGCCAAGAAAACCCCAAATGGTATCACAAAGACTCGGACATGACTGAAAAATGACTGAACGGTAACAAAAATGCTTGTTTACTGACTGCAACTAGAAGGCATTAGTGTACAGAGGCAGTGTCAAAGTAAGAGCATGTTCCTTTTCAGTGTAAAAATTATGCAAGCTTTCTCTAACTCTTCTGCTCTTCTGTAACAGTTGATCTCACTGAGAATAAGGGATCTAGTCCCTCCTAAATTCCTTCTACCTTTCAACCTTTAGGATCTAGAACCAGAGCTTATGCCCTCAGCAGTACCAGGGGACCACTGAGCTCATTTTTGCAAAGGAAATCTAAGAGAACTATTTAATTTCATAAATAATTTTCTAACTCTATCAAGCGGAAGTTTTAGGGTTCTGCTTGATAGAGTTAGAAAATTACTTATGAAATTAAATGGTTTTACAAAGCCCAGAGAAATTTTTTAACTTATCATGCAGAATTGCAAGGCTCTAGCACAGAGAGTCTGTGAAATATAAAACTCTTCAAGGCTATTCCCACCATGTACACTCTTGGTCTCAAGTAAGAATAAGCCCACAGACAAAGGGAACAAACTCATTTATAAAAAGAGAATTAGACTTACAAATGTAACCCGTATCTCAGTTCTTATTCAGGACCCTCCTCATTGGCAGAGACTGATTACTCAGTGCTCCTCACCTGCCTGAGAGGTGCAGTTGGCAAGATCTTAGGAGAAGAGAGACTCCAGTGTCCTGGTTTTCAGCTTTATGATTCAAGGGAGAAGTCACTCAGTGTTAGATTCTCTCCTAGTCCCTGAAGGGAGAAAAAGAGAAAGACTCTGGGAAGAAACAGACCTGTAAGGAAGCAGGTGTTCCACCAGGGTGAAGCTGGGCAATGTTGCTCTGCTTTCCTGCCACTGTTCTCTTTGCATTGAGATTCTGGGATCTTCTAAACAGTTCTTTAGAAGGTACACATGTTCAGATTGTCCTCATTGATTGTAACTGCCTTTTTGTGAGAGGAAGCATGTTGTGATCGTCCTTTGTTTTCAAAGAAGACCATGACATCAGAGAAATGATGGCACGACTTGCACTTTGTTTTGAGTGAGTAAAAGAAAGAGGAGAAGGAGGAGAAAGAGGAGGAAGAGGGGCAGGAGGAGGAGGAGAAGGAAGATCATCTATTAATGCTAAAAGTAACTTTTATATAACAAACATAATTTGCCTTACACAAAGAAAGATACTTGACTTTCCACATCAGGAGAATGCAGAGAGGGAGAAGGGATGATTACTAGTTATCTGAAAGACAAAGCAATAGCTAGATACCTACAGAATCTACAGAGGGTCCTAGTTTAGAGTGCAATGATCTTCAAACCTAGCAGAAAGATGAGAACAAAGATCTGGATGAGAGACTCTTCTTCTGTTCTGGTACTTGGGTTATGCCAGGCTCACTCCTCATCTGAGGGACATCTGAGTTGTCATGTCCAACAAGGTCTTGTAGTAATGCAGAAGAGGGCATTAAGGAGTGAAAGGGACTTACTGAAGTACATCTGATTGGATTCCTGCCCTTAACGTCACAGGCAGTCTCTAAACAACTAGAAAGTTTGAAAGGTTCTAAGCAGAGACCCCAGAGGTGGGGTTTGGGAGATGGGGGCAAGGCAGGAGGGGTGGTATAAAGAGGTGATGTCTCTATGAGTAGAAAAATCCTGTCAGAAAGGCTAGGCTCAGAAAATTAAAGGTTTTTCAGGAATGTACAACATATTCACTCAGTGAGGATGGTTTAAACCTAGTTCTCCCTAGTAATTTTAGACTTCTTTGGATTCTCCATCATGCCCCCAGTAAATTCATCATTAGGAAATCTCATCATCTTGCAAGATCTAATTAGCCTTGGTACTCATCCTTCATCAGTACCCTCTGCCCCCTGATTTGGAGGGTGAATCATAAACTTTTCCTTTTGGGGGAGTGGGGTGACCCTCCTAATTTACCTTCCAGGGGCACTCATACTGGACTTCTTGGGTTTCTCCAACATTACCCCCTCTCTTCCTTCCCTCTCCCTCCGTCTACCACCAATTGATTTTCAGCTTTCTTTTGTGTATTGATTTTATCCTTTAGATTTTAAGATCCTTAAGAGGGGGGACTGTCTTTTACCTTTCTTTGTATCTCTAGTCTTGGCATAGAGCTTGACACATAGTAGGAGATTAATAAATTTTTATTGATTATCAACTAATAGTGATATAATAGGTATTCAACATACATTTGGTAATTAATGATGCCACAATATTCATTTTGCCTTATAAGGCAGATTTTATTTTTACATTTATTTTGTGTATAATGTGTAATTTTTTTAGGTCATATAACTTTTGTTTTCTCAATTACATGCAAAATAACTTTGATATTTTTATTTTGAGTTCCAAGTTCCTTCACCCTCTCTTTCTCCTGTCCCCCACCTTGAGAAGGCAAGCAATATGAAATCATGAAAAACCTATTTCCATATTAAAGCCAGATTTTGTTAAACAGGATAAGAACTGCATCATTCTTTTTTGTATTTCACACAATGCCTTGCCAAACGCAAGTACTCAATAAACATTTGTTAAATGAATGAAATCAGTTCAACAAATATTAATGAGTCTACTACATAAAATGCACCACGCCAGGTGTTGACAACAATACAAAAAAATTTATGGGAGAATCAAAAGAGATTAGTGTCATGGAAAATAAGATAGATTCAAACCTCCTTGAGGCCAGAGGTTGTTTCATTTTTGATTTTTACTTCTTGGATACCTAGAATAGTGCATGGCATACAATAGGCACTTAAGAAATGCTTTTTATTGATTGGTGGTCTAAAGCCAAAAAAAGAAGAGGGGAAGCAGGAGGGGATGGTCAACAGAGTCCAAAGCTGCAAAGAGTTCATGATTTAGCAGATAGATTACTGATAATTTTTTAAAACAATTTCAGTTGAGTGGTAAAGTCAGAAGCCAGAACACAAGAGATCGAGATGAGAGTGTACAATGAAGAAGGAAAAGAAACAAGTACAGCTGGCTTTCTCAGAACTTGGCAGCAACGGGATAGAAAAATAAAGGATCCCCTGCCTTCTCCCCTCCTCTCTATGGTTCCTCCCTCGGGATTCGGCCTCTCTGTGACGGTGTCTTTGATCCTGCGAGCAGGCTCCAGGTTGTCACAGCATGGATGGTTACAACTCAGAGGGTTTCTTGTCATCCAAGAAAGACGAAGATTGCGTGCCCTCCAGTGGAGAATGTAGTGAAGATGATATGAATGAATTAACGAAGGAAGATGAATTGCAAGATGAAGAGAAGACACAGAAAGACAAAGGCCAAAAAAAGAAATTCCAAAGACAACAAAAAGTAGTCTCCGGGCATCGTGCCCAAGAAGAGAAAGAAAGGTGGGCTGCTAATGAAACATAAGCAGGAGACAGAAGACAAGGTGGAAGCAGAAAAAGAAGGAAATAGTGGTGAAGAGGGAAGAAATCGGCAGATCCAGAAAAAAGCATTTCATCGGAAGAGGAGAAAAAAAAGACCAGATGATGCCTCTGGACAAGCTTCCTCAGTGTTGTGGGGCCAAAATCACAAGCTCGGCCTCCGAGAAGCCAAGTGAAGACAGAGAGGCCAAGGGTTCAGACAAATCTCTCGTGACAGCGAGAGTCAAAGAAACCAAGCGAAAAAGCGAAAGCTAAGATCACCAAGGGGTTTGATTTTGCTGGTGAAGAGATGAGGGTGACTAAGGAGGTGGATGTAGCATCGAAAGAAGCCAGATCCTTTTTCAAGCAGAATGAAAAAGAAAAGACACAGATTGGTGTCCCTTCAGCACCGTCGGCACTCCCAACAGGCTCAGGCATTGTGCCACTGCACTCAACTCGTTTCTAGAGAAGAGAAGCCTTCCTGTAGCTACAGTCCCCATTTGTGAACTTGAACATCCACACTTGTACAGCAGTTTTTGGAACTGGCACTGCAGGGACACGGGATCGTGCTCCAAGGCTTCCTATATTGGGGGGCTGTGCAAGCAGACAGGTCCTTTTCACCCTAGCTGCTCAGAACCTTTCTGGATCTCACCCCGGCACCGAGGCCCTTCCCTTCTTCACACTTGCTAGAATTCTTTGTTCCTCTCCACCCAAGCACACAGCATGCACTACTTTGTGTGTGCATGATACTCGATTTTGGAAGAGCCTTGAGAATGAGGACCAGTATCTTATTAGAGTTAGTGAAAAAGCATTGAGCACTTGCAAAGCACGGTCCTCCAACTTTAGTTGGCTCTTGCACATAGTTGCTTAATAAATGTTGAGTGTATATTGAGAAAAAAAAAAAGAAAAATATAGGATAATCACTTGAGGGTACGACAGAGTGATGAGACCAATGAAAACTGAAGGAATGTATGAATATCAATCAGTAAGTCCTGTGCAAGGTCTTTTAAGAGACACAAGGACAGAAAGGTATAAAACAGATGCCCACTTTCACCTGTGCACCTGAGAAAATAAGGGAGGTACACAAAAAACCATAATCATAGGCATAGTGGGGCAAGTATGTACAGTCAAGTATGTAGTCACTAGGAGAACAAGCAGAGAATATGACAAAAGCATGTTTTTATATACTTTGTGCTGTTTTTATATACTTTATATTTTGCTCACTGGGGAAATTTTCAGAATTTGATAAGACTCTGAACCCTTCTATTTTCCCAAAGGTAAATAAATCCATCATTTATATTTGCAATATGGAGCTAAGAAGGATATCCAACAAATTGTATCCCAAAACACAAGCTAGAAGTGTGCTAACTCTATTAAGATGGAATTCAGTAGGTAGAACTGTCTGATCATAAATTTGTGTATGAGAGAGAAAGAGACAGAAAGTTAGGAGCAGAAAGTGAAAATGAGAGAGAAGGAAAGAGAAAGTGTAAAGGATATAGTGAAAGAGAAAGTGTGAGAGTGAGGGAAAAGAGAAAGTGAAGGTGAGAGGAGGAAAGAGAAAGTGTGAGAAAGTGAAAGAAAGAGTGTGAGACAGAAAGTGAGGGAGAAAGTCAGGAAGAGAGAAAGAGAAGGCAAAAGAGAAAGAGAAAGTGCAAGAAAGTGAGAGAAAGTATGTGAGAAAGATTGAGAGATGAAATTTGAAGGTCCCTTTTTCTTCCTAACTTCAAATCCAGTTAAGCTATCTCAATCCTAAAATTCTCTGTGTGCTCGAGAGGTCCTTATTCTATCATAACAGAAGAAGAAAAAAATTGCTTAAATGAAGACAGGAAAAATTCAAGTGGAACATAAAAAAGAACTTCTTGACCTCCAAGGCAGATTTTATTACACTGAGGCTAGACCTCCAAGGTGGATGGACTGTATGGAATCTTGGTCTCCTGGATATTTTCAGAAATATAATCACCAGCCCCCTGTCCCAATGTGTTAGATAACTGACCTGCTTGAAGTTTAAAAAATAACAAAATACACATAATGAAAGCAAAATATCAGCATTTAAAAGAGAGGTTTCTCGGAATGTTTCCATTATCTTCCTCTCTATACTTTGAAGCCAGTTCCTGTACTTTACTGGTGTTTGCTGAAAGCACTATAGAAAAATTATCTTCCTAAACAAAATTATGTGGGTATAGAGAAATCAGGATCGGTGGTAGCCCTGAGCAAAACAGTATATGACAGTCAAATTTAGAAATGATAGCAATACTGTAACATCTCCCAAACCTTCTTTGTACAGGTGGAAGGCTATGGGTATAGTATATTGGCCAGTATTGCTGAATTTTCTTTTTCTTCTTTATTATAAAGTGATTTTCTTTGCAAATGGATTTTTTAATTAAATTTTTTTCCATTTTTAAGCATTTTTCCCTCCCTCTCATAGAAAAATGAAACTCATAACAAATATGCATATAGTAAAGTAAACCAATTCCCATGTTGGCTTTGTCCAAAAATGTGTTTCATTCTGTATATTAGTCCATCACCTCTCTGTCAGGAGATGAGTTGTACTTCTCATCGGGAGTCCTCCTGGAATCATGGTTGATCATTGAGTTGATCACAGCTCTTAAGTCTTTCAAAATGATTTTTACAGATTGATGTTGTAGTTCACATTGTTCTAACTCTTTTCACTTCACTCTGCATCAGTTCAGAGTCCTCCCAGGTTTCTCTGGCTTCTGAAAGCAAACTCTATTCCATTGGATTCATATATTACACTTTGTTCAACCATTCCCAATTTGATAGGAGACATCTTTAGTTTCCAGTCCTTTGTCACTACAAAAAGAGTTGCTAAAAATGTTTTTGTTCATACAATTTCAAAGGACTTATGATGAAAAATATTATACACTTACAGAGAAAAAAGTGATGGAGTCAATACAGATTGAAGCTTACTTTTTAAAAAACATTATTATTCTCAGGGGGTTTTTTTGTCTATGTTTTCTTTTGCAACATGGCTAATATGGAAATATTTTGCATGGCTCCACATGTATAACCTATATCAAAATGCTTGTCTTCTAGAAGGGAAGGAGAAGGAAGAATGGAGGGAGAGAATATAGAACTCAAAATTAAAAATAAGAATGCTAAAAAATTTTGCTTTCATGTAATTGAGAAAATTAAAATGTAAAAATATTTTTGTTGATATGACTTTTTCCTCCTTGGGGAAAGCTTCTAATGCACACAAATAGATACTACTACAAGGAAAGCCAACCCAATCTTGAAACTATCACAGTATACAAATATAAGGGTTGGTATTCGGCTCCAGTGCTGCTGTGGCTTCTAAAGATGGCAGAAAATATTGAAGAGATAAGCTTCAGAAGATTAGGGAAAGGGTGGGACATAGTTACCGTGGAAAATGTAGTGAGACAAATACAAATGGATGTCAATAAACATTAATTTTAAAATAATTTTTTTTTAATGTAAAATCCTTGAAGACAGTGATTGTCTTTTGCCTCTTTTTGCATATAGCATGTTTAGGACAGTGCACATAATAGGTGCTTAATAAATGCTTATTGATTCAAAGTGATGACTCAGTCAGTTAACAAACCTTTATTAAGCACTTACTATATATGGTGCTAAGCATTGAGAATACAAAAAAAAAAAAGGAAAACCTTGGTCCCAACCTTTAAGGAATGCACATTCTCATGGGGGAGACATGTATATAACTATTACATGCAAGATACATACAGAGTAGGTGGAAGGTGAGAGGGGAACCATTGAAGAGCCTCCTACAAAAGGTGGAATTTGAGCTGAATCCTGCAGGAAGCCAGAAAAGGGAGGGGGGAGGCCTTCCAAATATTGGGGTAAGGCAGTGAAAAGGTACTTTCAGAAAAAGGACAGCCCTATGTGAGGAAAACCAAGTAGGTCCATGTAGTTGGATCATAGAGTATGTAGAGGAGAATAAAACATATAAGATCACAATAGTAGGAAGGAGTCAGGTCGTAAAGGACTTTTCATGCTAAATGGAAGACTTTATATTTGGTTCTTAAAGTAACAGGGAACCATAGGGAGTAATAGGGAGGAAGGGGATGACACGGTCAACAACGTTTTAGGAAGACCACTTTGGCAGATGAGTGAAGGATGGACTGGGAATGAGGAGAGATTCAAGACAGAGAGAACCATTAGGAGGCTTTTATAATACTCCAAGAGAGGGGTGATGAGACCCTGAACCAGGGTGGTAGGTATGTGAGTGGAAAGAAGGGAATCCAATACAAGAGATATTGTCAGGGTGACAATATGACAAATGATGGATATGAGTTCACCAAGTAACTTGTCAGATGTCCACAATAAAATACCACTTATAAGCTCCTTGAGCACAGGGTCTGTCTTTTGAGTCTTTTTGTATTACTAACTCTTAGCATAATGCCTGGCACATAGTGGGTGCTTGATAAATGTTTATTAATCGATTGATTGAGGGATCAGATTCTGTGGTCACGAACAAAAAGGGGAAACCTCTACCTCTAGATACACATGGGCAGGTTCTATAGTCCACAGACTATTTCTTATTTTTATCACGGTATTTTTCTAACCTTTTTTCAACATCTGTGGTCTTTTAGAGTAATGAGTAGCTTCCAATGAAAAGACAATATAAATTATTTCAGAAAAAATAAAATGACAGTGTTTATCCTGCTTCCAGCTGGTCTCCCCCCCTCCACCTCCCTCTCTCCCTTCTCCCACATGTTTGGTCAGGCCGAAAAAAGGGAAGGAAGCATCTACTAAGCATGTTTAACTGTACTTTCTAAATAGAATCTTGGAAGCATGTGGTACAAATACTAGCAATCCAAATCTTTCCCTTCAGTCCCCAGCCCAGAGCATTTTCATGGATGTAAAACCCTGACAGCAAACCACACCAGGCTTTACTCTGCTGTCATCATTTCTACATTCTGTGGTCTCCTGCTTCCCTTCTATTTTCTGTTATTGAGTGTTTACATTTATTTTTTATGATAAGGAGCAGGGGAAGCAATTGGGCTTAAGTGACTTGCCTAGGGTCACACAGCTGGTGTCTGAGGTGGGATGACAGCTTACCCTTCAATGTGATTGCCTTTGACAGTAAGTGATAAAGTCAGTGATGGAGGGATCACAGAATCTTAGATTTAAAGCTGGAAGGGATCTTAGAATCCATCAGATACAACACCCTCATTTTATAAATGGAAAAAAAGAAGAGACCAAATCACACAGCTAAGTGGCAAAGACAGGTCCTCTGACATCATGTCTTGTACCCTATCCACTGAAATACACTGTCTTTGTAGAAAGAGAGGTAGACTAATAGACTGTTGGAAGAGCTATGAATTGGTCCAAACACCCTGTAAAGCAATTGAAATTATGCTAATTATTAGAGGCAGCTGGTAGTGTAGAGGATAAAGCATTAAATTTAAAGTTAGGAAGACCTAAGTTCAAATTCAGGCACAGACACTCACTGTGTATCCCTGAGCAAGTCATTTAAGTTCTGTTCACCTCAGTTTCCCAATGGGTTGTTGGGAGGATCAAATGAGAGGTTTGTAAAAAGCTTAGTACAGTGTCTGGCACATGGTAGGTACTATATACACATAAGGAAATGTTTTATACTAATTATACTTATTAACTTATACTAATATGTACTAACTATACTATATTAGTATATATGATATATATAATTACATAATTATATTAATTATATAAAATTGTCTTACCTTTTGATCCAGATGCCACCACAAGATACATACCACAAAGAGGTCAAGGATAGAAAGACCTCATACACTCTAAAATAGAGTATAGATAAATAGAAAGACTCCATATATTCTAAAATAGTAGCAGTTTTTGTACAGTAGCAAGGAATGGAAAATAAAATTGGTGTGTATTAATTGAGGAATGGCTAAACAAATTCTGGTACATGAATGTAATATGTTAAATTCTGAGTACTACAGTTCATTTTATCTGACTTCTGGGTTTATGAACTTTTGTATGATATATATATATATATGATTGTTAAAAATTTTTAACAGTACCACCTTTCTTTTGGAAAATGTAAATGAATTTATATTGCTAACTAGAAAATATATGTACTCATATGTATTTGTATGCAGTTGTATTCATAATTGAGGCCTTTTTCCTTGCGTTAGGTTCTTTATGTATTAAAAGTCATCTCCCTCCCCTTCCTATAGAATCTAGAGTTAGCGTTCATTTGTAGAATTGTCATACCTTTTGATCCAGATTCTGGGAGAAAAGTGTATAAGCACTCCCATCAGAGGCCCTTGGATTGTCACTTGAAAGACTAACTAACCCAAAGGTCATCCTCCTAGAATGAGTCAGGCACAAGTCCCTCTAAAGACTCCTGCCCATATTAATTGGCTACTATCTTGTATACCTAGGTCATTTTATTTCTTTTGTTTTCACTTTTAAAGCTAGCCAAGGTTAGCCCAAATAGGTCCATTGAACCTCGAATGTAGATAAGATCTTTCCTGTTTCCGCCTGTTAGCCAACCTAAGTAGAGTTAGGAAACATTCCAATCTCATATTTTCATCTCTCTCAATCACTGCAATTAAAGTTCCCCAAGAATATATCTGGAAGAGGACAGCATCTTGCTCATGACCAGTCACAATCTTAAAATACCTGAAAAAAGGTGGGGGGAGTGGTATGACGGTAAATATTTAACAACTGACTTTCCAGGAGGGGAAAATATATGTACGATATGCTTTTGAGATGTCTGCATTTTTACCATTTTCTCCATCACTGTCTTAAGTCTAGACAACAAAATAAATCCTGACTTGTAGCATTTACTGATTTCTTAAGTGTAAATACACTAAAAATTTAAGAATTGACTGTCCCATGCCAGTCCAAGTCAGCTTTAGCACTTCCTGGGTATCCCTAACACACATCAAAGAAGGGACTTTTCCAGTATAAAAATGGAAAAACAGAAACCTTCCCTAGCAATCCCTATGTGGCTGCCACACTGTGCCCACCTGGATACACCAGTCTGGGTGGAGATTTGGAGGTTCACAGGCCCCTCCCTCTGCTTCTCAGCTCTAGCCCGCCTGAGGCCCTGTTTGGTTGGACAGAGCATCTTTTAATAAATAACTTCTGAACATAAGTAACTAATCAATCCTTTGAAAGGCCTTTGCCACTAAATCTGGGAATTTAAATGGGTGGAAGAAACTAATCAAGTCCCCAGTTTTAAAACTCCTCAATTTCATATGCAAAATTTTCATTCATATTGGTACAGAGTGGCCCTAATTCACAGGGGCCATGGGACCCTGAGGGGTGACAGTCCTAAGCTAGGCAAGGTAGCTCACGAGTCATTCCATAGGTAAGGGCGGAAAAGAGCCATCAGGCTCTCCCCTCCACCCCGGCTCTCCCCTCCACCCCGGCCCCCCCAGGTATTCATCACCTGTTCTTGATCCAGCCCTAGGCAGGCCATTGTTTTTCTGACCATGCTCGTAGCTACTTTTACACTCCCTTCGTGGGCTTCTCTATAACTGATAATGGGACAGAAGCTAGGAACAATCCTGGAAAAGTGGTTCATTTTTCCTTTGCCCACTCTTCCCTTTGTCGTTCTCCACCTTAAGTTTGGCATTTATCGATTGCTTCTTTCTTTCTTTCTTTGTCTCACTATGTGCCCTAGGCCTGATTTCTTTGGTATTCAGATGTCTTCACCTGCTTCAAGTTTAGTTTTGTACTAAGTTTATACCCCAAAGGAATCAAAGGAAAAGGGTCTTTAGAAAAATGTGTACAGCTCTTTTTGGGGTAACAAAGAATGGGAAACTGAGGGGTGCCCATCAATTAGGGAATTGGGGAACAAATTATGATATAGGAATGTAATGGAAGACTGTTGTGCTTCATGAAATGAGGAAGAGGATGGTTTCAGATTAACCTGTATGAACTGATGCAGAATAAGGTAAGCAAAATCAGAATAATTTGTACGATAACAACACTGTAAAAACAAACTTTGAAAGACTGAAGCACTCTGGTCAGCACAACAACCAACAACTCCCCAGGACTCAGAATGAAAGATACGACTCACTTCCTGACAGTTGTAATGAACTCAAGAATTCAGACTGAGATATATGCATATTTTTTAGACATGGTCAATGCCAGAATTTTTTGCTTGACTACTTTTTTGCTACAAAGGCTTTTTCTTTTTTCTTTTTCAGTTGCTGGAGGTGGGGACAGAAGGTACAAAAAGAATGCTTTGGTTAACTGAAAAAGAGTTAAAATTTAACTTTAAAAAATTAAGCTTTGTGTTTGAAGTTACTTCCAAGAATGAAACTGAGAACTCTTGATTTTTAAAAATCAATTTTAAAAATCCTAGTCATTGCTTTGGTGAATAGCAATAATATACTTATGAACCAAAGCTCACATAATTTCCGTTTTACAAAATCCCTCAATAAAGATTTGTCCAGAGGAAAAAGAATTACTTTTCATTAAGAGGAAATCCATCGACTCCCAAGGCAATTTAATTGTTAGGAAATCTTTTCTTACCTCCACTTGGAATCTATGTGTATGCACATGTATCCAAACTGTTTACCAGAGTGAAGGTTTAGTTTATTGATCTTACTCAGATTTCTCTAAAGCTTTGCACATACTCTTACCAGAGAGGTGAATAGTGTGATCGGCTTGCACCTGCTGATCATGTATCAGCCTTGAGGCCTTGGAGGTCAAACCGAGGTCTGACACATGCCATAGTTGCATGTTCAGACATGATGCTAGTCTTAAATTTGGAGAAGCTAGAATCTCAGAATTCATTTAGTTTAACCTTTACAAGAACAGGAATGCCTGTGATGTAATCACCAAATGGTGAAGTTTTTCCTTAAATTAAGCTTCAATCTGCCTCTTTAATTTCTATCCATGGACCCAGTTCTGCCCTTTAAGGCCATGAAGAGACGCACTTCCAACTGGCAGCCTTTCACAATAGCTATCCTACCCAACCCATCTACCTTCACCCCCAACTAAACAATTTTTCTTTCAATTGATTCTCAGGTTGCATAGATTCCCGTCAAAGTTGACCTAAAATAATTCAAAAGGTGCTTTCTTTCCTTCCTTTAGGAACAAAAGCTACCTCCATTGTGTGGTACCCTATGGGCAGTGGTGTGCTGGAACCAAGTGGCTCAGAACGGACTGTTAAAATTTTTGGCATGACCGTTTATAGTTCAGAAATTGGCAAACACGGCAAACTAGGGTTTGATTTGTTGTTTTGTTAATTATCTAGACTTAAGAAAGTGATGGGAAAAAGCTAATAATGCAGATTAAACTAAAAAGTCTGTTGCGCATATTTCCCCCATAAATGTAGCTAAACATTTACCAGCACATTCCTGCCTAAAGATAAACATTCCCTCAATGAAAATCTCATTTGTTGAACTGAACCTGAAAACTAAAACTACTAATAATTATCATTCCTGTACTTCTGCATGGGTCCTATAGTATAACGATGAAATCAGTGACCAATAAACTCAGTGTAAATGAAGTTATTCAAGCTATTTTCAAAGACTGGCACATGATAATAGCAAATACAAAATACTAACAGGTGGATGTGTATAGGTATAGAAAAGTCACTAAAGATCCAGTTGGGTATTGTCTGATGTGGTTCCAGTGACTAACATAATAAATACTAGCCTATGACTTTGTTTTCGAAGCAAAATGTTTGTTATTTGGGTCATAAAAAGAGAAGTTTTAAAAAAAAGTCTTTTTCCCTTTTCTTGATAGATTCTTTGAACCTTTACCATTAAAGCAAGTCTGAAAGGAGAAAGCTCAGAAGTACAGCACTAGGGTCAAAAAATGCCTTTTCTGACTTTCAAATTATTTAGTATAACACAGGCTGATAGTTTTCTGAAAGTCAAAAACTGTAGTTTTGATGTTAGCCCTTGTTCAAAGACATGAGCTACTTAAATGAATAACAAGATTTCCAAGTGTAAAAATCTTCCTAGACTCACTGCTATCTATATATGCTCAGGTGTCTGAAATGTTAATGTATTTAAGAGAAAACCCCAACCTCAATCACCAAAAATGATATAAATTAAATGTTGGATAACCAAATTGGTGCAATAGGCCTTTTTCCCTTTTAAATGGAGATAATCAGCAAGCATTTATTAATCCCTTGCTAATTGCTGGAGACACAAAGAAGAAAAAAAAGTCTCTATCCTCTAGCTTAAACATCACTGTGAACAGAATACCATACACTTGCTATTATGCCCCTGCCTTTATAGTGCACGATCACATACGGGGAATAGGATATATACACAAAAGGATATGCTCTAAGTATAAGCCACGTTTATGAAATCCCAGCACCTAGGACAGTGGCCCCTGACTAGCATACAATAAGCATTTAGAAAATATTTAATAAATGCCTGTTGAATGGTGAAAGGATTATTATTTACCTGGGAAGAACACTTCAAAGAATGACATTTTAGCTAAAAAGAAGGCATTTTAGCAGCAGGAAGAGCACTCCAGCTATAAAGAACAATATGAGTAAATGCAAAGGTTTGACTAGACCAGGAAGGACATGAAGGGGAGCAGGGTGAGAGAAAGCCGTAAAAGGAGGTTCCAGACTAAGGCAATTCAATTTTATTTGGCAAGTAATCGAAAGTTATTGGAGGATTTGGGATAGATTGGTTCTTAAGAAATATTAATCTTGCAGCATACACAGTTGAATGGTAAGAAGGACAGGGGGAAAGAAGTAGAAAACTTACTTTAAAAGTTATTGCAATAGTTTTCAGTTGAGACCACCATGGCAGAGCAACAGAATGAGCTCTCAATACTCCCTCTTCCCCTCCCACACCCACACCCCTGACTCCTCCAAACAGACCTAGAAAATGTATCAGATGAAATCCTGATGAGGAAATTTAAAAAGAAAATTTCCAGGGTTATTATTCCAACCTAGGTCAACCTAGAAAGAGAGGTCTAAGGACACTGGGGAGAGGGTCTGCCCAGAAATGCATCAAGCACTCCAACACAGAAAGAGGAAATATACCAGTAAGGGGAGGTGGGTCCAAGATTGAGTAGAGGAGCCTAGAAACCCATGCAGAGTACAGGAAGATGCCAACTGGCAACTTTTGTCATCTACCAGCCATACTTGCATCACAGATCCAGGGCAAACAGAAAGGAACCTATGACCATGGATGGCATTCTGGAGTAAGGAGTGGTGACAGGTCCTGAAATACATAGGTAGCAAGAAGTAAGAAACAGCAAAAGCAAGCTGTGGTGGTAGGGCTCAGGTTCCAAGGGCAGAACGGAATCTCAGTTCCAGCTTCTAGAATAGTCTAAAGCCTACAGAGGAATAACCAAAACAGAAATCAGACCAAAAGGAAGTCTGCAGTCCCAGATTTCTAAACCAACAATGAGACAGATATAGATATAGACAGAGATAGATACACACAAACATATATATAAAATGTAATATACACACATATATACAAGTTTATAGGTGTATATATGCATGTGTAAGATATATCTATTATACATACACACACAAACATACACAGCACTTACCAAATACACACAAACACATATTTTAGACATGGTCAATGTAGAAATCTGTTTTGCTTGACCATACATGTTCACAACAGGCGTTTTTTCTTTCATTCTCAATAGAAGGAGGGGAAGGAAAGAGGCTAGTGTTGGTTGAAAAAAAATTAATTTAAAAATAATTTAAAAATTTTAAAAGCTACTGTAATAGTCCATGGAATGAGGGCTGTATTAGGGTGATTAGATTCTTTGGGGTGACTTGAGATATTTCAGAGGTAGAATTGATAGTACATGGCAATTAAAACAGAAGTGGAGGAAGAGGGAAGAGCCCAGAGAAGGTAGGGGGAAAAGTCAAATCTGAAATCCAGGGTCCTTAGACACTTCTGAAAAGCCCTGCAGTTCAGGCAAGCACATAGCATGGAGCTATCTAACCAATGTTTTAATTAGAAACTGTACACACAAGTGTCCTGAATTGAAGAGCAATGGAAGAAACCTGACAATTTCCTCTTTGAGTGGATAACTGTCATGAAGTGGAGCCAGAAAAATTAATGCTTATAAATTTAGTTTTAGGATGAAGGTGTTCTGTCTTCTCATATAATTCATGCAGATTCATATTACATGAGTAAGCTACATTTAGGTAGCCTCTTTAAAAATTATTATGATCTGTACATGTAAGATCAAAAGCTGGGAACTTTAATTTCTGAAGTACACTGAAATGAGCTCAAAATAATGTGGAAATAATAATTTTCTAGAAAAGACTAAAAGAATTTCATCCCAAATTAATACATCCTTTTCACAACCTAAAAATTTTATCAATAATCATAAAGTCAATTTTTTTCTTGGACATACTATTTACTTTTTTCATTTATGTTTTTCCCTAATCTGCTCAGGCATTTCAGTAGGGTAGACTTTGGATCCTTATCCTACAGCTAGTTCTACCCATTATTTTCTAATTTCACTAGCCTAAACAAATGAAACGGGACTAATAAGCAGGCTAACACATTTATCAGCCAGTGAAACTATTAGAGTTTCCTACAGAATTAATTACTGGCTTTAAGGTGAGAACTCTGTCTTTCCATCCAGGTAAGAACAGAGCAAGGAACTTCTAGAAGATCATGAGAAAAGGCGACTTTAGCGTTAATTCCGATTCTAACACTAATTCCAACTATGCTCACCTTCCTCTGCCAACTACTCTGCTGAGCAGTTGTTCCTTTCCCATTTCCTTCACCTTTGATTCTGCCCTAAGTTTAGAATGGTAAGTTGGATAGAATGGTAAACTATTAAATGTACTAACAGAAGTTCTCACTTAAAAGAAAAGCTATTGTTTTGTTTGTATTTGTTTCTTCTTAATGATTTTTTTAAATTTTAATATTATGTTCAAGTTTATTATAAAACTGGTATCCAAGAAATCTTAAAAGATTACAAAAATTATAACAGACTAAAAGAAAATATATGTTCTTTCTTCTGTTACAAAAATAAATATTGCTAAGAAAATAAGAGTAAGATTGCCTCCTATAGGTCAAGAACTATGCAAAATTCTATTTCTTCACACTTTAATTCTAAGAAAACCATATTTTATATTTGGCTTGTAAACAAGGTAAAAAACATTAAAAGTGACAATAGCTATACAATAAAAAAGATTTTGTTTCCAATCTTCAGGAATCTGTTCTACTTTTCTTCTTGTTTATAAAAATTATTTTACAGCAGTACATACATTAGCAGCTTTTTCTTCCTATCATTGTCTACATCTTCTATCTATTCTTGATTCTGGTGTGCTTTTAAATTTAGCATCCATCAATTCAACATATCTTCTATCTCTAAAAGAGAAAATTTTGGCTAAGAAAATATTCACAAAGGTACACATGATATCAAAACATTAAAATACACTTACATTTTCTTTTTTAAAGGACAAAACTCAAGTGATTAGAGGAGGAACAAGTTATTGGCCTTTCAAACTAGCAGACATGCACATGAGCATGTCAGAAACAGAAAGGGTTGCTTTAAAACAGTGACATTTAAGTTATTTAGTTCTATTTATAATATAGAAGCACCACAGATGGATTCTAGGAACACTCCACTTTTTTAAATGTTTAGAATGTTTAAAAACCAGGGATAGTATAAACACGAAATCAAATGTGGCTCTCCCTGGTTCCACTTCAGAGCAGACACCCAGCTTTGAGTTCCAAGATATTAACACAAAGACTGAAAAGTCAGAAGACAGTAACGAATGGATGACGGCACTTCAGGACATCCATGCTTCATCATTTGGGTCCCCTGCTCTTAGATTTTATCTTTTCCCCTTTCTGCTGTGAAGACACATTCTTTCCATTTTGACACTGAGTAAATCTGGCCACTGTAGAAACCCCATCCACAAATTTAGTCTTGAACAGGACATTTGCATTATTGAACATGCCGTCCTTCAGGGACACAACAACAAACTGAAAAGAAGAAAAGAAAACACTTGTGAATATGTGTCTAAGAAGATCACACTTAGTACATTCTAATCCTGACTTTCTGCAGACAGAGACAGGGAAAAAGAGGAAGGGAACAAGGGAGGGAGGGAGAGAAGAAGGAAAGAAGGAGGGAAGGAGGGAAGGAGAGAAGGAAGGAAGAAAGGAAGGAGGGAAGGAAGGAGGAAGGGAGGGAGGGAGGGAGGAGGGAAGGAGGGAGGGGAGGCTCCACAGACTTATTACTCAAGATTTAGTGAATTTCAGCATCTCACCTGGGAATGTGTGAAGTGAGTACGAAGCATTTGACCAATGTTCTGGGTGTGAGAAAGGTCAAGGGCTGCATCAACCTCATCCAGGATATAAATTGGAGCAGGTTTGAAAAGAAGCATGGATAATATTAAAGATAAAGCAACCAAAGACCTATTTTTAAAAAGAGGAGAAGAATAGTTAAATCACATTTCTTTTAAATTATTCAGATCTTGAAAAAAATGTGCCCTTCTCCAAGTACTCATACAAACAGAAGTGTTGGCTGGAGGTAAGTCACTCTATAAAATGACAAAGGTAGAAAATAATGGATAAAGGTAGCAAGAAGATCTCTTGCAATATCAAATTTCAAAGTTCAATGATTACAAAATTCTTCTTTTTTGCCTTTTTGCTTCTTGTTTATACAAATTGTTCTTCATTTTCAAAGAAAATTATCTGAACTAATATTTCATTTTTCACATCAACAGCTATCAGTGAGCTTCGATTTCTATGCACAGGAATAAAGTCGTTGAATTTTTACTTGTCTCTTAAGATCCTTATTTTTTAAGGTTTCTAAGTGTTGAGAAAAATTTCACTCATTCCATAGAGTGGGGCTGGCAACCAAGATGCTAAGGCCTAATAGTATCTGGGGAAAGAATAGGGTGGTTAGAGAAGAAAATTAAACAAATGAGGATCAGCTATCAACAGTTCCTGAATGATGAAAGGAAAAACTGGCCCATGAGCTATCTTTCAAACATGTATTACTTCATGCAAATTGCATGTGCTCTGTGTTGTCAAACCCCACGTCAGAGATTTTGTTTCAGTATAGTTAGTACAACAATATATCTTTTCTCTGAGGGTTGAAAGTTATAGTAGGTGTCACTAATTGTCTCTTCCCTTTAGATCCACTTCTGCCTAGCAATCACCATCTCCCACTTGGTCGAGACACCACTGTCTGAAAAAAAATATGTTAATGCAAATAAGCAATAATTCAATCACTCCTCTTCTTTTTATTAAGTATACTAAGTATTTTAAACTAAGAAGTTTGATTTAAACTCAAAATTTAAGGAAGACATATAGGAATTTTAAATACAACAAAAAAATTTAAAATAATATGTAATATATCTATAGGCAGACTATTCAAAGACAAGATGCAAAGCTATGTGATTAAAAAATGTTAGGAGAAAAAAGAAGGAAAAATATAACATTGACTCAGTATATTTTGGTATGTCACAGAAAAGAATCTGGAATATGGTTAATATACTGTTATTGTGATTATTTTTTTAAGTTTTCTTTCCATTCTTTTCTTCTGATTTTTAAAAATCAAAATGTAAATAGTTCAGATTTTACAGTTTTAATCAAGGCTTCATTCCATGTTGTTTTTCTGTATTTGAATGTTAAATTTATAATGAAAAGAATTACAAAAGAAGAAAAAAAACCTCTTACCTCTGTCCTCCACTAAGTTCAGTTAGATTTTCTTTCCAAGTATTTCCCAAAGCAACCTTAAACTCCAGCCCATCCAAAACAGTTTGTCCCTCTGGTGGAGCGAGCATAGCATTAGCACCCGGTAGGAGAGTGGAGAAAATTGAACCAAAGTCCTTGTTCACCTTGATGTAAGAACAGTCAAGTGTTTACCAAAAGGCCACTAAAAATCGTACAGAATTAAATTCAGCAGCTACACTCTACTTAGTCTAAATTAGCTCAGTGAGACCAAAAGGATGTGCTGCCACTTAAAGCAAGGACAATAAATATATTCTCTCGAGGGAGGGGGTCAAGTCCATTATCAGTATTTCTAGGAAACCACTCATTAAGAAAATTACCATCATACTCATGGATTTTGCCAAAATTAGTTAAAATAAGTGAGAGAATAAGCCCAAGCCTTGCTAAAGTAGACCACAGTTAGATGCTAACAGAAAATAAAGACAATTCTGTTTAAGAATTTAAATCCTTCCAAGTAGCTTCAAATGTTATACAGAAAATTAATCCATACTCGCTTAGAGAAAGATGTCATTGTTTGCTAATGGTCCTCATTTCACTTCACAAAAGACAGATATCAGGGAAACATAGATGGAGGTATTCACACTGAAAATTATCTACATGGCATTTGCCTTGACAAACTCACATATTTCCAGGAGTTCAATTCTCATGTCTATATCAATGATTTCATTATCATTCTAAGCTTCCAATGTCTCCCCTGAGTTCTAATCCCATATCTCCCCCATCATCACCTCAAATTTAACATGTCCAAAAATGAAATCCTCACCATCTTTCTCTCAACCTCCATTTCTATATCTGGTACCACCACCAACCTTCCAGTAACTCAGGCTTGAAATTGTCGTCATTGTTCTTCTCCCCTCACAATATCCAAACAGTTACCAAGTTTGGTAAATTCTGCCTCCAAAACACCTCACATACATCTTCCTCCTTTCTCCCGACACCCACTACTACTCCTATAGCTACCAAACTCACCACCTGTTATTCTCCCTATCTTATAATCACTGACTACCAAAAACTACCCTCAAATCCCTATTCTCTCCTTCCCATACTCCTCAGCTCTATCGTTTCCCTGTCCCATTCTAATTCTGCTCACCTCTTCCACTGCACCTTCAAGAATTCCCTTTGATAACTAACAAACTTCCCTTCATTTTGGACCTCTACCGTCTTATACTCTTTCCATCTGTTTGTATTCAAAGACATGATGTTCCACATGCTGCATTGCTGGTCATTCTCTCCAGCATTGGGTCCATCTTCTCTCATACCTGCCCTCTCCCCCAGGTCACTGCTTCTGGTAGGAGTCAGAATATTCCCTGCTCTCCACTGCCATTTCCATACTTTCTTTACCATTATTGTTCTACAACCTCTCCTCCTATGAATTTATCACCCAATACAGACCACAGCAAATATTGTCCCTCAGTCCTCCAGTCATTCTCCTCCTTTCTCAAGTTTAGTACCTGGTTCATTGTCTTTCCCTCCTCTCCAAAATCTGTCCTTAGACTAGAGGACTTCAGTGTTCATGCTGATACTCTTTCAAATGACATAACCTCAATTTCTTAGTTTTCCTGACTTCCTTAAAACCTTTAAACTATTCCTCCACTCCAGCTCAGTCAAACACAGGGATGGTCACACTCTGAACCTCAACCTTTTGTGTACCTTTCCATTCCATGGTCAAAATGTCTGACATCCTTCAGTGTAAAATAGCTTTTCATTTCACCTCTCTCTTACTGCTCCTAACCTACCTACCCTTCAGCGCTCTCTCAAGTCATTACTTCTCATCTGAATTCACTTTTCTCTACACTGATCTCAACCTTAAGGTTACTCCATACTACCTTCTTTTATTGAAACTCTTAACCCCTTGGTTCTTCTGTCACTTACAGCCTTAGAGAGTTCTCTGGGGTACTCAGAGGTTAAAAGTTTTACCCAGCATCACAAAGCTAGTACCTGCCCAAGAAGTTACTTGAACCCAAGACTTCCTGACTCTAAAAACAGTTTTTTATCCACTATGCCACAATGGCTCTCAAGTGGATAACAGGATTTAAAAAGTCAAGGGATCTTTAAAAACATCTGGTTTAAACTCTTCATTTAACAGTGATAAAATGAGGGCCATGGGAAGTAAAATGGTTTTCCTACAACCATGCTGCCATTTACTAGCTGGACCTTCTTATTCCTAGGTCAATATTCTTTCTCTAGTACCATCTGACTTACCAAACAACCCTATTTTCTCATTCAGCTGTTCTGGGTCACTGTCTGAAATCACAGCAGATCTCTATGAAGCTTTCCTCTATCTCCAAATTTGCCCCTTCCCTCCTCAGAATCCCTTGCCTTCCACATAGTCACAGAATTCTGTTCATTTGATTTACACACATTAAAAAAGAAGGCTAAGGTAGTAAGTAAGAAATAGTTAAAGAGAGAGCTAGTCAATCCAAAGTGGGGAAACAGCATAATCTGATTAGAATTAGAGAACAGACTATAGGAGACAACAGTAGAGGGACCTATTACCACCTGTCTAGATCCAAAGAGACAGACATGTATGGGAATATCTGAGGCTGTCATCAGATAATCTCAAATTATTCCTGTCCCTGATCCCTTTTAGCATCCTATTAGCATGGGCACATGAGAATATTCTACATCCTTTTCACATCTATATGACAAGCAGAATCAAAATACCTTTTGCCAAGCAATTTTTAGGGCCTGGTTTTTCTTCTGGTCAAGGTCTTCAATGGTTGCAAGAATTTTGGATTTGTCATTTTCTACAATTCTTTTCTTCTTCATCAAGTCATTATACTAATAGAGAAAAAAGAATTGGCAAAGGATGTTTTGGTTGTACTGTGATATACTGGCATCTTACCATATTTACACATGCATCAAAAAATCGTTAAGGCTTCCCCTCACTTTCCAGCATGTGCTTGAAGTTTTAATGATTTACTAGAAGCTATTTTCATTCCCAAACATGCTATCCTTCCCAAAGTCTTATTGCAAAAAAATCAAAATAAAATGAGCAATGAAATATGACCGCCTATCAAGGAAAGACAATGTCATCTGTATTATTTGATAGTCATATAACACAGAAATATGGAAGTGTTCAAGGGATTTTAAATTATAGCAGTTTCAGTGTTTTAGACTCTCTCATCCCCAAAACTTATTTCCCTTCTTAAAATACCTAGCCTTCCTCTGAATTTAACGGAGGTCTACTTCCCTAAAGTCTAACTTACACATCCCTGTGCTCCTATTCCCTGCAATAGCAAGGACATGATCGCTCCCATGGTAGCATCAAGTTCTTCCTCGCTGATAAGACTCAGATATGGAATAACAGTACCTCCTGTAACTTCCTGTCTTCTGAGAGATAAAAGACTAAGGCCAGAAAGGTAATTGTCAAACTTTGTAAGACTCTTAGAAGATTTTTCAAGATGGCTGAGGCCAACTTTATAACACCATGAAAAAGCATCATTCATGTTAGACAACAGGACATCTGTGCAAATGCATTCTCTCTACACATAC
The DNA here is from genome assembly GCF_028372415.1 of Notamacropus eugenii. Taxonomy (NCBI): domain Eukaryota; kingdom Metazoa; phylum Chordata; class Mammalia; order Diprotodontia; family Macropodidae; genus Notamacropus; species Notamacropus eugenii. The sequence continues at coordinate 96,467,516 of NC_092872.1, read as the reverse complement.
AAACACACACACACACACACACACACACACACACACGCGTTTTGTTTCCTTTCTATACACACACATAAGTGCTTTGTTTTCCCTTTTAGTCTAATTTAAATGTTTTCTCCCCTGCTTCTACCCTCAGATTCGGATATTCTTTTTTGTACCATGGTATTTTTCCTCTGCTTCTTTTCTGGCTTTCTCTTCTGAATAACATTCCCTCTATAACTGTATGAGTATTCTATCACCAGTGATACCTATCTTATTTTAAAAATTTCATGTTCACTTCATTAGCTATACTTCCCATAGTTGGTATAGCCGTGGGTTCTGAAAAATTGCTAGGCATGTTTCAAACTCATGGAATTTGGGAGGATAAAATCTAAAAACAAATCTAAAACAAAAAATAAGATGAAATATCTATTATGTTAATCTTATTTCCCTAGGAAAAGATGAAAAGTACATGAGTTGCTATAATTTGACTGTCCACAAATTTCTTTTACGTTAAGTGAAACAAAGGTAAGCACAAATATAAGCATAGCACAAACAGGAGAAGTTATTTATCCCAGGGCAAAAATCAGTAGCCTGCATAATCAAGTGCCATCATGTAGATTAAACAGGGATACATACAAGAAACATGCAGGCCTAAAATGTAAATTGGAGAGAAGAGGAAAACATTCAGAAAATGGCAGAGTAAAATAAAAAGAAAACATGGAAGAAAAAAAAAGAGAAAAAAAGAATGAGATACAAGTGGCAACCCATTCGAGGGCCACATGACACTCCCCAGGTCACAGGGAGCTCTCCTCGTTCAGTGACTGTTAACCTCAAACATATTTACCCGCTCTTCAGCCTCCGTCAGCATGTTCATAGCTCTCATGTTGACATTTCTTCCCAGTTTCTCCTTCTTCTCTTCTAATTTTTGTAGCCTCTGACCTGCTTCCTTTGGATTATTAGTTTTAAAATCATAAGCAGTATCAGGTTGTCCAAAGAGGTGTTTCTCCGAATTTATCCATTCATAATTTTTCATCATTTTGGATACCTGGAGATTTCCAAGAAGCAAAGAATTACTATAAAAGGATCTATAAATAACAACTGATATCTTAGATATTCAGAGAACCTTTATTATAGAGAAATTTAAGCAAATGAAATTGCTATGCCCTTTGAACCAGAGATTCTACCCCATGTAGAAAAAAGTATTGCATCAAGACTTTTTTGTTATCACAAAGAATTGGGAGAGAGGGGGGAAGTAGATGTCCATTGATTGGGGAATGGCTAAACAAATAATGATGCATGAAGATCATGGAATATTAATGCCATAAGAAACAATAAATATGATTAATGGAGTATGGAAAGACATATAAATTAAGGCAAAGTGAAGTAAGCAGAACTAGGAAAAGAATATATACAATGATTATATCAAAGTAAATGGAAAGGACAACAACCAAATGGAATGATAACATCCAAACCTGGCCCCCAAACAGATGATGAAATGGCACCTCCTCCCTTCTTGGCAGAAGTGGGGAACAATAAGTGTCAAACACTACACATGCCAAACTTTTTTTCATATATTGGTTAGTTTTGCTGAACTGGTTTTGCTATTTTTTTTTTGTTGTTATAAGGGATGGCTGTTAGGAGAGGAGCAAACCAACAAATGTAGATAATTTCAAAAACTAAAGATATCAAAAAAGTATATTTTAAAATATAAATTTATCTAGTAAACAAGATTTGGAGGATGATGGTGATCTAGATTTATTCTGAAAAGCAATTTCACATATCACAGCAAGTTAAGCCCTTGGAAGACTGGTAAGAGTCCCTGCAGATTGCTTTCTGGAATAAGTCAGACCTATGGAAATGCCACACAATTATTTATTTTTTAAAAATATCAACCACAGCATAATTAAAGTATCTCAACTATGATTTTCCTTGGTGGGGTAGACAAAATGACAGGAGATGAAAAGAAAATGACCTGAAAAAAGTTTCAGAAAACTACTGTTTACCTTTGGCAAGTCACACAAATGCTCTATATTTCCATTTCTTCATCTGTTTTTTTTTTTAAAAAGTACTTCGAAAAATGTCTAAGGTCTCTTTTCAGGTTGAATGTATACCAAAGGAACAGATCCAGGAAGAGAAGACAGACGTATGTGGACCTGTGCCACATACTTAGAGATGAGGATTGAACCTGCACTTTCACTGATATAGGGAACTCCCAAAATGATAAAACTTCCTCTATCAAGGCAAGGAGACACCTTCTGTTACTTAAAAGTCTTCGTGAGTTGCCTAGGACACTAAGAGGTTAAGTGAACTGCCCTGGATCACACAAAGAGGATGTGTCAGAGGTGACACTTGAATTCAGGTCTTACTGGATCCAAGGCCAGTTCTCTATCTCCTACACTAAACTGATTCCTGAATCTAATTATCTTCTTATGTAGGTGTATGTGGTTACACACAAATCTTTAACAAAATCAAAAAATATTTAAATACTTAATATGTACAAGCTATATGATATTCATTGTAAGTACTGTTGATCAGCACAAGGCTAAGGCTACTGACCAATATTTTCCAATTAAGTGTTTTCTATTAACTTAAAAATTAAAATATCAATGTTAAACCAATCGGTTATACTTCTTATAATAAAAACATGTTTGTCAGCACCTTAATTGGAAAAAAATTTTTTTAATGTTTAACAATATATTTTAAGTTAGTCAAGCAGTTGAGGAAAGACTTATAGCTCAGCTAACCAAATTACCCTGAGTGAAATGTGAAACTGAACTCAACTTCAAATGCAGACTAAGGAGAAGAGCCTGAAGCAGAGTAAACTTGTGACTATCAAAAAGTAAACGGGAACATAAACGTACCTTTGAGGCAGCTTCCTCAGCCTCCTGCTTGTGTTTGCTGATGTTGTGATCCAGCTCTTTCATTTTAAGCTGGGAATTATTATTTTGCTCCTTGTGTTTTGCCACTTCTGCATACTTAGCTTTAATTACGTTATCTTGGGTTGCAATCACTTCTTTCTGCTTGGTCAGCTCCTCCTGGGCTTTCTTCGCTGATTCCTATTAGACAACACCTACTGAAACAAACTGTGGACTGTTTGAACCCAGCTTCAGAAAGCACACACACACGCACACGTGCAGGAAGCACAACCACCACCGCAACAATTCCAGAAGTAAACATACATTTCTGCATCTTGCTGTATTTTTTTACACAATTAAACTCCTACTCAGACTTTATCAAGAAGAAATTTATTTTTTAAATCCAGACACTTTTCATTTGTTCATATTTTAAACAGTGAAATAAACCTCCACAAAGCAAATGATAATGAGGCCAAACTGATATACCAACTTTCATCTTTGATATCAGCTCACTGACTAAACATCTTTAAAGGCGTTTCTTTTTCATCTGCATAGAACAATTCTCCCAAGTAGGTCTTAAATTTTTTTAGGGTGACATATGGACTGTCTCAAATACTAAAAAAAAAATGTTCTTTTTTAAAATTATGTGTGGATGGTGGAGAATATTAAGCAAATGGTACAGATAGTTAAACTTATTTAACTTTTAAGAACAAAAACTCATTCCTTCACCATTTACCTGGATTTATTTATTTGTCTAGTAAAGTTAGCTAAGAAACAATAGTTTAGCATTTAGGGCCAATATATTAAAAATCTTTCCTGATCATTAACCTATAATTTCCCTAAAATTCTCATCAAAGACTAGGGGACAAGGAAGAAATTGAAATTAGTAATAAGAAAGCAATTGATAATCACATCTAAGCTAATTTTAGCCATTTTCATGCCACTTCACAAACAACTGCTACCTCATTGTTAGCCTTTATGATCTGTCCAATTTAACCATTAACATACTTTATGCTCTCCAGTCATTCCAGACTAATCCCCATTCTCAAACTTGTTCAGACCTCCCACACGCTGGAGTCTTTGCTAACACCAATCCCTACGTATCGGGTACTTTCCCCACTCCCATTTCTACATGACGAAATCTTACCCTTCCTTCAAGGCCCACGTCAAATGCTACTCCTCTAAAGCTACCTCTGAACCTTTAGGACAGAAGTGATCGATCACACTCACCTGAACTCTGAGCATTTGTGCTTCTCCAATGCTACACTTATCTGTATGCATATTTTATCGTTCCTACCTCCTAGATTATAAACTTCTTAAGGGGAGGTCCCTTCCCTTATCCATTGTTTTATCTCTCCTCACACCTGGCCAAATATGCTGCAGAGCAAGAGCTTGCTGTTTGCTGAATGAGTCAAACATACCTTATTCTTGGCCACCTCAGCCTGCATGACACCAATTTGTTCTTCATATGATTTGATGGCTTCATTGACAGCCTCAAATTGTTGTTTGTAGGTACCTTGCTCTCTCTTGAGTTCTTCTAGCTCTAGACTGATAGCTTCAACTTCCTATTTAAAAAAAAACAGATTATATGTGGATTTACAGAGGTATTGAGTGGTACTTTAAGTACAACATAAAAATCAGTATGACCTTTCTGTACCTACAATTCAAGCTAGTTAGTAATTCACAGCATAATACTGTGTTATCTGCTAAAGTGAATGCTTCTTTGGAAGGATAGGGCAGGACAGAAAAAAATTAGGTACACATATTTTTTAAAATGATTTCCTTTATTCTTTCAACATTTCTTGTAGAAAGGAAAAATATTCTATCTTTCTACTTTACATATAAACTAAGATGTATACAATGGAGCTAAATTCTCGACCAATCTTCAAGAAAAGTCAGTACTTAAGATGTTTTTTCTTTTTCAAGAACCAACTGTGTTTCAGTAGATAATACCTGTGCTTCAGTTTAATGCACATAAGCTATGTAAAAATTTATTCAGAATATCAGTTATACAGGCAGGAAAAGAAATATTAAGTTAAATTGTTGGCAAATCTTCTAAAACTCAGGTTGTATCAGGATGAAACAGTATGAACAAGGAAGTAACACAAATATACTGTATTATCATTTATGCAGAAGGAAAAAAAGTAAAGACAGTGACTACAAAGGCAGTATGCTGGATAGAAAAAAAGCACTAGATTTAGGGTCAAAGAAACTGAATTTCAAAATGGGAAATGCTAATTATTACCTGTTTGACCTCAAGCTAGTCCCTTAACCTCTCTGGGCTATTTCCACATCCATAAAATATGATTAGACTAGATGTTTCTAATGTCCCTTTCAGGTTTACATCTATAATCTTTCAACAATTTTTTAGAGAATGGTCCAAAGAATCGCCAAACTACCTCCACTAGCAAAACTAGATCCCTTGGCCACCTAAGAGTATCACCAGAGTGAAGCACACACTCATTTCCAAAACAGCACCAAAGGGAATGGTGAAAGATCTCAAGGCAGCTCCCCACACAAAGAAGAGAAAGGGAATGGAAAAATAAACCTGAAGAGGAAAAGAATCCAAACAATGGCAGAAGGTAAGAAAACCAGACTGAAAAATCTGCACTGCCATCATCTCCCCTTCAGACGACAGAAAGGGAAGGACACAGTCCTAAGCTCAGTTCAGAGACAATGGAAACTGTCGCTGTGACCTGTCTGTCACACACACCCCAACGATGTGTGTGTTTTGCTTAGCCACTTTTCTTATTACCAGGGAGGGATCTATGAGGGAATAGGTACTTACCTCAGAAGTAATGGCAGAAGGAAGAAAAAAGCATCACAAACCATTTGTTTAAAAACTACTCCAACCCTCAAGGGACCCGGAAGCGTCATTGCGTGGGCGCACTCTCCAACTACACAGACCCACATCTACACCTCTGGTCTGAGCCTCCCCTACATATGCCACAAGGAGACACACAGGTGCAGGTGGCCTTCCATGATTTCCCTAGACATAACAAAAGTGTCACTGACACTGCTGAGCAATCAGTCGGGGAATGGATGAATAAATGCAGCGTACGATTGCGATGGAATGCCAGTGTGCTATGAAAAAGGACAAGAAGGATGCTTTCAGAAAAACAATGAAATGATGCAAAGTGAACCAGGAGAACACTGTACTCAGTAACAGCAGTACTGTCCAATGATCAGCTGTGAATGACTTAGTTATTCTCAGAAGTACAACGAGATCCAAGACAAGTCTAAAGGACTTCTAATGAAAAATATTATCTGCCTCCAGAGAAAGAACTGGTGGCGTCTGAATGCAGATCAAAGCATACTTTGTTTTTAGAACTTTCCTTTCTTGATCTTTTTTGGTCTGTGTTTTTTTCACAACATGATTATTATGGAAATATGTTTTGCCTGACTCTTTATTTACAAAAGAAAGGAAAGAAGGAAAAAAGAAAGAAACAAACTGCTAGGCAATCCAGCAACTATCCCTTTCTCTGACAATATGACCAACCATCTGCTTTTCTGATCCTACCTTTCAGTGATAATATCCTTCAGCACAGTTCTTCTTCCAAGTTCCTTATTTCACAACCCATTCACATCCCATCAGCCATTTGGCCAACTTTCCTGACAAAGTCCCAATGATCCCCACCTGGAACAGCACCCTCTAGAACAGACCTCCAGAAAGCATGTTCCCAGTTCCTAGGAGAGTTAATCCACTCAATTTTGGAACTCCCAGAAGCCCTGAGGGAGAGCTACCTGGATTGGAGAAGAACACAGCAAATTTTACCCAAAAAAAGGCAACTGAAAAGACATTCACTATAAACTCATGTGATTCCTGCCTTATCATCATGAAACTGACAATCTTTTATGTATACAATGATATCCTCCTTTATAAAAAACATAAAAAAGGAATAAGCAGACTTTCACAGAAAATTTTCTAAAATTATCACATGGGGGGTGGAGCCAAGATGGCGGAGTAGAAGCAGGGACATGCATAAACTCTCCCCACCAACCCCTCCAATACCTGTAAAAAATGATTCTAAACAAATTCTAGAGCTACAGAACCCACAAAATGATAGAGTAAAACAAATTTCCAGCCCAAGATAATCTACAAAATTGACAGAAAGGGTATATCACCCTGGGCTGAGAGCAGAGCGCAGTTCAGCATGGGCTGCACAGGAACAGACAGGCTGGAGCAGGCCTCAGGGGACTGACTCGCTGGCAACTGGGGCAGTTTCCAGACTTCTGAACCCACAAATGAGAGAGACAGCATGGAAGGTCAATGGGAAAACTCTGTGGAACGTAGGTGAGGGAGTGGTGCAGTCAGGCAGGGGTCCAGTCCTAGCCCCAGGGCACGGGAGGTGGCAGCTACTGGAGCTCTAGGCCCACAGATAGTAGGGGATTGCGCAGCTGATACAAAACCCCTGAAGCCTGGGACAGTACACCCACCCCCACCCCCACCCCCACTGGATGCAGAGACTTATTTTTAAAAACAGTTAAAAAGTCAAGTATTTGGCTGGGAAGATGGGCAGACAGCATAATAAAAACTCAGACTACAGAATCTTACTTTAGTGACAAAGAAGATCAAACAGAAGATAACACAGTCTGAGTTTCCACATCAAAAGCCTCCAAGGAAAATATGGAGGGGCTCAAAAAAGGTTTTGAAAATCAAGTAAGAGAAGTAGAGAAATAATTGGGAAGAGAAATGAGAGCAATGCAAGAAAATGATGAAAAACAAGTCAACAGTTTGCTAAAGGAGACCCAAAAAAATATTGAAGAAAATTAATACCTTAAAAAGTAGACTAACCCAAATGGCAAAAGAGGTTCAAAAAGTCAATGAGAAGAATGCCTTAAAAAGCAGAAAGCTCACTGAAGAAAATAATTCCTTCAAAAAGGAGTAAATGGAAGCTAATGACTTTGTGCGAAATCAAGAAATTATAAAACAGAACCAAAAGAATGAAAAAATAGAAGACAATGTGAAATATCTCACTGGAAAAATCACTGACCTGGAAAACAGATCCAGGAGAGATAACAGAAAAATTATTGGACTACCTGAAAGCCATGATCAAAAAAGAGCCTAGACATCACCTTTCAAGAAATTATCAAGCTATTGATAACTACTGTATTCTAGAACTAAATGGAAAAATAGAAAGTGAAAAAATCCACCAATTGCCTCCTGAAAGAGATCCCAAAAGGAATATTGTAGCCAAATTCCAGAACTCCCAGGTTAAGAAATATTCCAAGCAGCCAGAAAGAAACAATTTGAGTATTGTGGAAATACAATCAGGATAACACGAGATCTTGCAGTTTCCAGGTTAAGGGATCAAAGGGCTTGGAATATGACATATCAGAAGTCAAAGGAGCAGATTAAAACAAAGAATCACCTACCCAGCAAAACTGAGTATAATACTTCAGGGAAAAAAATAAACATTCAATAAAATAGAGGACTTTCAAGCACTCTTGATGAAAAGACCAGAGCTGAGTAGAAAATCTGACTTTCAGATACCAGAATCAAGTGAAACATGAAAAGGTAAACAAGAAAGAGAATCATAAAGGACTTATTAAAGTTGAACTGTTTACATTCCTACATGGAAAGAGGATATTTGTAACTCATGAGACCTTTCTCGGGGTTAATGTAGTTAGAGGAGATAGAGAGAGAGAGAGATGGCACAGGGTGAGTTGAATATGAAAGAATGATATCTAAAGAATAAAATTAAGGGGTGAAAAAGAGATATATCGGGAAGAGAAAGGGAGAGATAGAATGGGGAAAATTACCTCACATAAAAGAGGAAAGAAAAAGGTTTCACAATGGAGGGGAAAAGGGGGGAAGTGAGAGGGAATGAGCGGACCTTATTGTCATCAGATTTGGCTTAAAGAGGGAATAACATACACACTCAATTGAGTATTTTACCCTATACGAAAGTAAGAGGCGAAGAAGATAAGGGAGGGGATGACAGAAGGGAGGGTAGATTGGGGAGGGCATATTCAGAAACAAATAATTTTGAAAAGAGACAGGGGCAAAGGAGAAAATAGAATAAACGTGGTGTGGGATAGGATGGAGGGAAATAAAGTTAGTCTTTCATTACATAACTACCATGGAAGTGCTTTGCATAACTACACATGTATAACCTATGTTGTATTGCTCGCCTTCTCAATGAGGGTGGGTGGGAAGGGAAAAAGAGAGACAATTTGGAACTCAAAGTTTTAAAAACAAATGCTAAAAATGTGTTTTTGCATACAACTGGAAGATAAGATATACAGGCAATGGGGTATAGAAATCTATCTTGTCCTACAAGAAAATAAGGGGGAAGGGAATGGGGGGGCAGAATATAAGGGAAGGCAAACTAGAAAAGGGGTAATCAGAATGCATGCTATCTTGGGTTGGGGGAAGGCAGAGATGGGGAGAAAATATGAAACTCAAAATCTTGTGGAAATGAATGTTAAAAACTAAAAATAAATTAATAACAAAAAAATAATAAAATAAATTCTCATGTGGTCTTCAAACTGTTTTTTACATTAAAATGAGGTCCACAACTAAAACATTGTGGATCACTGCAACTATTAAGAATACAACCAGGATTCTCTATCATTGGCAAGGTTCTCGAAGTGTTCTCAAATACATCAAGCTCTGAAACACAACAGGTACTCTTCCAATAAATCCCAAATCTTTCCAGGGAAATCGACCTATTTATCATTCATACTGTTTCCAAAAATAAAAAAAGCAGATGAAAAACTCAACTTGTCCAAATTACAACATTAAGTTAGATGAACTGAGTTAATTTTGGAGGCAGTAACAACTAATAACGAGCTCAATCTAGAATTGGAGACGAGGCTGGCCCAAATTTGGGAAACCACACAGTGCTTTCAAAAACATGAAGGTTTTTCATGCATAAAAAAAAAATCTTCACTAATATTTTCCAGTGATACTATATGACTATGAATGATGAAAAAAAATCACATTCACAATTAAAATTGCATTATAATCCCAAGCATAATGGAAAGATGAGTATAAACATGTTATAGCATATACACTAGCAACCTCTAAATATTAAAAGAACCAAAAGGCCCCTAGACCAATTAGACGAATCATGAATTGTGTTCAACAAAGCCATGAGCAAAAATTGTATGGGTGGTGGAGTTGTGATCTTCTCAGTTTGAAGGAACACCCACACTAATGAGATTAGGGACCCAACGCACAAGATACTTCTCAAATAGCCCCAAGGTACATATACTCGTAAGTAATATCTGCTCCTTATATCTCAACATACGTTTTCCCCTCCTTAATCACCTCCATCTTTAAGATATTCTTGTCTCAAGAACTCATGATGGAAGATGCCATCCACATCCAGAGAAAGAACTGGAGTCGGGATGCAGAGAAACGAAGACTATTTTCTTTTTTTGTTTTGTTTTGTTTTCTTCCTCATGGTTTCTCCCATTCGTTATAATTCTTCTATGCAATGTGACTAATGTGAAAATGTGTTTAATAGAAATGTATGTGTAGAGCCTATCAGATGGCATGCTGACTTGAGGAGGGAGGGGAGAGGGAAGGGAAAAAAATTTAAAACTTATGGAAGTGAATGTTGAAAATTAAAAATAATTAAATTAATAAAAAAAAGTTTTTTTAAATTTCCTTATCTCCCCATTATCATTATTATATCTTTGGAGCCCAAGTCATCAAACATCGCCACCACAAAAGCATGCCAAACAAGGCTAAAATGAGCCTTCCTCAACGTTCATAACATTTACCGAGCACATCACTTTGTAACTTAATTATATTCTGCCATGTGGCATCAAGACTGTTAGCTTATCACCTTACTCTTAAATGGCAATGTTGTATCTTTTCTGATCAGAAGGTAAGCTCCAGAAGGCAGCTTCTATGGCATCTATATCTTCCCTAACTCTCATATCATCTAGCACATTACCTTGAACATACATGTGTTCCACAAATATAATTTATTGCTTCACTCTCTAGCACAAACAAGTGAGTTCTCACTCCATCATCTAAACCTTAGCCTGTTCCTGAACAAGATGTTAAGAAGGGCAGTATGTTTCTTCTAAGACTTGCAACACACTTTCAGAATGGAAGCTTTATGTGTAATTATATAGCCTGCACTATTGTAACTTGTAGAAAATAGGACATTTCTATGGATTGACATGATGCTTACCTTTGAAGACATCTACTTTTAGATTTAACATGTCAATGGAAACTAAAGAATAAAAAACCCTCAAAATTGAAAGAAATAAATCTATCCACTGTCTACTTTCTAATCCATCACATACTTTCAATAAATGTGTTTCCTTTTCAATAATGGCTATCAAAAATCAAACTTTCATTACCTGCTGCTTTTCTTTCATCTTCCTGCTAGAAGCATCTGCCTTTTTTTTAGCACAATCAAGTTTCTTCTGGGCATCTTTCAGTTCTCTCTCTCGCTCAGCTTCTGCATTTTTCATTTTATTCTCTAATACCGCGTATTTTTCTTCAGCCTTTTTTTGTGTATCCTTTGTATTTTTTAGGATTTCCTCACTTTCCTCTAAATCAAAAGTAGAAAACAGTGACTAACAATTCCAAGGACAATCACTTAATACATTAGCTCATAATAATTTTCAATATTCAAGATGGAAACAGGAAAAGTTCAAATATCGAGCCTCAATATTGGGAAACTGGTATTATTTTTTCCAGGCCAATACACTGGTCTTTCCTACCTGGTTAAGAATGTCAACATAAAAAATGTAGACATGAAATATATATGAAGGTTAGTAAAACTATTATTTCAAATTATCTATAAACAAATGTTTCAAATACTTTGTCTCTTTCTGTGTTTAGGCAACAAGGGACTGAAAAGAGATAAGACCTCCTTATTTTTAATATAAATTATTATTAAATGCAGAGTGTAGGGTGTATGTGCCAGAGAGAATGAAATGAAAAGTAGGGAGATTCTTCTCATGCCTCAAGCCTCTAAAGTCAAACAAAATTCATTAGGGTCAGACCTAGAAAATGCCACCAAGCCTTAGAATTCTACAAGATGGAAAGGATTCAGAAAACACAATTAAGGAGGGAAGCTCAAACATTTTCTTGCCCAGTCAAAACAAGCTCTACAACTGAGCATCTTTTACTTTAAACTGGGAAGAAGACAGCTCTCTCTGAGAAGATTGCTCAGTAAATACTTCAAGTGGCAAAAGACATCATTTGGTTCATTTGTCTCATCGGGTTACCTCTTGCATAAGAAACTTTAGAAACTGCATTCTACTCAGAGTAAAAGTCTCAAGAAATCTATTGGAAAATATAATTTTACCCAATAAAAATATTGCACTTCCTCCTCCCCAACACACCCCAAGGCTCTGAATTACTCCAAGTCCCTAGAATATAATTCTGCAACAGTCTTCTAAATCATCTGCCTACCTCAAGTCACCCCCACCACCACCCCCACCCACCCCCACACACACAATCCAACAAATCCTGCAATCAACTGCCAATGATTTTCCTAAAATGTAGGTCTGAACAAGTCACCCCTATAACTCCAGTGGCTTCCAGTTACCTCCAGGATCAAACATAAAATGTTCCATTTGACTGTTAGTTGGAGTAGTAGGTAAGAATGTTGGACCAGGAATCAGGAAGACTTAAGTCCAAATCCCACATCAGATACTTACTAGTTGTTGACCCTAAGCAAGTCACTTAACCACAGTCGGCCTCAGTTTCCTCATCTGTAAAATGAGGATAATAATAACACCTACCTCCCATGGTTGTAGCAGGGATCAAATGAGAGAAGCCCTTCAAATCCTAGCCCCTTCTTACCTTCCCAGTCTCTTTGCACTTCTTTCCTCCACTCTGCATACTCTATGATCCAGCTATCCTGGCATATTTGCTGATCCTTGAAAGCAGCCCTCTCCAGCCTTTTCACCTGCCTCCACCTCCTGATTTTTCTGGCTTCCTTCCAGACTCAGGTCAAATCCCACCACCCGCAGGCATTTCTCAGTCTCTCTCATTGCTAGTGCCTTCCCTTACATGTGAGCACATGAGCTCACTGAGAGCAGGAACCATGTTTTTGCCTTTCTTTGCACTCTCATGACTTAATATAGTGTCTGACATCAAAGAGGTGCTAAAGAAATGCTTATTGACTCATTAACATTAATGGATTTCCCTTCATTTCCACCTTGAATGACCAGAGATTTTATCAGTGTGACAACTCCCTATACCAATGTAGATTCCAGTCCCTCCACAACCATGGGAGGTAGAAAGCAGCTCTGAATTTCACAAAGCTCATCCTCAGACAGGAGCGGTCCCTAACCCTATATTGGACGAGAAGCTTTTTTAGCTTAGTCAGGCCTATCAAACTTGTGCTACACTGACAGAGGCTTCGGGCACCAGGGGTCAGCTCCATAGCCCACGATGAAGAGTAGAACTTTGTAGAGGGGACAAAGTGAAGGTGGTAAAAAAAAAAAAAAATGCTCTCCCCTAGATATGCTTGTCTTCCTCTAACCATCACCAGAGAGGCTGAAGATGTGTCTTTTAAAACAACTAAGACAGAGAACAGCAGATTTTCTTCCCCTAGTTTTAAAACAAGGATCCACATTGTTTATTCACTAAAGACAGAATGATCTAGATAAAACGACATGCAAAGGAAAGGTCTGGAATCTTAGACCTTTGATCTCAGATCAATGTGCCAGCTTCAACTCTGGGTGAGTTCACTCAATTCAACAAGCACTCATCAAGCACCAACTGTGGGCAAGACAATGTGCTACACTCTTCAGATACAAACACAAAATGAAAATGGCTCCTGCCCTGAAGGAGCTTATAGAAGTAAAGAGGGATAAAAATTTCAAATAGGCCTGGGTCTGAGCAGTCCATACAACCCTGAGAGCTAGTTGCTGGCATCATTTATTTCTATCTCAACTCAAAATTAAAACAGGAGAGAAGGAAGGACATTATACAATTAAGTGTAGTACTTGCACTCAAAAAAAATTTTAAACATATGAACACACTACAAAGTATACCTAAATTCAATCTAAAAGTTAACCCAGCTTGTTCAGACAAGGGAGAGATAATCATAAAACCAAATTTTGAGTTGCAAAAATTAACTAAGTAAGTAATTTAAATTATTATTAACATTGCTGGCACTGTAGATTAAAATTTCATCTTTGAAATCTTGAAGAAAACCTCATTTGTTTTATATAACCTCAAGGGAAAGCTAGATGGCACACTGTATAGAGCACTTGATCTAGTATGAGGGGAAGACCTGAGTTCAAATGTGACCTTAGACACTTATTAGCTGTGTTACCCTGGGCAAGTCACTTCACCCTGTCGACCTCAGTTTCCTCATCTACAAAATGAACTGGAGAAGAAAATTGTCAAATCACTCCAGTATTTTTGCCAAGGAAACCCCAAGTGGGGTGATACAGAATCAGACATGACTGAAACGACTGAACAACAAAAGGGAAACAATGCCAACAGATACAAAGTAACAGAGTCCTCTCGTCACTTACCGATCGTCCTCCGGAGGCCGTCCAGCTCCTCCTGCTGCTTGTGATACGAGCTGTGCTGAAGCTTGGTGCGCAACAGCTCTGTCTCCTCTGACTTGATTTCCCATTGCTGTTTTAGCTGACGATACCTTAAAAGTTTTCCATTTGTAGCAAGTGATCAATAATCATTTGGGGGCTTTACAAATGCATCCAAATCAAATGCTCTTATCTAAAATGAGCTTTAAACTGTCTGGGCAACGATCTGTTGGCTGGGGATGAGTCTGTACATTTCTGAGACATCATTAATTCCAAATTCTGATGTAGCAGCATATTCTACAGAAGCTCATGATCTAAAAGGACTCTGCCTAACATGACACAGTAAAGAGCCAAGCCCGCAGTCAGGAAGACCTGAGTCCCAATACCATCTCAGATCCTTATTGTGTAACCCTGTGCAAGTCACTTAGCCTCTGCCTGCCTCAGTTTCCTCATCTGTAAAATGGAGATAGTAATAACAATTATCTCCCCAGCTTGCTGTGAGGATCAAATGATTTAATAATTACAAAGTGCTGAGCACAGTGCCTGGCATATAGTACAGAAACGTTAGTTATTATTATTTTTAGACTTATTGAAAAATGGTGGAAATTTCCTGATTAAAAAACATTTTTCTAAAAATGTAAATTTTAAAATGGATTAATTTGAAATAGCAAAACAAAACAAAAACAAAACTTTGCCCCAACAAAAAAGACAGTGTATGTACTCCATCAGCTTTAGCCTTATTGAACTCCTCAGAACTCCTGAAACTCAAAAGATTCACCAATCTCAACCACCTAAGCAGCAGAGATGACAAGCATTTGCCACCACGATGCCCAGAATAAAATTAATTTTCCAGGCAAATTCAAATATACAAATGTGTCACCAAGTCAGACATGTCATGGCACATCTATCTGGCACAGAAAATACTGCCTCACTCTTCTCCCTGGGAAGGATTTTTATAGCTACGTTAACAAAGACAAAAATTTCTAAGTGTAAAAAACCCAAGTTTGACAGTACCTAAAGTATGAGTTTCTAATGCTTTTTGGCTCCCAAGTAACATACTAGCAATCTAGGAAAACATTCCTGGTAAAGTCTCATGAAGTGTCACAGACTCAGCATAGGAAAAGCTGAAAGCGGTCAGAGAAAGCCATTACCCTTGTGTTGAGATATATTGAGAATAGCTAATAATGACTTCATGATTCTAGATAACACAGAGAATTAAGAATCTAGAATTTTTGAGAATCCTGGGTGCTTTCATCACATGCTTTTCACCAGTTTTGTTATAATCAGCAATACAAGTTTTTATGGAAGGAAACATTCATGAGAATGGTGAACAAATAAATTATTTCCACTACCATCTTGCATTTATAGACTGCAAAGTGCTTTCTACTCATATTTTCATTTAATCCTCAAAAGAGCCCCATAAAGGCAGTATGACAGGTGTTAACCCCACATTACAGACCATTAAAGATAAACCTGTCTCACCCCACTCCCCTTTCGTTCTGAGTGAGACAAAACAAGTATCACAGGTTAAGGAGATGCAGATGGGCTACAGCCCTCATAGATCTCATTACATTATCTTTCCCAGCAAAATTATCCTTGTTCTGAACTTTCTTATTTTTTTTCCAGGGTACTACTATCCTTCCTGTCCCCTAGGTGTTTGACCTTCTCCTTATCCTTGATGATTCACTCAATTGAAACTGCTCTCATTCAAATTAGCAATGATTTCTTAACTGCCAAATCTGTCAAATGGAGGCTCAGTAACGTTAACTTGGTCACATAGCTGATAATTAATATGATCTTTTGACAACTAGCCTAAGCATCATATATTTAGAGGTGGAAAGGATATTACCATCAGCTAGTCCACTAACCTCATTTTCCAAAGGACCCAAATGAGGTTCATGGAGGTCAGGTGTAAGCCTACCCAGGCCAGAAGCAAGAGAGCCAAGATAGGAACTTCAGCTCTGACTCTAAATTCAACCCTCTTTCACAGGGCTCCCTCTCAAGAGCTCTTGGTGAGCTAGACCATACTTTCTTCTAATAGCTATACCTTTCGATAATTATTCAATATTCAAAATCAAAAAGAACCTGAATTTTTCCATCTGATTGAGTCCTTAGAGGGGAAAAATGTTATTTTGTCTACCATTCAAATCTCTGAAGGGAAAAAAATGCTGTTTAAATTAACAGAAGCCTTACTTTTCAGCAGTGTTTTTTAGACCTGCTAATTCCTTTTCTATAGCCTGGAGCTCATTTTCCTTGACTTTTAGTTCCTCTTGAATAGTTCTGAGTTCTTGAGCCTGTATCAAAACAGATGCATTCTGGGGCCGTGCACCTGTTAACAGACAGAGAAAAAAGGTGAGCTGGGCACTGGGACCTATAAACACACGTATGAAAGCACAGATCAAAATTTAGAGCCATGACAGTCTCCTGGTCCTCCCACTCCAGTGGTTTCCATGATGGGAAGCTACATTCCTAAATGACAACAGCATAACCCCAATGACATGACCCCAGGAAGACCACAGCACAACCCCCAGGGGGCCTCCCCACAATAGCCAGGCATGGGGTTTCTCTCCAACTCTACTACACAGGGTCACTCCCATCACTGCAAATCCACAGAAGTTATGAAGGTGCTATTTGGAAAATCCCAAAGTTTATGCAACCAACCTCACCTCATCCTGTTCATTTTAAAGGAAACAAAATATCAGAAGTTAAGGAAACACTGATGAGTTACAACCTGCATAGAGCTCATTACACTATCTTTCCCAGCAAATTCACTATTCTAAATTTTTCTATTTCTGTTCTTTCCAATCTTCTAGGGATTCAACGTCCTCCTTATTATTGACCACTCACTCAACAGAAACTGGTCTCATTGAAGTTACCAATTATCTCTTACCTGCCAGGCTAAAAGGCTAAAGGCCTTTTCTCAATCCTTATTCTTCTTGACATTGTGGACCACTCTCTCCTCCTGGATAATTAGTCTGCTTTCCAGGTAAATATAATGTGTTGTCACCTATAAAAACTCTTATGTCTACATACTTAAGCTTGGAAAGAGAACTTTCTAACTCATTTTTAAGTATGCCAAATAAGGTATTTCAGTGGGTTTTGAATCAATTTGTTAAAAATATAAAAATAAAACCTTCTGAGTCACTTGCAAGAATAACTGACAATTTCCATCAGGGAGAACAGCCTGATTTCAATCAACACTTTTGTATTATGGATTGAAAAATGAGTATCATGATTTGGAAAATGCTTGTACTTGCTCTGTTTGAATCTAGGGAATCTTGGTAATTTTTCAGCTATGACAAACGATGAAAATCAAGTACCAAAATGTGTGTGTGTGTTCATTCTTTGATGCCGAAGAAGATCATGCCATCAGAGATATGATGACATGACTTGCACTTGACTTTGTTTTAAGTGAGGGAGGGCTATGCAGGTCACCAGCCTCACTTCTCCTCCAGAGCCATCTGAATCCAGTGACCAGATATTCATCAGGATGACTGGAGATGACCCAGGATGAGGCAATTAGGGTTAAGTGACTTGCCCAAGGTCACACAGCTAGTGAGTGTCAAGTGTCTGAGGTAAGATTTGAACTCAGGTCCTCCTGACTCCTGCACTGGTGCTCTATCCACTGCACCACCTAGCTGCCCCTCAAGTACCAAAATAGACTGAAATTAAAAGGAAACCTTCAAATTGCTATATCACAAAGTGCTAAACCAAAATTTTCAAAAATAATAAGGCATATTCAATCACATTGCTCCCACTAAAATAACATTATTAGTAATATTTTACTGAAAGTAGATTTTCTACCATTTTTTTGAAATATTCCACCATCTTATTCTTTTTAAATTTCTATTTTTTTAAAGTTCAAAATGCATATAATTATTAGTATAAAGGACATGCATATAACAAATGATACACATATTCAGGTGCTCAAAAATCTTCTTCTGACAGCACTGAATGATCAAAAAAGTTTGGAGATCACTGATAGTGTTACCCCCCCCCCCCGCCCTCCCAATTTTAAAAGTAAGGAGATTGAGGACCAGAGAGGTCAAGTGATTCATCAAGAACACAGAGGCAATAAGGAGAACTGGAAATTGGTATTTTTTTCATAGATGGCATTATCTTCAATTTCACAATAAAATACCTTTCAATGAGGGGCAGCTAGGTGGTGTAGTAGACAGAGCACCAGTGCAGGAGCCAGGAGGACCTGAGTTCAAATCTCACCTCAGACACTTGACACTCACTAGCTGTGTGACCTAATTGCCTCATTCTGGGTCATCTCCAGTCACCCTGATGAATATCTGGGTCACTGGATTCAGATGGCTCTGGAGAAGTGAGGCTGGTGACTTTGCACAGCCCTCCCTCACCAAAACAAAGTCAAGTGCAAGTCATGTCATCATTTCTCCGATGGCATGGTCTTCTTCGGCAATGAAGGACAAACACACCTTTCAATGAATTAATATCAAACATTCTAACTCCATTATGTACTAGAGTATTCCATCTTACCTGACCCTAAAGATATCAAAGTGTAGCATCTGCAAAGTTCAAACTGGGGCAATCTATAAAGAATTCTCTTGGAGTGAGTTTTCTAGAAAGATCCACTACTACTTTTTCAGTGAAATCCTGGCTATGGATTTCACAATCTTATACAAAATAAAAATTTAAGAGTGAGCCTAGATTACATATCTGCCTTGAGGAGCTATATCATACTGAGGAGCTATGGTGTACTCAGAGCTCTTCCTGCTATCTGAAATGCCAATACTGCTTTTGTCTTATGGGACTTGCCTTGTGGCTCTGGAGACAGAAAGATGAAGGTCAAATTCTATCTCCTGACATCAACTAACTCATGTGCAACTAGAAGCAAAAGTCTTTGTTACCAAGTTATAGAGAAGTGACAAATATGGTCCATAAGGGAATTTCCACACTAATGAAATCAGAGGATCTTGACAACTGATGTATCTTTGCAACCTCCAAGTTTCTCAGAGTAGTGAGGTCTAGTGGAATAAATAATGTTCTAAGTATCAAGAAACCTAGGTTTCAGTACTATCATTAACAATGAGAGCTCATTTAGTCCTTCTGTGCCAGAACTTCTTATACATAAAACGGAGACTAACAGGTATCCTGCCTACCTCAGAACTGTTACCAAGATTAAAATTATACAATGAAAAGTTATGAAGTTTTCAAATATTATTTCAAATATTCCTAGATGCCATATTAACAAAGCACTCAATTTACAACACAAAGATCTGTTATTACATTACCAAGAAAAAGATGGGCATATGTTCAAATAAAAGCACCCAGTGCAGCTGCCCTTACCACCACTCAGAGTTCCACTAGGATCAAACACATCGCCATCCAGAGTGACTGTTTTAGTCATTATTCTTTTATCGAAGGCAACTTTCTTAGCATTGTCTAGGGTATCACAGACCAAGGTTGTTCCAAAGACAAATTCCATTGCTTTCTGAAGCTCAGGTTCATACTCAATCAGGGAAAGGGCCAGATGTACATTATCAGCACCAACCTGCCAAGTGAGTAAGACTTGTCAGCTCAGTCATAATCTAATGGGGGAAACAACATATAAATAACAATGAACTCTATCCTACAGACAGGATAGAGTAAAGGTAATCTCAGAGGGAGGACACTAACATTTAGGAGAAAGACACATATACACTCACCCATACATACATATATGAATATCTTGGCTAGTTTTCCCATAGCAGAGCATTTTATTCTATAGCTATAAATCTTTATGAAGTTTCAATTGATCTACATATCAAAACTATGTCATTTAAGCTAACTGTTCTTATGAGTTAGCTTTTTCTATTTTAGAAATGGCAAAAGATTCCCAAAATCACTAACTTGTTTTATGTTTAAAAAAATTAGAAAAAAATCCAAAGGTTCATAGCAAACAAATAAGCTGAAATTTGCTTTTGTGTCACCAAGTTCAATTTCTTAGCTAAATAACTGCCATTACATTAACTATTATTAACCAGCAGTCTACTTCAACCCTAACTTCTGAAAAAACAAAATCAATAGTTCACAATTTTTTAACTAATGCATTCTCTTGTTTTAAGCCCATACATAAAATGTATCTTTGGTTAAAATACTTTTACACAAAATAGACTATGTCAGAACATAAAAAGAGTGAAAACAAAAGCAGGAATGAATCCACAGCACTCACTCACCGGCTTCCTAGAACCTAGGGTGGAAGGAGAAAGCGGCTTAAGTGGGTGAATTAGTTAATTACTCCTTCCTTATAAGTCAAACATTTCTTCTATCCAAGCTTTCTGTTTGTCTTCTTCACGCCTCCTGTGTTGAAATTTGGGGCCCCTGAACTACCCTACATGACCTACAAGTAGAAGGAATTACCCTAAGCAGCTGAAGCAGCCAGGACATCCACACTGTATTTGGTGGCAGGGATTCCACTAAGTAAA
Organism: Notamacropus eugenii; assembly: GCF_028372415.1. Lineage (NCBI taxonomy): Eukaryota > Metazoa > Chordata > Mammalia > Diprotodontia > Macropodidae > Notamacropus > Notamacropus eugenii. The sequence continues at coordinate 96,446,776 of NC_092872.1, read as the reverse complement.
CCTGGTGTGCGGACATGAGAACAAGCAGCTCCTTTGAAAACTTGTTCATAATTTCTAAGAACTTATAAATCTAAGATTTCTCTGATCAAAGCAATGACCAGCTATGACTCCAGACCAATGATAATGCAGGTTACCCATCTCCTGACAGAAAGGTGATTGACTCAAGATGCAGAATGAGATATACTTTTCTGAACACGATCAATGTATGAATTTGTTTTGATTGACTATAACTATTTTTTTATAAGGCTTTTATTTGAATGAGGGAAGTGGAGAAATGAGGTAGGGAAAGAAAATAAATGTATGCTAACTGAAAAAAGAATTTTTAAAACTTTTAAGTTAAAAAATAAATCTAAGGTTTCTGAACATGCATTAATCTTTAAACACATATGGGAAGAGAACTGAACAATGAAACCAAACATCTCACAATCGAATAGAAAATGAGTTTTACTACCTACCCTCAATAAGATTTTTTACAGCATTTTATGCCATACTTAGTAAAGCTAATATATTAGCTTAATATAGCTAAACATTCATAGTAAATAATAAAAATTTATTTATTAACTTTAGATGTTAATTAAAAAGAAGCTAGATGCCTCAATTTCCTTGAAACTTAAATAAATGTCCTAATTTAAGAGACTGTGTTTATGTATTTTCATAATTCAAGTCCCAAGTAGCACAAATCCATAAAATCAGTTATTCTCTAAATAAGAGAATGATACCAGCTGACAGTTACACAGCACTTCCAGTTTTGCAAAATACTTTAAAAATACTATTTAAAAAGGCAGAATATGAAATTAAGTCTTCCTGAAATTAAGTCCCATACTCTAATCAGTATGCCATTTGCTTCTCTAAAAAGGGGTTATAAAAAGAAAATGCATATGAAACATACACAAGAGACTTACCAGATTTTTAGCTATATTCAGAGTTTCCTTTCCAACACACCTGGATGAAATTTTGTTGAGTGGAATTATGGTATGCCGACGCTTTAGTTCACCTTTTTCTAGTATTTTTTTACCTGTAATCTAAAATAAATATTGTATGTTAGAGAAAAAAATTCAAGGTACATAAAAAACTGAAAAGGAGAAAATCTTTAAAGATATGGTGGAATTTTATGTTTCCAAAAAGCAGCTGTCTGAGCTTCCTCATAATCCATAATAGAGCATGCACACTGACACATATGCGCTTTTTTTCTTTAAAGCAAAATTTTTATAGGTCCAGAAAACAGAAGTTAAGGAAATGGATACCTTTTATACCATCATGAGACATTAATGTTTCTATAATATTGTTTTTTTCCATTCAAAACGAAATCTCTACACTGGTCGGGGGGCAGGGTTTAAGTTTGTGTGTCTGATTGTAGAGGGGAATAAAAATAAGTTTTATTACCCTTACAGAATGTTTCTAATGCCATCAAACGAACAGGAAAACTGTCTATAGTCAACAGTCAGTTCAATACTAAAAAATAACCTGCTTTCTGAAGCAAGAGCACCAGCACCAAATGTGTATCATTATAAAAAAAACAGTTCTAGAGATTCCATTCACATTACATAATAAAAAAAATAGGACTTGCTACAAAATAATATTATCAATTATCTTTTGAAATTTACAATTTTTAAGTTAAAAAACCTCCCATTAGAAAGAAGACAACATATTCCTACACTTTTAACATTTTGTTTGTTACAACAACCATGTACACATATGCTTGGTGGTTCTTCCTTTGGAAATAATTTGTCTCAAACAAAATACAGAGATGTTGAAAGAAAAAAAAATGGAAGTGTTAAGATTTACTATGTCTCCTCGTCTAAATCTTGCTTAATAAGTATGCTATCCTATGTTTTAGATATTTTTGCCCTACTCACAGGAATTCCACTTGGCATATTAAATCAGCTACTATTTCATGGAACAAAAACTGAGTCTGAAGATTAGAACTGGGAAGAGACAGGGCAAAGGAGAGGAAGAGAGCCACTGATGACAGTCACAGCGGAAGAAAGATTAGACTTGTTGTATGTTCCCAAAGGGCAGACCTAAGAGCAGTGTGCTGAAGTTACAAATAGGAAAATAAGATTTGATAAAAGAAAAAATTTATGAAAAGTGGGATGCGCTGCCTCAGGACACATTAGGCTCCCACACATTATCTTCAACAGAGAATGCAGTACCTTTCATTAGGTATGTTATAGAATGAGGATGGCCTTCAAGGACACGATGTCCTAGATAGTCACTGAGGCCCTTTCCAAATCTAGAAATTATGTGTAACATAGCACCTTTCAAAAAGTGTTTCAATAAGTCTCTTATTTCCTTAATGGGAAATGGTTGAAGTATTTGATCAAACAAAATACAAGGATGAAAAAAGACATATAACCTTACCTCTGTGTCTACTACAACACTATAGAGTCGTCCACCAGCCACAATTTCTAGAGCTTTTGTTGTAGAGGCATTTTTTACATTAAACAGAGAAGCTACAAGGCCTTTTACATGATTTCGATTCCAATTTTTCTCTGGATCCCTTTGACACAAAAGATAACAAAAATTAATCCTAGAGAGATACCACTACATTTGATGTAGTACATTTGATGAAATATATATTACCCACCTCCTGATCAAGTTTTCTGATACTTATAACCAGTTTAAAACAAAAGGAGATTTACAATATTTGCAAATGCAAACCACAATTTCATAATCAGTTAAATTCATCATAGTTAACTTTAATACATCAAAATATACTTTTCAAGGCAAATAGCCTATATGACAAAATGTCACATATAGTGAGGCCATTGTCTTCATCAGACAGCCTGAATCTATCCTCATATAACACTGGGCTCCATCTCTAGGTCCTCAGATCTAATAAGTGGGCTTTTGCCTCATCTTGCTTAAAAAGATATCCATAGTCCTTCCTGGCTATCTCCACACCATGCCGCCCAGTTCCTTTTTGTCTTCCCTCATTAGAATATAAACTCCTTACTATGCCCAAAAAATTAATAAACTTAGCAATACCACTATTAGGCCTACATTCAAAAATAGATCAAAGAAAGGGAAAAACTACCCAGATATACAAAAATGTTTATAGCAGCTCTTCTTGTGCTGTCAAAGAACTGGAAACTAGGGGATGCCAATCAACTGGAGGAATGGCTCAACAAATTTTGGTATATGGATGTAATAGAATACTTTTGTGTCATATGAAATAACGAAAGGGAGAGTTTCAGAGAGACTTTGAAAGAATTAAGAATTCTGATCAACACAATGACTAACCATGATTCCAGACTCCTTCTGATGAAAAACATGTTACCCATCCCTGAACTGAAGTGACAGACTCAAACTGCAGAACGAGACATAACAGTTGTGGACATGGCCAACGTAGAGTCTGTTTTGCTTACCTACGTTTGTTAGGAGCCTTTTGCTCTTCCTTTGTTTATCTCCTGAGGTAGAGGGAGCAGGGGTCAGGGGGAAGAATGTTAGCTTCTTGAGGGCACAGTTTGAATCATTTGGAACTATGCGCAAAGGGTGTGAAGAATGAAAAGCGCAAGAGAAAGAGTTTCTGGGTAACTAATAATTTATTAACTAGATTAGCTAACAAATTGATGGTCAGTAATTTCTCTCAGTAACCAAAGACACCTAATGGAGACAATGAATGCCTTAAATATTTTTTGAAAGGAAATGCCCCCCCCATCCTTCCCTACCCCCCACAGGAGAAATCAACCCCAAATGGTGGGTATTTAAATGAGGAGGTGGGCTAAAAGTCTTCGGCTCCTCCCACTGAGAAGTTCTTCATCATAAGACTCAGCCACTGCCCAAAAATCTGGAAAGTGGAATCCATCTCTCCCCAGACCACTCTGGCTGGTTTTCTCCTTCATGAGCTGGGTCACCCTAAACTCCAGTGGAGGAATACAAGGCTCATTTCCTAAGGGCAAAAATTCACCTAAATTAGATTCTGTTTATACTCTAGACAGAAGTAAAGTCTCCTCAAGTACCCCAAGGATTAGGACAGTCACCTCTATCAGTCATGTCCTTCAGAGATTAGCTGTCAGAACCTACAAGGGGCTGGTCCCTGAATGAGGAAACAAAGGAAATAAAAATTTAATCCTAATTTAATATTTGGTTGTTATTATGACAGCAAAATAATAATTTCTCTTATGGGCTACAAAACTGGGCATATACTTTGACCCAGCAATACCACTAGTAGGTCTATACAAAAATATTTATAGCAGCTCTTTTTGTGGTACCAAAAAACTGGAAATTGATAAGATGCCCATTAATTGGGGAATTATGATAGATGATTGTGAAAGAATAGTTTTAAAAAAACCTGGGAAGATTTAGATGCACTGATGCAAAGTGAGGTGAACAGAACCAGAAGAACAATGTATACACTAATAGCAATACTGTCATGATAATCAACTGACAAAGACTTCCAAATTCTAACCAATAGGATGATGAATTCCAGAGGATGCATGATGAAAAACTCTATCCACCTCCAGAGAGAGAACTGACAGACTCTTAAATGCAGACAGAAGCATTTTTTTCTCTGGACTTGTCTTTTCCTTTTCCTCATTTCTGCAACATGACTAAGGTGGAAATTTATTTTGTATGACTTTATATGTATAATGGGTATTGTACTTCTTGTCTTCTCAATGAATGAGAAGGTGGAGGAAGAAGATTTAGAGTTGAAAACGAAAAAAATCTTGTAAATTATCTTGGTAATGTAGATCCCTACTGTAGGTGCTTAGTAAATGTTTGTTGCTTTATTTATACTGAGCCTTAGCCATCTGTATTTTCTTTATTTTAAGATGTATGTTAGGGGAACAGAGCCAAGATGGCAGAGTAGAAAGACACACATACGCATACTCTCCCCATACAGCCCATAAAATACCTATAGAGAGGGACTGTCAACAAATTCTGGAGCAGCAGAAGTGGAGAACAACAGAGTGGAGGAGATTTCCAGCCCAGGGTGTCCTGAAACGCCCACAGGAAACATCTGTTGCACTGGTCGCGGAGCAGAGCCCAGCCCAGCCTTGGCGTGCAGCGCAGCTCTGGGAGGAGGACACCTCAGGGGCGGAATCCTCAGTCACAGTAGCAGCGGTTGGCAGATCCCTCAACCCACAGGCGCCAAAGGTCAGTGACAGGGTTTTTTCAGCTGGCTGGGAAGGGAGAAGGGCCTTCCCATAGCTCCAGCCTCAGGCTGCAGCTGCAGAGGCCACATGGGGCAGGCGGCAGCAGTAGTTTCCACAGCAGCCCCTACAGCAGCCCACATCCATTGTTGGATCAAAAAACTCTTGGGGGCACTGAGGAGCTGATTCTTACCTCAGCCCTGTGTAGAAGCCCTGAGGGAGCTGGTCTTTGTCTCCCACTGAATGGCAGCCCTGCCCCTGCAGCTTATCTGAATCTCAGCCCCCAGTGCTGGCTTGGTGGAACTGGAGGCCAGGTGGCTGTAGAGAAGAAACTGCTAAGATTCTGGGCACAAAAATCTCTGTCTACTCCCAGATCAGTGTACACGCTTGATTGTGCCATCTTGGAGGAACTGAGATCTTACAGATTTCCAGAGTATACCCTACTCTTGACAAAGGACCCAAAAGTCAAGTAACTGGTTGGGAAAATGCCCAAAAAAGGGGAAAAAAATAAGACTACAGAAGGTTACTTTCTTGGTGAACTGGCATCTTCTCCCATCTTTTCAGATGAGGAAGAACAATGTTTACCATCAGGGAAAGACATAAAAGTCAAAGTTTCTGTATCCCAAACATCCAAAATAAATATTCAATGGTCTCAGGCCATGGAAGAGCTCAAAAAGGATTTTGAAAATCAAATAAGAGAAGTGGAGGAAAAACTGGGAAGAGAAATGAGAGAGATGCAAGAAAAGCATGAAAAGTGAGTCAATAACTTGCTAAAGGAGACCCAAAAAACTGCTGAAGAAAATAACACCTTGAAAAATAGGCTAACTCAATTTGGCAAAAGAGGTTCAAAAAGCCAATGAGGAGAAGAATGCTTTAAAAAGCAGAGTTAGCCAAATGGAAAAGGAGGTTCAAGAGCTCACTGAAGAAAATAGTTTTCAAAATTAGAATGGAACACATGGAGGCTAATGACTTTATGAGAAACCAAGAAATCACAAAACAAAACCAAAAGAATGAAAAAATGGAAGATAACATGAAATATCTCATTGGAAAAACAACTGACCTAGAAAATAGATCCAGGAGAGACAATTTAAAAATTAGGGGACCACCTGAAAGCCATGATCAAAAAAAGAGCCTAGACATCATCCTTCATGAAAATTATCAAGGAAAACTGCCCTGATATTCTAGAACCAGGGGACAAAATAAATATTGAAAGAATCCACCAATCACCTCCTGAAAGAAATGCAAAAAAACAAACTCCTAGGAACATTGTGGCCAAATTCCAAAGTTCCCAGGTCAAGGAGAAAATATTGCAAGCAGCTAGAAAGAAACAATTCAAGTATTGTGGAAATACAATCAGGATAACACAAGATCTTGCAGCTTCTACATTAAGGGATTGAAGGGCATGGAATATGATATTCCAGAAATTAAAGGAACCAGAACTAAAACCAAGAATCACTGCCCAGCAAAACTGAGTATAATACTTCAGGGGAAAAAATGATCTTTCAATGAAATAGAGGACTTTCAAGCATTCTTGATGAAAAGACCAGAGCTGAAAAGAAAATCTGACTTTCAAACACAAGAATGAAGAGAAGCATGAAAAGGTAAACAGCAAAGAGAAGTCATAAGGGATTTACTAAAGTTGAACTGTTTACATTCCTACATGGAAAGAGAATATTTGTAACTCTTGAAACAGAGAGGACAGGGTGAATTGAATAGGATGGGATCACATCTTAAAATAATGAAATTAAGCAGTGAGAGAGAAATATATTGGGAGGAGAAAGGGAGAAATGGAATGGGGCAAATTATCTCTCATAAAAGAGGCAAGTTAAAGACTTTTCAGTGGAGGGAAAAAGGGGGGAAGTGAGAAAAAAAACATGAAGCTTACTCTCATCACATTCGACTAAAGGAAGGAATAAAATGCACACTCATTTTGGTATGAAAACCTATCTTACAATACAGGAAAGTGGGAGAGAAGGGGATAAACAGGGTGGGGGGGATGATGGAAGGGAGGGCAATGGGAGGAGAGAGCAATTAGAAGTCAACACTCTTGGGGAAGGACAGGGTCAAAAGAGAGAATAGAAGAAATGGGCGGCAGGATAGGATGGAGGGAAATATAGTTAGTCTTACACAACATGACTATTATGGAAGTCATTTGCAAAACTACACAGATATGGCCTATATTGAACTGCTTGCCTTCCCAATGAGGATGGGTGGGGAGTAAGAAAAAGTTGGAACTCAAAGTTTTAGGAATAACTGTTGAATATTGTTCTTGCATACAACTAGGAAATAAGAAATACAGGTAATGGGGTATAGAAATTTATCTTGCCCTACAGGGCAAAAGAGAAGATGGAGATAAGGGAAGGGAGGGATATTAGAAGGGAGGGCAGATTGGTGATAGGGGTAATTAGAATGCTCGGCGTTTTGGGGGAACTCAAAATTTTGTGGAAGTGAATGTTGAAAACTTAAATAAATAAATATAAAAAGAAAAAACAAACAAAAAACAAACAAAAAAAAGATGTATGTTAATAAAGTTCATGATTTCTTACTTGTATTCAAATCGAAGACTGGGAAGTTTGGCAAACAAGGTTTCACATGTTTTTTTCAGCCTGCTGACATCTTGAGAAAGCAGCCGACGCTTTTCCAACAGACATTCCTCCTTGTTTTCTAAAGAGCAAAACAAAACACAACACAACTGAACAATTAAACTTTGTTTTCTTAAAAAACTAAAGCCTCAAAAAGAAAAAGATCCCTCTAAAATCCTAAATGATTTAACTTAAGCAAAATATTAAATACTAAATAAAAGCCAAGCATAAATCTCTTACAAGAAGTATTAAATGAAAAAACATATATAATCTTTAAGCCATCCTGCCAAATATAAAATACTGGTTTTGTAAAAGGAGATATGTATATTTCACTTTTCTCCTACATGGACACAGTGTTCAATTTTAAACCTAACTAAAATTTTACCCCTATCAGTAAAATATCACCAATAAGAATTAACAGTCCAATAATGCTCAGTGAAACCCTAAAGAATGTGACATAGCTCAAAGTCAAGGTATTCAAACACTTCAGAAGGGGAGTGAAGCAGGAAGGAGAGTCTATAATACTGAAGACTATGCTTTCCTCAAATTGCATAGAGAGCTACTTAAATTTAGTATTTCTATTCTTTTGAAGAATAGGTAGATTGAGAAATGGCTAAAAATCATGAGATATATATATAATAATGAAATATGTACAAAAAGAAATTATGAATATTGAGGAATTCAGAAAAAACTTTGAACATTGCAGAATGAAATCAGCATGATGAAATTCATGATTTAATTAACAAAAATGAAAAGATTATTTTAGGCAACTGTGCTTTAAATAAGCTTAAAAACCAGGGTAGACCCAGGAGAAGAGATAATGAAAGATATTGCCCTCCTCATGGCAGAGCCAAGGAACTACTCAGGCAGAATGTTACATGTCTTGTCAGTTATGGTCTCTGTATAGAATGTTTTTGGTTAATTAGGAGGTTTTGGCTTGTTTTGGGTTTTTTTGTCATAAGAAAGAGTTCAATCTGGAGGCAGGCAAGGGTTTCTTCCTACACAGGAAAGACTGTGACATTAAAAAAAAAAAAAAAAGACATCCAAAAAGCTTATTTTAAAAACAAATAACTTTTAAAACTCTTTTGCTATGTTAACATTCCCATAAAAAGAATATTTAATATTAAACGTCCTAACCTGACAACAGAATTGTAAACAAAAGTGTAATCAATGGTTTTCTCAGGATCTCATTTCCCCTAAAGCGCTCTCTTCTCAGCAATTGGCCAAATATTCTGACACAACACAATCAATGCAAACCTTGATAGTTCAGCATTTTCATTTCTGTTTCCAGTTTCTCTTTAAGCTTCTTCACAGTTTCAAAGGCCTCCTGGTCTTTCTTGTAACCACTATCCATCTTTTTAACTTCAGCTTGTTTGGTCTTTAGTTCTTGCTGGGCATGTTTCAACTTCATCTGAGCCTTGATTGAAAAATGGGATAAAACCAGAATTAAACGTGAAAGAGCAGTAGAGTTAGAAAAAACAGGTTACTAAAAACAACTCTCAGTAATTCCACAGGATAGAGGTGTCTTACATCTCTTATCATCTTATCATCCACTTATCACAGATAAGCATCTTTTTCAAACAGCAGAGCTATTTCCTAGTATTTTTTTACCATGAATCAATTTCCAGCAATGACATGAAATACACATGGCAATTATTTCGAAGATTCTAATTAGCAATAGAGCTTGAACAGGTATAACAAAGCCTAGTTATTGGCTAACTGAGTTTGGAAAAGGGAGAACCTCCAAGTTCAAAGCTCTAGCTTCCTCCATTTCCAAAAGGATCAACCAGGATCTCTGACCAGACATAGTAAAGGAGTTATTTACAGAGTAGCAGGAAATAAGGTGGTATATATAAAGGAGGGTCAGTTCACACAGAATACCACACTGAGAAAAATGAATTTGATACAAGTGACAGAAAACAGTATAGATTCTGAAGCAAGGAAATGATAAAGACAATAGTGCTTTCCACAAAACTACAAGGTAGAAATCTACATGATAAACTGGAAAAGGGACAGTTCAGAAAGGAGGGCTATTATAGTTGTCCAAATGTAAAGTAGATATGTGGTAAGCATGGAGACATAAGTAGCTTATAGAGATTTAAAATTTACAAATAATTTCCTCAGTGACAACATGAAATAAATAGCCCAAGTCTTATGATCCTTATTCCAAAGACCAAACTGGGACCAGTCAGGTTTCAGGTTTCATGATCACTCAAGCTAATAAACACTGCAGCTAGAATACAAGCTCAAGTCTGCTAAGTTCAGCAGTCAAAATAATAACAATATTCACAAAAATAATAGTAGTTGCCATTTATTGTGTTTTACAGTTTGCAAAGTATTTCACATACATTATTTTTCATTCCAACAAGCTGCCTCACAAACGTGGTGAGGGTAGAATCCAAAAGATACCCCCCCCAAAAAAAGTAAGATGTAGTGACCAAGAAGAAATGGGAGTGGGAGTGGGGAAAAAATGGTTTAAAATAGAATAAATCAAAGATAACTAAGGCTACAAGTCTGGAAACAAGAAGAATGATGTTATTATCAACAGTGTTAAGGAACTTGTACAAGCCCACACAGCTAGTAAATGATACAAATGGGGCCAGAACCTAAGTCTTCCAAACCCTGGTCCAACATTCATTCTATTGTACCAAGTTGCTTATCAACCTTCAAAGTCTTGCCACACAATCTTAGAGTTGGAAGGGACCTCAGAGGTTACCTAGTCCAACCCTTAACATTTTATCACATTTTTAAGTTGTAATTATCAATTGTTTAATTTCTGATTTTACCTGCTTGGCTTCAGTCTGAGCTTTACTTATGTCATTCTTGCAATTCATCATCTGTCCAGCAAGAGTTGCTTCTTCCCCATCCTCATTACTGGACAGGCCTGCAGACACAGCATTGAAGTGCTGCTGCGCGGCTGCCAAGGCAGCTGCATCTTGAGTACTTGCTTCTTGAAAAGAAGAAAGTCCATCTGTTATCTTCTTTACCTCTTTTTCCTTTGCTGCCAAAGTTTTAGAATCCTTTGTGGAAAAATAATTAAAGGAAATTAATTTCTTTCACTTGGGAAGCAATGTTTCCCACATCAGCATCTAGCACAATAGTCTTAAGGACAGGATTCATTTCCTCTTCTTTACACATATAATACATACCTCGGCATATATTCTCTCTCCATTAATATGGATCATAACTATTCCATCTTAGTTTCATAAGGTGCAGAGACAAAAACAAAATAAACAAAATCACCATCTGCTGGTCAACTTAGACTCAACCTTCTCATTTTTTGTGAGGAAGATGAAGCACAGAGAAGTTGAGAAATTTTTCTAAGATCAATAAAACAGTTAATGACAGCCAGCTTTGAAACCAGAACCTCTGATTCAAAATCAATCCTCTCTGAACACATACACACACACACACACACACACACACACACACACACACACACACACACACACACACACACACCCATAAATTATTTATCTAAATATCACAGATCGATTCCATAACAACTTAAAATGTTAGGGAAGGAATTTCAAGATCACAGTTTTAATCACAAAGTCCCGGATTCCATATTTTGCCAACCTCAGTAACTGCTATATGTTTAAGCTTGCTATTGCAAATATAATATTAAATAATGATGAGGCATCCCACAAGGAGAATAGTGGCTTTATTAATAAAGATCTCCATATAGTTTAAGGACCAGCATTATCATGTTAATTAAAAACTTTGCTATGTCTATTGATATGCCAGTCTCCAGTATTTAAAGAATTTCTCACCTCTTTAATGATCAGAACTTTTAGGCTAATTAATAATATGAAAGAAATAAAGTGAGATGCTGCAAGTCACCTGAGATGTTTTTTTTTAAGTCAAATCAGATAGGTTCTTACAATCGAGGACTTCAAAATCCCTATGTCAAGGAAAATGTCTAAGTTATTGGTTGAAAAAATACATATAGACATCACAGAAACATCACAGAATGTAAGTTCCGTATAGGCAGGGACTATTTTTCATTCCTTTATATCCTTAGTACCTAGCACTTCACATGTGGCAAGCATTTAATAAATTCTTGTTGAAATGAACCTCAAATCTATGACACCCATAATTCTGCTTCTATATTTTGAAGCTCTTAAACAGAAATTATAACCTTTTTTGGGTCACAGAGATCTTGGGCAATCTAGTGAAGTCTGTGGGAATCCTTCTCAGAAAAATATTTTTAAATGAATAGAATTAAAATGCACATTTACACTGAAATATAACTTCAAAAAAATTTTAAGGCAAGTTCATAGACCACAGGTTAAGAACCCTTACCTAGAGAATTTAGTTTTAAGATAGTGTTAGTAATCATTAAAGTACAATATTGGGAAGAAGCCATATTACAAAGTCAGTACTGATGAGAACGATCCACTAGAATATCTTGTGTTTGAGGTGTGCAATAATATTACTTACCTCTGCCATGCTTTTTTCTAGTTCTCTGCGTTTTTTTTCTTCACTTTCCAGATTTTTCTTCTTCAGATCAAGAGCACTTTGAGACTTCATACTGACTCTCTGAGCCTCTGCAAGTACGTCTTCCAAAGACTGAAGGACATTCCCAATTTCCTACAATAAAATACATCTCACCTCAATCAAGTTCCTTAAAATCTACAACTATCTGGCAATCTTCTATTCATGTGAAAACTATGCAAAGAATGTAAATAATTTTTAAAAGTTACGATACTGGGCCTCTCTATAGAAAATAGTTAGGCAGTAAGACATTTGAAATGGCTCTAGAACAGACAGCTTACAATATCACTCTGCAAAGGAATTTTTTACCTTATGATATACAACTTACCTGTCACACTTAAGCTTTCTTACCTTTTCTTTCCTTTTTTCCAACTCTTCTATCTCATGACTAAGTTCTTTAATATGTTTGTCATTCTCAGCTACTTCTTCTTGAATTTTGATAGTGAGGGCTTGCATTTCTTTTAACTCTTCAGCTGAACGTACTTTGGTATCTTCAGCAAGCATAAACTGATAAGCAATGTAAAGACGACTCAAATGTTCTATTTCTCGCATTACTTTCTGGTACTCCAAGTAGGAAGATCTTTCCTGGAAAAATTACCAATAAGAAAAAAAAATTGAAATTCCAATGCAATATTCTGATGCTCTCAACTCTTCCCCTTGCCTTTTAAAAACACAAAGCATTCACATACATAAGTCACAATCCAAAATTTCAATTTCACAATATAATTTTTTTACTGAATGTCAGAAGTGAAAAATTGAATTAGGACAGATCATAGAATAATTCAGTTTTATAGCTGGAACAGACCTCAAAAGACAAAATTAGATAAAAACTAGCTTTTATACACAATGTTATGGCATTTGTAAATTAATCACATTTTTCCATTTTTACAAACAAAAAGTTAATATTAGCTACTTGGAATTAATATATGGGAAAATATATTACCATATTAATATTGTAGCACGTAGAGAACCTAATGCAAAAAAATCAAATCATCCAATAACCTATGTTAAACTTCTTTTTTTAATGAGAGACACACACGCTAAATAGATCATTAGTTTTATCGGTAAAGCTTTTTTACTTATCTGCAACTGACTTATTATATAGTTCGAGAAAGAGCATATTACCATGTATTTTACTTAATATTAAAAAGACAAGAAAAATAAAGTGAATTTTATAAAATGAAATTTGATAGGAACAAGAAACTCCTACACTAGGGTTAAAAAAGTCAACAAAAGAATATATATACAGAGAGAGAGAGAGAGAGAGACAGACAGACAGACAGACAGACAGACAGACAGGATACAGAAATATAGAATCTAGTTGCAGTGAGAGAGCAAGTAACATGACACAGCCCAGGGACCATGAGAGGACCACAAGCTCAACATGAACCAGCCAAGTGATGTGGCTGTCCAAGAATTCCACGTGAGTTCCATTAATAAGTGTGTGAAGTAGAAAGAGTGCTGATTTGGAGTCATTGGTCCCATGTCTAAATTCTGGTTCTGTTACTATCCACCTGCACGATAATGGCCAAGTCACTTCTCTGAACCTCTTGTCACTTGCCCTGAAATTAATCCCTCAATTATCATTCCACGTATTTAAAACATACCTCTTTTAATTTGTGAAGGGTTGGAGTAATCTCTTCTGCCAGTATCTATAAAATGAAGAATTACAACTTCATTAGGGTAAACATAAAAAGAAAAAAGCAAACACTTTTAAGCAAAAGGAAAAGGGAAAATCTCACATCTAAACCTAATAACCCTGGTTTCTCCACCCCTATGGTGTAAGAACTCTAAACACAGAATCTTAATAGTTGCCTAATAGTAATCATCTAATAAAACAATAACTACCGTCTGAATTTCCTTCAGCTTAGCCTCCTTCTTTTCTATGGTTTTCTGGGCAGCAATTTTTTTGCATTCATACATCCTGGTTCCAGCTGCTTCTTCAATCATGGATAAAATCTGGAATGACAATGTTTTAAATACATATTTAAGATGTAAGATTCTGTGAGGATGTCAATATATTCACAAAGCATGGACAGTTCTTTTGCCTTTGAACAAAAATTAAGACCCTCATTGTAAGAACATTATAAACAGTACAACCCCAAAAATTCTCAATACTTTTTTTAAAATCACCACTTAAACATCAAAGAGTAATGAGGGGAAAATGAACTTGCAAAGCAACTTTGAATGAGCCTCAAATACGTCATATTTATTGCTTAGAGCAGTGGTGTCAAACTCAAATGAAATAGATGCCAATAGCATATGTTATATATAATTGTTGCAGACTGACTTAGAAAAGTACAAACTAATATTACACTATATAATATTTTATTTATTTTGTGAAATATTTTCCAATGACATTTAAATCTGATTACTATAGCATAGGACCTTGGGATGCACCCTGGTCTAGAGCATATACATGCTTATAAATATATATCTGTTTTCTAGGGAACGATTAAATTCCAAACCCAAAACTAGGTTATTTTTCTTCAGTATCTTCCCTTCTTTTCAAATGTTCCACTGTCTTAAGCTTCTGTTCTGAATGTTAGGCCCAATACTCTACTTAGCTCATCACAGAGCTCCCAATAATTTCAGCAGCAAACAGAGATATAATCTTTAATCTTCTGTCTCTAGAAATATAGCCAAGCTATTCTGAAAAGGCTTACACCACACTACTCTAATTAAAAAGCCTGTGTAACTACACCAAATCTTTCCCAGATAATTCTTACTCCTCCCCTATGAAGAAGAAAAGTTCTGAGGCAAACAAACACTTTAAGAAATATTGCCATAAGAGCTCAAGTTATGAATGTATAACTGTGCAAACATTAGAAAGTATTTCTAGGACATTAGATATAGCAAAGTTAAAATTTAATAACTAACAAAATAAACACATCAATGCCTTCAATCCCTGACTCCTGCGTTACAGGGATTACTTCCTTCACTAAAAGGTAAAACATTATTTCAGAGAGTATGATAGTCTTCCACTGAAAGATAGAAGGGGTTCTCCCACCTGCTAAACAAACAAAATAAGAGGAATAAAGGAAAAGAATAAGCATTTATAAAACTCCTCCAATATGCCAGCCACTGTGCTAAGCACTTTAACAAGTATTATCTCACTGATCCTTACAACAAACTTACATGGTAAGTGCTCTCTTATTATTTCCATTTTACAGTTGAGAAAACTAAGACAGACAGAAGTTCAGTGACTTCCCCAGGGTCACAAAAGTCTGAGGCCATATTTAAACTCAGGTCTTTCTGATTCTTGGCTCAGTGCTCTACCCAGTGCATCAGCTGATGCCTGAACTACATTCAGACAAAAATTGTATCATCATCCCATTGATTTTATTAGTTATTCAGAGAAAAAAGGAGTAACTGAAGATCTCTATCTAGAACTACAATTGCAAGCATTCTTTTATGTTTTCAAAATTATGGGATGGAATCAAATACTGTAAAGAAAAACCAGTTACCTACAAATCATTCAAAATGATCCAATATCATGTTTCCCAGAATATAAACCTGGTCCTACGAAACTTAAGGTATAATTAATGTCATAAACCACCATTATAGTTCATATGATGTTCTTACCTCTGGAGGCTTCATATTCAACACTTTGGTAATTCGACCCTGAAATAAAATGGAAAAATATGTTCAAAGCATACTGTCACGGAAAAACACTGCATGGAAAAAGGAAGAAAAGGTCATAATATTTTTTTGTAGCTGCCTCAACTTTCAGAAATAAAGAAGTCTTTTGGAAAGTCCTTTCCACCACCTTCAAGAAGATAAGAATTTAATTTTATTAGACTTTAAGATAAGGAATAATGATCTCCTAGTATTTTTAAAAATCAATACTCATTTTAACTATAATTACAGAAAATTTTAATTGAAAGGGATATTGGTTATTCTATAGAGGCAGGGTAGTTAGTATACTAGAAAACAGTGGATTTGAAGGGAAAAGACTTGGCTTTAAATCTAGGGTCTTCCACTTACTACCAGTGTAATTTTAGATATTACTTGACTTCTCTGGATCTTGGTTTCCCCCTCTATATAATAAAACCATCAGACTAGATAATCTGTAAATTCTCTTCTAGTTCTAAAATCCTATGTTGCAATGAACTCATCATCATTATGAACAAAAGAACTGAGATCCCACTGGACAGTAAACTCCTGCTGAGCACAATACATTGCATATCAGAAATACTTTAATGTCTTGTTGAATTAAGATCTAATTAAGAACTAAGAGTTAAGAACTAAAAATCATCTAACCTAAATTCCTTATTTTACATATGAGGATACTGACGCCCAAGTCCAAGATCACAAAGCTATTAAGTAATATTAACAAGTAATTAATTAATATTAAGTAATATGAACATAGGCACTATCTCCAAATATCAGTTTTTCATATTAGTTCCTGATGCCTAGTAATAGCCTGAAGGACTGGAACAGAGTACAGGCAAATTTTGATGAGATGAAGCTGGATCGCAGAGTTCCACAGTTGGAAGAGATAAAGACATGAGCTGGTCGAACCTGTATCTAACTGGTAATCTGGTAATCTCTGTGACAGCCACCTAGCCTCCAGGGCAGGGAAACCCTCCTGAAGCTGTCCTTTTCATTCTCTGACATTTGTTTGGAAGATTTTCCTTACACCAAGCTGCAGTCTATCTCTCTGTAACTTCTACTCTTGGTTCCTACTTCTGTTTCCTGAAACCAAACAGAAAAAGTTTAATCCCTCTTCCATGTAAGAGTCTTTCAGACACTTAAAGACAGCTATCATGTTGCCCCTAAGTTTTCTCTTCTCCAGATCAAAAATTCCTAGCTCCTTCAGCCAATTCTCTTATGACATGATCTTCTCTGGATCCTCTCCAGATTGTTAACATCCTTTGTAAAATGTGGAATCCAGAACTGAACACAATAGTCTAGGTGTGGTCTGATCAAGACAGAGTCCTAAAACTATCATTTTCTTCTCGACATCAAACCTCCCTTAATGTAGCCTAAGATCATGTTAGCTTTCTACCCAAATGTCACAGAATTGTCATACCTATTGGCAACCAAGAGAAGTCAACCTAACCTAGCATCATAAAATTTAGAGTCGATGAGTAACCTTATTTAATTCAGCCATGGTATAGAAATAAAAGGGTCAATTTAACTAAAGGCAATTTCCCCTGGAATGATTGAAAACAAAAATCATCTTTAAAGTACACTTCAAAAGAGTCAATGAAGCATCTTAAATGACATACCAAAACAAAAAGAAAAACAAAAAAACAAATACTAACAAGTAGGAGAATTCTGGAACATGATGAATGCTATACCTTCTATTACATTCTTTACCTATTATATACTGTATAATTTACATATATTTTAATAAGCTGTAATAATAGGTATTCGTAGTTTTACATACAATCCTTTTTTCTGTTCTCTATATAAAGAAATGTTCATATTTGTTAGTGTCTGTTAAACTCAGAATAAAAAAAGTTAAAATTCTTTTAAAGTACACTTAAACCATGCCCTAGCACTGTCCTCAGAGACAAGCTCACAAGATGGTTTTATAGGCAAAACTGCTTTGTATTAGTAATTTCTTTAGTAAATATTTGCCTAATAGTGATGAGTTTAAGTCAGTTTCCAAGGTAATTGCTGTAACAGAAATGTTCCACTGTTAGGCATATACCAAAAGGAAATCAAAGACAAACAGAAACATCCTTTCTGTACCAAAATATTCAGAGCAGTAATTTTTATAGAAGTAAGGAAATGGAAACAAAGTAGATGGCTACTAACTGAGGAACAGCTAAACAAGGGTGTGATACAATGAATACAATTGAACATGATAAGTTAGAGAAATATGGAAAAACTTACATGAATGGATGCAAAGTGAAGTAAGCAAAACCAGGAAAACAATAAATATGTCTACAATAACATAAATAGAAAGAACAGAAACTGAAAACTATAAAATTATGGTCAAAATTGGCCCCAAAGACGAGGTAGAAGGCACTTCCATTCTGTGCAGAAGTGTGGGACTACAATTACAGAATACTGCAAAATGTCAGTGATCTTGTGATCTTGATAAGTTTGGTTCAACTCGTTTATTTGTTTTTTAACTGTTATTATTGGTTACAAAGGATGGCTCTTTGGGAGGCAGAGGAAACACTGGAAAATATAGCCAATGTAAAAAAAAATTTACATATGAGTATATGTATGCATGTATATGTATGTATACATATGTATACATGTATTAACATAAATGTACTGATAATTATTTTTCATAAGTATAATCCTTTCTAAAAAATACCCATTTAAATAGATACTTAAGGAAAAAAGGTAAATTAACATATAAGAAATAAATAAGAAACTCATTATCAGCAATACTTCAATTAATCAAGATATTAGTACAGAATATTTTTACTCTTTAGGAACCATTTAAATGTGTCAAGATATAATATCAGGCAACCTCAAAAATTCAATCATTTTTATCTGGTAGAGAAGAGGGAAAGGTATATCAAATACGAATAGAAGTAGCCACTTCCATCTGGAGGCTCTTGCAGCATAAAGAATTAGTTTATATTCCAAATGAAATTTATAAGTGAGCAAATACACTTACTTCACCCAAAAAAAAAAAAATGGGGAGAAAAATGGGTGCTCAGACAAAATGAGTACTCAAGTTGAAGACTCTGAAGCAAAGACAATGCTACATCATACAATAACTCATGATAATCCATATATCAAAATTATGTAAAGCAACTATAAAAACTCTAGATACCTGCATAATGAGAAAGTGAGGATTGTTAACATTAAGTCCAACAGAACAGAAGAGATCTTGAACTCTGGTGTTATTTGCATTGACGCCATTGATTAAGTATCTGTTTCGACCACCAATAACCACCTGAAAATAAAATAGAATCACAGTCAAGTAGGGTATTACGAATTAGAATGAGACTTTCAGAATCACTAGAGAGTTTAGAGATTATCTAATTCAACACTTCCATTTTATTGATAAGTAAACCAACTCAAGGTCATGAAACTAATAAATTAACAAAGCAAGGACCAAAACCAGAGTTCTTTGACTCCCAAGCCAGCACCCCAACCTGAAGCCAACATTTATAGCTGCATGACAGAAGATCTCAGTGCAGAATTTGTCTTTCCACACATAGCTAAAGGGCAAGAGGGCCAAGACTAGACAAAACTGGGCAGGCATCACAGTATAATGAAAAGTTCTGGAACAGATGACCTCTAACATTTCTTATAGCTCTAAAAGTCAATGATTCAAAAATTATAAGTCTATTAAGTTTATATTTCTGTCCCTAGCCTCCTCTTTCTTCAAGCTGCTCCTCCATCCTTAGCTTGCTTCTCATCCTTATGAACACTCAAGTTTTGTGATCATTTCCCTGATGTCATGGTCCTCTTCAAAAACAAAGGACAAACACAAGCCATGAACAGACTGAGCTGTCTGAATGGGAACCCAGCTAGATGGATAACTCACCTCATCCTCTCCCCCTCCTTCTCCTCTCCAAAGGAAGGTAAATTTTGATGGCCAGAAATGGCCCAATTAACCTGGGGTTTACTGGCTAGGTTGATTTCTTTCTTTCTTCATTCCTTTCTTTCTTTCCTCTTTCACAAAACCTTAAACACTATATTTTAGGCACTCTTTGGAACAGTAACCCTGAGGATCTTCCCCTCCCAGTTTGATTTTTTTTTCTATTAAAGGAGTCATTCCTTGACTCAATTCTTAGAGAGGATTATTCACTCAATGAGTATTGCCTCACTCTAAATGAGTACCTGAAAAAGCTTTAGCCTAAAAGAGCCAGGGTCTTCCACTGCATCCTGGGCCATCTCCAGTCATCCTGATGAATATCTGGTCACTGGATTCAGATGGCTCAGGAGAAAGTGAAGCTGGTGACCTGCACAGCCCTCCCTCAATCAAAATAAAGTCAACTGCAAGTCAGGTCATCATTTCCCTGATGTCATGGTCCTCTCTGAAAACGAAGAACAAACACACAACCCTGTATCCCCTCCAGTAGCCAACTCTTCACCTTTTAACTGGTCAGGGCCCCCTTCAATGTATCCCAATCACAAGGGAAAGATAACAAACATTTGTACTTGACAGAGTTATGACCTGAGATACTTAACTGAATTATATTTTAACCCAAACTTCTTCACAACGAAATGCTACAACAATTTAAGTGTTTGCTTATTACTGATAATTTGTAACAAAAGCGTTTGCCTGTACAGATATAACAATATTAGTCTTCAGTTCTTCTTGGGATGACATAAAAGTTCTTAGATATCCAAAGAAGTATTATAAAGACTCACCTGTCTTGTAACTGTAATTTCATCATGGGCCTCAAATCCCAAAGGGCTCTGTTTTTTGTCAGAATTATCAAAAGTGATTGACACTGTAGCTTTGGTAATCCCAGCCTGCCCATTTTTATATACTAAATCTTGCAAATTAGAGGCACGAACCTACAATAAAAAGGAAAAATTAAAAGTAGAAAGATCTCACTGCATTGATGGAAAGAAAAAGTCAGACTTCAATTCCATTAAGAAAACCTACCCATACACTGTGAATTAACCATAAATACCAATACTGATAGACCAAGAGAGGTTACTACCTGTTCAACAGTTCATAGAACATTAAGCACGAAAGAATAACACTATGGTATCAAGCTGTCCCAGGACAGTTTCTATGTGAATAGATCTACCCATCAAAGAAAGATGAAAGACAAATGAAAATTATCAGTAATAATAATCAACAAACATTTACTAAGTGTCTCCTATATTCCAGACACTACGCTAAGTACTAGGGGTAACAAAGACAAAAACTAAGTCATTATCCTAAAGCAGCTTATGTTCTACTGACAGAGACAACCCGCACATAGTAAATATATACAAAATACAAGGTAAATATTAAGGGAATGGAGAAATACCAGCAACTGGGGGATCAGAAATGCTTCTCATAGAAGGAATTGCCGTAACAGAAGAATTCTGAAGCAAAGTTTTGAAGGAAGTGAGATGATTACAATCCAAGGATAAAGACTCATGTGTGAGGAAGAGCAAGGCCAGTTTGACTGGAACAGAGTGCCTGAAGTGCACAATGTCTAAGAAGATTGAAAAAGTAGGTTGGGAAAAAGTTTTCAAGGGCTTTCGAAGTGAAAGACCAGCCTTACGTTTGATCCCAGAAGCAATAAGAAAGCTACCGGAGGTAATCATGAGTAGGGGAATAATATGTTCAGATTTGCACTTAAGGAAAATTATCATTCTGACTATGTGGAATTAGATCTGAGATCAGAGAGAGTAAAACCTGAGGCATAGACACCAGTTAAAAGGATATTGCCATAAAAGCTGATGTATATATTGCTTTAATGTTTTCAAAGCACTTCACATGTATAATATCATTAGATCCTCACTGAAGCTCAGAAACGCATTCTGATATCTGCTTGGCAAAGAGGAAACTGAGGATCAGAGCTTAAGGGTCCTGCCCAAGTGACACCATGTCCGAAGTAAAATTAGAACCCGCATCTTCCTGATTCCAAGTACAATGATCTACTTCCACCAAGCTCCCGAGACAGTCCCATCTCCTCTCAAAGACAAGGTTTTTAAGAAAAAACACGCAAATGCAATACAAAAGCACAAAAAGGGGGAGCAGCACGCCATGGAACAATCCAAACTTGACCGCCCACCCCACTGCTTGTTTTACCTGAGACAGGTTGGAGATACCCAGCAGGAAGCAGATGGAATCCAGTATGTTCGATTTGCCACTCCCATTCAAGCCTGTGATGGCATTGAACAGGGGATCGAAGCCATTGACTTCCGTCCTTTGAGCATAGGACTTAAATCCCTCCAGGATGATGGACTTGATATGCATTTTCAGCACTGTCTTGAAAGGGAGCAGCGAACTTGTGGAGCAGACCGATCAGTCAGTGCTGTGGACCGGACACAAAAAGGGAAGCACACGAGTCAAGCAGGGAAGTGGGGCTCTGAAGCCTGGAATGCCCCTGTCCTCCCAACACCATCGGAAGGGCCAAGGCCAGCCTCCAGGGTTCTGCGGGACCTCGCTGGGTCCACTGGGCTGTTTCCTTTCCTGTGTTCTCCCCTGGCAGGTAGGACTTCCCAGGGCCAGAACTGGAACTCCACGGCTAATGCTCCCACTAAAATGCCGCCGAGAGCCCACGGGGGGCGAGGCTTCCCCCCCTCTGTGTCCGGGTCCAGACCCAGCTCGGACAGCCAGCCTACTCACCGAGGGAGGGAACGAGACAAACCCACCCAGCTCAACTCGTGCCACAGGGCGCTCTCCATCTCTGTCACCCGCATATTTACACCTGCCAGACTACGCTCATGCTCCCTCTCGACGTGCACTTATTAAACGCCTACTATATGCTATCCACATCGACGCACACTCTCCACGCTCCACCTAAAAACACACCCACCTTCTTACCGTCCACGTCCGTGACATCTACACCCACACTCTCTCCCCACCTTCTGTCATCACGCACGCACACGCGCACACGCACACGCACACGCAGGCTCTAGACCTCCAAGCCCCTGACATCCAGCCGCAGCACCCGCTCTCCCCACGCCCGGGAGTTCCGGACGTCTACACCCACCCACTCACACAGACGACACCCCGCCGCCCGGCCTCCAGCCCCGCCAGACCGGGCCGCCCCGCCCCGGACCACCCGGACCTGACGGCGCGTGGCGGACCGGGCTGGATGACCGCCCTGAACCCACCCTCGGGCACACGGCCTCCCTCCGGCGAACCGAGAATGCCCCGACGAGGGCGGCCCAACTCCCAGGTTCCCGCCAGCCCCGAAAGCCGCACTTACCGTTTCTTTTGAATTTTGGCGCGGACTGAGGCCCCACGGCGAAAGACCCACCCTTCTCAGAGGCGTCCTGGCCGCCGCCTGAACATTCGGCGTCACGTTTTCTCGGGACTCGAACTGGACGAAAACCGAAGAGGAGATTAGGAACTGGAATATTTCTAGAGAAGAGAAGCTCTGGAGAGAAATAACCTAAATGGCGAACCTTGCTGGAATTTGGAAACAGGCGCGCCATAAGTCAGACCCGGTTCTTGGCGTCAAGACGGCCTCTTTCCTCTCCCTCAATCTTCCCCTTCTTTTCTGTCCTCTAGCCCCGCCCCCTCAACCCACGGGAACCATAGCCCCGCCCCCTTCTCTCGCCCCGCCTTCTCACGGTACGTCTTCTCTAGCCACGCCCCCTTAGTCCTATTTCTACTCCAGCTCCGCCCCCACCCTTCCTCTCGTCAGATTCGTTCTCACCACGTCCCCGCCCTCCCCTCCTCTCGCCCCTCCTCCTCATGGTATGTCTTCTCTAGCCACGCCCCCTTAGTCCATTTCTACTCTAGCTCCGCCCCGCCCTTCCTATCCTCAGATTCATTCTCACCACGTCCCCTGCGTCAGCTCCTCTCGTCCAGCTTTTCCCTTACCTCACCATTCCCCTCTAGCTCCATCCTTACCCTCCTATTCCCCCTCTGCACCCCCTCAGATCCACTGCCACTCTAGCCCAGCCCTTCCTTTCTCTCTCCCCGCCTTCCCTTCCAGGCCCTTCCTTTTTTTACATGACTTTTTCCTCTTCCATTTTTCTCACCAGCTCGTTTTAAATTACTCTAGGAGAGAGCGGAATATGGTGATTTGTTCTCCTTTTCTGATTAATCTGAAATTGACCCTGGCGCCTAAACCTTAAAACTTCAGTTTCTCTGACCCCCCCCCCCCATCCCTCTATAAAAATTGTCCTTAATTCCAACCTTTTCTCTTCAGTTCATGTTTTCTTAAATCACAGCTTACCTGATTGTAGCCAAAATAATAATCATACGATTTGCAAAGCGCTTTATAGATATCTCATGTTATCCTCACAACAATCCTGGGAAGAGGTGCTATTTATTATCTCCATTTTACAGATGAGAAAACTGGGCGGACAGAAACTTCCCCAGGATCATCAAGTGTGGACAGAAAGCACAAGTCTGTCCCAAAAGTGTCCTGAAAGGTGTGAGCACCACGTGCACATTCCTAAAGCACAAGAAGCAAAATAAATGTCCTAAGCCTGGCAGATGACACAATCCTATGTCATTACTGTCACTTCCTATACAGAAAACAAATTAGATTACGATGGCAGATGCATAGACTCATACAATATTAGTACTAGATGAACTCATAGGTCATCTAGATCAGTCTCCTCATTTTATATCTGAGGAAACAGGTCCAGAAAAATGAAGAGGCTAGCACAGAGTCAAACAGCAAAGGCAGAATTCCAGCTCAGTTCATCTGAGACACCCAAGAGTTTTGAGCCAATTTCTAGGAATATGAAAGGTACATACTCTTTTTTTTGTAAAGGTACATACTCTCCAACACGAATTTCCAACATGGAGAATCAAGGAAGGCTTCGTAGAAGTGGCATTTTTTTTGTTTTGTTTTAATTTCCCCTTCTGAGTCAGACTTTGTCCAACTTAATCAATCTCCTGCTTTTTTTTTTCCTTCAGTGTCCCACCTAGGCATGCATCTTCCTATCACTTCTTTCCCTTTAATGCCCCTCTCTTTTCAGCCCCCACTACAGAGCCACTGTGGTTTGCTCTAACCAGTCTTTCCCCCCCTCCTTAGACTCACCCCAAAGGGTAAGTCATAAAGTTGTTTGGGAAAAGGGGGAAGGAGAGAGATGCCCACACATACACACTGCTGAAGGAAAACTTTAAGAAGATTTTAGGGAAAAGGAAAGAGCTGTGTTTCCAGCTCCACTATCCTCTTCTGGGAGCTGTGACTAGTATCTCAAGTAAATTCAATAAAGTTAGACTGAGGTACACACTCCAAGGAAGATCAGCTTATTAATAGTGATGTGTATAACTGTTAACAAAGCACGTTCAGACTGGCCATCTCAGTAAAGCCAATGACCCCAATAAGAAAGGGGGATCTTCTTATTGACACACCAGAAAAGAGGGGCTTGGTAGTTGTGGAACATTACAATTGGCTATAATAAGAAAAGTGGGCTGGCATTCAGGTGAGGTTATCAATTGTTTTTGACAATTAAGGAATGTTAATTGTTTTATGGGACCTATCTGCCTTTTATAATCTTTGCTAGGGGATCAGAACTACCTGACTTGCTGTCCCCTTGGAGGAGATAAAATCTCCCCCAATTATACAAGGATAGATGACATCTTTTGGAGGATAGCACCCCATTAACTTGTTGGGGCTTAAAGAAAACAAGCAGATATTCCAGGGTCTAATGGTATGAGCAGTAAAAACCTTTCTTTTAATCATGCCATTAAACAAAGTTGGAGAGAAAGCTAAATTCCTGAGCTTAACTCAAGGCCATAAAAAGGTGGCTTTAGGCAGATACTGTATCAATTATAAAAATTAATACAACATAAAAATCAATTACATTGTAAAATCAATACAGTGGAAATTAGAGGTAATATTCACGAATATTTTCAATTGTTGGGAATGTGCCCTCAGTCAGCCCACATAGCATAAAGCCCAAACTTTCCCCTCCCTGAATAGGAGTGAGCATCTTCCCTGCCTGGGTGGTCCCTCTTAAAGGGCTTTTATTGGGACAAAAGACATGTAAACCTTTATCTCATCTTTACCACTAGCGAGTTTAGTTACTTGAATCTGGAACAAAATTCCCAAGATCTGCTTCTACTGTCTTCTGTCTCCCACAGTCCAAGGACAGATGAAAGGAGTATTGATTCCAGTGTTGGGACAGGTTTTCTTAAACATAGAAAATCCAGGGGGCTCTTCAGTCCCCCAAATTTGCTGTGTCCAGTGCAAATGTACTGACTACATTCATCTAGTTATTACCAATACTCTCCTCTTGAGACTAGCTACTTAAATGTGTGAAGAGAGTGTACATGTAAGACGAAAAAAGCCGAACCCACCCCAGGGCTAATAAAAAACTTCCCCCTTTTAGGTCACATGGGTGATTAGAGGGGATTTGGACCTTCTGGGAAATAGTTTTGCTTTCTCAGGTGTGTTCAGTGTTTAGCCAGTCTCATCTCTCGCTAGAGACTGTGAATTTCTGCATAGCAGTGATTCTGCCAGCTACTCCTCTGTCCCAGGTAGCCAAGTGCAGGCAAACTAAGTATGCCAGCTTATCTGAAAGGTGTAAAAATCAAATGCCCAGAATTTCAACTCAAAAAAAAGAATCAGAAAATAACTGAAGTTGGATCAGCTCTTCTAATCCCTTCATCTTACAAATGGGAACACCAACACCTAGAAAAGGGAAATGAATCGTCCAAGGTTCCACAGGTAATTGTGGAGGACTTAGAGGCCAGATTTAAGTGTAGCTGCTAAATAAGGTAGGTAAATCTGAAGGCATAGCTTAGGAGAATGATTTATTCTATCCTGAATGAAACATTCAAATCTCTCCTGTTCCACTTACTATTTAAGCAAATGTCTCATCACCTCTCTGGGATCAGTTTCCTCATCTATAAAAGGAAATCTGACTACATGACCTCTAAGGTCCCATTTAGCTCTATATCTATTTTCTTTTGATTTTTAGCAGAAATCAATTATTTTATTTGAAGCCAGTGAATTCTTCCCTTGGTTCCTCCAGGCCTGTCTGGAGACAAAAGACTGAATTTCTGGATCATTAGGCAAAATGACAGTTCCTCCTTTAGTCTACTAAACCCTTTTCTATGCTTACAGATGCTCCTGAGAAGTTGGAAGAAGTGTGTGGCTTCTTAGACCCAATGGATTGGGGGTGGAGAGTAGGAAGGAACCCAAATACCCGACACCAAAAGTGAGAAACAGGTATAACATCTTCCCTCCTCATCCCACGCCTAGGGGAAAAGAAAAGCTGAGGATGACTGTGGTCTTCTGGGTTCACACAAGAATCAACAAAGCAAGTGAGAGGATTTTATGAAACTCAGTTTACTTGTGTCATCGTGTCCGAGTTTAGTCCTTAAAAGTCTTTAGAAGAGTTGAGAAAAGGCAACTCTTGTCTCTTCAAAAAAAGTAGGTGTCATATATTGGATCTACTCCAAGAGCTAGACTTGGAGTCAGGAAATTCCTGAGCTAGAACCCTACCTCAGATACTTACTAGTCATTTAACTCTGGGCAAGTTCCTCAACCTTTCTCTGTGTCAGTTTCCTCATCTGTAAAATGGGAATAATAGTGTACCTGCTTCACAGGGTTGTGATGAAGATCAAATGAGATAACATATGCAAAGCACTTTGCCAACCTCAAAGTGCTCTATAAGTGATAGCTATTATTATTAAATAATGCATATATTGTCAGATAGTTGATACTTTGATTTGTTTTGCTGAACTGCTATTTTCCCCTTTAAAAAAATTTTTTTTTTTTTGCGCCAGACTTGTGGTGGAGCCCTCCATGCTTGTATTGATTAGCCACAGTCAAACAGACTAAACCTTGACCCCAACATAATGATGCCATTTTGGTGAAAGACAATCTCCAAAAATATCTTTTTACAAAAGATGGTTCAGTGCATAGGAGAGGAGGAAATGATATTTTCAGACATGAAAGTAATCTAAAAACAAAAAATCAATAACAAATATTGTCAGTTTAGACCATCAGCTAACTGGAACTCAGTGCTAAAGAGGTCAAGTTTTGAGGCTCCTCCCTGTGTGGGGTCCTTCACTCTGTTCTGTGGCTATAGACCACACAGACTTTTATATCAGACAGTCTTTCTTATAAATGCATGTCCTGGGACACCAGGGATGAAAAAGTATTTATGGTTTGGTACACATCATTCCCACTAATGAAAACACAAGTCACTGAACCCGCCCTCCTAATAATGGGTCAAATTTCCTACAGTTAAATTACTCAGGAATGGACTAGATCATCCAGGGTCAGAGCTTTCCTGCCTTTCTTTTCTGATATTTGCCTTTCAGGCATTCCTGTCTTTTTTTAAAAGTATTTCTATGCTTAATTAACCTGAATGATAGTCACTAGGGAGAGAGTGGACTCTTTTTTTGTCACTTCTCAACTAGGTGGAGCAATAGATAGATTGCCATTCCTGGAGTCATGAAGACTGGAGTCCAAATCCAGCCTCAGATTGTATTTGTGGAAGGTCCCCCAAACTTCCTTCTAATTAGATTAGATGAAGCATTAATTAAAATTCAGGAATGCAAATAGAGCAAAAATAATAATAGCTAGCATTCACATGTACTTTGAGGTTTATAAATATTATCTTATTTAATAATAGTAATAGCCAGCATTTATACACTGCCTACTATGTGCAAGGCACTTGACAAATACTGTCTTGTTTGATCCTCACAACAACTCCAAGAGGTAAGTGCTATTATTATCCCCATTTTATAGATGAGGAAACTGAGGCAGACAGAGATTAAGTGATTTGCCCAGAGTCACACAACCAAAAAGTATCTGAGGCTGAATTTGAACTCCAGTCTTCCTCACTATATCTGCTACTGCGCCAAAAGAAAACCATCTTTGACATTAAGGAATTTAAATTCTAATGACAAAAAAATATACATAAAAGGGAGCTGAAAAGGAGGGAGAAGAAGATGGTCCCAGTGGGCAGGAGCTGAGCTGGTTAGAAGTGAGAATGGCTGGAAGTTCAATTCAGAGGGTGCCACTGGGTGAAGTCTTCTGAGGTGAAGCTGGGAAGAAAGTGACCAAGTTCAGAGAATCAGGAGTTAGGTAAAGGAGCTCTCAATCCCCTAAACTGGGGTTGTAATTTGTCCTGGTGGCAATCGCTTATTTTTCCTGGGCAGGTGGCTTTAACACGTACTAGGCAATATTGCCAACAGAGCTGGGAAGGTTAGATATCAAGCAAAGAATTTACAATCTGCTCAAGTCTGATGACTAATCAGGGTATTAAAATAAAAAGTTTATGACCTGAAAGTTTGTGACCACCCAAGGTGAACCCCATGTAATGTTCTGGTCTTCTGAAAAGTAGCACTGTGGAAAATCCACTCATATGTTTCATCCTACCATCATTGGATGGTATAGTATGAGTCTGGAGTACAAAAATAAAAATGGAATGAGCCACCTCAATAAGGTCACAGATTCCCCATGGAATCTGGAGTCTTTAAAACTGGAAGTTTCAAAGAAAAGGTCAGATACCATCTTTGTTGGGTGTGTAGGAAAGCAAATTTTATTACTGTTGTTGTGTTATAGATTGGACTAGATGACCCCTGAGGTACTTGTGCACTGTGAAACTCTGTTACACTCTGAAATTCCGTGTATCGACACATGTGTCGGTGTATGGGACACACATGTCCCATAGTCCCTAGTCTTACCTCTAACATTAGTGAAGTATCTTTAATCTTTGGAGAGCCTTTAGAGAAAAACATCTTTTCTCCTCCCTAGTGGTGGGCATGCCTAAGCTCAAGGTATGAGTTCCACGGTATTTCTCCTTCCTCTTCTCTTTCTTTTTATACCTTCTTTCCAGGACTCCTTGGATCCTTTCCTAATAATGAGATCAGCAACCCTTGGCCCTCTTCTATAGAAAGATTGAGTGTTGAGGCTTCTGAGCAAAACCTACACTCATTCTATCACATCAGACATCTACCCAGCAACTAAGTGAAGGCTCCTAACACAGCCCTGGAAACTCCTACTCCAAAAGACAAGCTTTCCCTAGGTTTTTATTTTCAGCTTCATTGTGCTAAGGTGACTTCTTTCCCAAGAAGATCTTACTTAGGGTTCCAGTCCCTGCATACTGTCCATCCTCCTTGAATGCCAGACCCAACAGCAGTATTGTCTATCATCAGGCTACCAGAATGAAGGTCCAGTTCAACAGCAGTAAACATCTACCAAGTATGGATTTAAGTGCAAAATAATTATCATCCCCAGACTAGTGATGGGGGCAGGAGAGGGGGAGAGAGGGAGGATGTCAGCAGGAGTTAGCATTTGTATAATCCTTTAAGGTTTTCAAAGCACTTTATATACATTATCTCTTTTGAACCCTACAACAATCCTGTGAGGCAGGAGCTATTATTATCCCCATTTTACAAAAGAAGAAAGTGAGGCTGAATGACTTGCTCAGGTATACCCAGCTAGCTACTAAGTGTCTGAGGCAAGATTTCAATTCAAGTCTTCCTGACCCCACATTTGATGCTCTTGCACCACTTAGCTGCCCGATAAACAGGAAATCAGCTTATAGGATTGAGTAGATTTGCTTTTTTTTTCTCATTTCTATCTCAAAGACCCAATCTTGTTTCCTGGCTCCCTGTAAGAATTAACCCTGATCTGACACATTAATAAATGTTTATTGAATTCAACTGATGTCTTCAAAGACCACTCCAGTGATGAAATCTGGGTCATGATAGAGACAGTTCAGCTTAGGACTTTCATTCTCAGATCTGCCTGGCCAGCTTTAATTGAAGTACCCAGACCATAGACAAAAACCACAGTGCAGACAGGTAGAGTAAGAGAAGCCACTGAGCTGTTTTGGGGGGAAGCAGTGCATTGGGTATGAAAAGAATGAATTTGGGCCCAAACTAGATAACTCTGGGGTCTCAGTACCACCACTGGCACAAAAGAACTGGAAGGCATCCAAAAGCTCATCTGTCCGGTCTAACCGGTTGCTTTGACACAGGCATGGAATGCATCCCCATCTCACAGATAAGGCAATTGAGGTCTAGAGGGGTCAAGTGATTTGGTGCCAGGTCAAATAATAAGTGGCTGGAGCAATCTATCAATAAGTATTTATTAAGCACCTACTATGTGCCAGGCTGAAGATATAAAAAGCAGTAAAAGATAGTCCCTGTCCTCAAAGAGCTTACAAGCTAACAGAGAACCAGAACTAGAATCCAGGTCTCCTGACATCCAGTGGAGAGCTCCTTTAACTATGCCACAGATTTCAGCTAGACTGGCTTTCGTGCTGGTCCTCACAGACATCACCCCATCTCCTCCCTCCCCTCCTCCCTTCCACGTCTTAAAAATCCTCATTTCCTTGAAAACTGAGCTTGTCACCTTCTATAGGAAGCTTTTCCTGATCTGCTCCAGCTGCTAGCGCCCTTTCTCACCCAAGCTACCTTTCTATATACACATATTTCATATATATATGTCTATATTTACATACTGCCTCTCCCAAGAGAATAAAAGCTCCTAGAGTTTCATTTTTCACCTTTGTGTCTCTCAGTGGTCAGCACACTGCAAGTGCTCAATAAATGCCTGTTGGTTGATTGAAGAGAAAGACCATTAATACACAAATAATTTGGCCACATTTCTGGTCTTTGGCAGCTTTCAAATATGAAATTCTGATAATAAAAGTGTGTGAGCGTGTTTGGAGTAGGTGGAAGACAGAGAAAGGTGTGTTTAATGACCACCCTCAGTCACAAGGTAGGTTCCTTCTGCTTGCTTACAGGCTCAAAGCTCTTGTGTCTATGTAGGGACCCACTCCGAAATCTGAAATCCTGTTCCTGAGTAAATCCACAGACACAGGGAATCCTCAGACTGAACTCTGGACAGATGCAAAGGGCCTGTCTGCAGACTGCACAGAGTTCACCATCATTCACAGACTGCATGCAGTGATAAAAGGTAACCCCTGCCGAAAGATCCTCTCTCCTTCCCTGCCCTCCAACATTCAAAGTTATTGGAGAGACCCATTGCATCTTAATAAACCCTATTCTAGAGCCATAGCTATACACTTGGCCTGAACTGAGTTCGTGTCAGTGCTTCACCTCTGAAACACGTAATATGGGCACAGCAGGCCCTGAGGTGCCAGAATTCGCTCATCTCCAAAAAGTCAACTGCATTGTCTGAGCACCTTGTGTGTAAATCTTAGTAGATCCTACTGATGAACAGAAAAGACTAATAAGGAAGCAGATACATAATCTTTGCCCTCAAGGTACTTACTTTTTGTTTGAATTTATAATACATAAATAGGGCAACCTGTGAAATGAACCAGGTCAGCCTAAATACTGCTTTTACCTTGGCTTATGCTTTACATAATCTCATTTGTATCTCACAACTCTGTAAAGTTTCTACTACAGGTGTTATATGCATTTTACAGATGTGAAAACTGAGGCTGAGAGGTTCCAAGGAGATTTTTGTTTATAGAGGACTTTGCAAATCTGAAGTTGCTATGAGATACTGGTAAAGTGCTCTGCACACCTTGAAGCATTATATACATATATACATGCTAGCTATTAGATGAGCTTTGACTTTTTGGGAAAGACCCTGATGTTGGAAAAGACTGAAGGCAAAAGGAAAAGGGGGATAGCAGAGGATGAGATGGATAGATAGTATCACGGAAACAATGAACATGAACTTGGACTTTGAGAGACAGTGAAGGATAGAAGGGCCTGGTATGCTATGGTCCATGGGGTCACAAAAAGTTGGAAAGGACTGAATGACTGAATAACAACGGTCACGTCATTAGTAAGTGTAAGCCATGGGATTTGATCTTGGGTCTTCCTGTTTTACATATGTTAGATCCCCTCCTCTTTATGGCTCTGGTGCCTAGATCCTCAATTTACATAGTAAGCATTTAATAAATATCTGTTGAATTGAATCAAGGAGTTTTTTAACACAGAAAAACTGTGTCTCCTCCAGTCTCCACTATGAGCACATTTTAAATCTCAGAACTTGGCTTCCTATGAACAATGGTTTATTGTTGGGTTTTTCTTCCTCCCTTTCCCAGGATTCTGGTCAATGGGGGATGGCAGAGTCTGCTATCCCCGCCAAGTTGTTGGCTCAGCAAAGACTGCTTGACAGGCCGGTGAAGGAACCAGGTCTCATCTAGAAAAAAAATTTGAGAAGTGTTCATAAAAAGAAGGCCCTTTCCCACAACTTGGGATGTTCTTATATTCATTCTAAAATGGGACTATACTTCTAAGGCAAGATCTAGAGGGCTAGAGGGGAGAGGAACTAGCTACTAGTGGATCCTAGATCCCATGTACAGGCAAACTGGATTGGATCACCATCATCAGAACACCTGAGTTGGAAGGGACCTGAAAAGTCATCTAGTCCAACCTATTTTTACAGATGAGGAAACTGAGGTCCAAAATGGTCACCAAGGCTACATAAGAATTAAACTAGAAGAGGTGTGATTTGAACTCATACCTCTGACTTCAAGGCCACTTCTCTTTCTATGTTGGTTAGAGGTGATTTTTGAAGCCTGAAGATTCAATGAGATGTTCCTGGAGTCATCAGTTCACTGTACTACAGTGTTCATCTTTTAACTCTCAGGTGCCAGTTTCAGGGAATGCCTGAATAAGAAAATGTGCCAAAGAGACCAAAAGATCGACCACCTACCGCCCCTCCTGAGAAGAACCAACCCATACACCAACATCAACACCAACACCCTGCCCAGTCATCGCTCTGCACCATCCTTCCAGTCCATATTTGTGAAGTGAATAAAAAAATGGCTACCAGCCTGTTGCCTTACGCTGGATTTTATCTTAGAGACACAATCCCCACTGTAGAGAATTTCTTCTTGGAACTCACCACACAACAAACCCAAGCCAAGTCCCCATCTCCTCCCCCAAAGGACCCTCAGTCTCTCTAGTAGATAAACAAGCACATTAGGTCCTCCCAAGTTCCCTGAATGTCTGTCAGAAGTAAGTACAAGTCCTTCTTCAGGTTCCTCTCTGCCAAAACTTGTTTGAGTTTATAGCTTGTGGCTTAAGATCAAGCTCCATTCTTTCCTATTAATAGTAGACCTCTGACCACCCAATTAGAAAGTATATAAATTGTGTTTCAGTTTATACTTCTATCCTAGAAGATGTAAGTAAATAAAGATCCCTGCCCTGATTAACCAACCTCAGAAAAGGAAAATGTGTTTGCTTTATCCACCAACATGTTCTCAAACTAGTGCTTTCCTGTATAAGAGCAGTTCAGTAATTGGTTAATTGATCTTTCCATGTGTGGAGGAGGGGTTCCCTATTTTTCCATTACAAATATACCATCAGTTCTCAATGATCAGAACAAGGAAAGGGAGAAGTGGTAAAGAAAATCCATTGTTTAGCTTTGCAATATATTCTGAAAAAGATTAAATGAAACACAATCACCAGAGTTGTTTACCTGGCAAGTTCTACTCACAACTAACTGATAGTAAGGTTGAAGTGGGTGATTCAGGGCTGAGCACAGGACCTAGTACATAGGAGGTGCTTAATAGATATTGATTGATTGGCCCAGACTATGAGTAACTGAATCTGCTGCATAAGTTTTCTAGGAGCAAATAGCAGTGCTGGTCTTCTTCAGAAATCCTTTAAAGTTAAAGCAGAGATTAAATATCCCTGGGAGTATTCATCCCCCAACCCATGCCACCTTCCTAAGAAGTCCCACCTATGGTGACCCAGATCACAGGATCAGACTTAGAATACGTTGGAGATCTTCTAGTCCAACCACCTAACTTTACATATGTAAGGAGTATAATCAGAAGGAACTCCCCCTCCCAACCTCTCTGGGATACAAGAGGGATGGAGCAGCATCGATTATGATGTGGACAGAAACAGTGCCCTAAGAGTTAAAATAATATTGATTGACTTTGTGAAGATGTTGGTGCCCTAAAGTCTCGCTTTACTACAACTTCCCCTTATCCTAGACCATAAGATTCCCTGTCCCCACCCCTCATCCTGGGGAATGGGATTTCCTTATCTTGTGTCATTCATAGTCCTCACCCAGTGCCTTTATCTTGCAAGACTTACCCTAGATCTCCAACCCCCAGTTGGGGACCCTAAAATCATCCTAAATAAGCCTGGTCCTTTTCCTATATCATTGCCTTTGTTTAGCTCCTTGCTAAATCTCAGGCCCACTGCTTTTGCATCAATAAAGCTTCCAATGGTTAGAGAGGTCTAAGTGAATTCATTCACATTTTAAACCAGCTCTCCCATCTCTCTTTCTCAACACTTAGGTAGGAAGAACTACCATTTCACAAGGCCTTAAAAGTATTGGCTTCTGCCTCTAGTGCTCTTCCTTCCTTTTCTTATGTGGCATGTAATCCTTTCTTTTGAGGACTTGGCAGGATGCACTGGGGAAGGGTACTAACGTCCTGCTTACTTGAGCTAGAAGCTTAGGTCTCTGGTTGCCTTTTCTGCTCCTGTTATCTGCCTTGAGCATACATGTGCAAACAGCAATCCTGAGTTAGATGTTGCCTTGGAGGAAACCTCAAAAATCTGAGAGGTTGGAGTTCCTAGGTCCCTCAGTGAATGCCAGCTACACTGTGAAAAACTATCCCTACCATTGCTACACCATTTCTTGCGGAAGATGACAATTGGGAGTTGGAGTAGTTCAAACCTTGATTTGGATTACCAGAAGACTTGGAACTTGAGGGAATTGCTCCACCAGTGCAACACCAAGAGGGTGAAATGCCTATTTACGAATCCCTCTTAAGTGCTTCATGGTATGTGTAAGTGCATGCAAGTGTGTGTTTTAAAACTTTTTTTTTTTTACACTGAGGAAATAAATAGCTGATTTACCTTTCAACCCCCTAGCCATGAGCCTGACTTAAGTTGTAAATGATTTTCCTCAAGGTTCCAGTGCAGAGCATGTAAAGGGTCACAGTTCAAGAAGGGTCTTCTGACCCCTCTTCAGGCCCACTCAGGTTCCCCCAGAACTGAACCCAGTTTGTGCCCCTAGATGCAGAGTTCCATTAGAGTGAGCATCCCAGCCTCCATGGGTCCACCTATCATTTGATACCTCACTTACAGAGCAGCTAGGTGGCACTAGGAACACTAGGCCTGCTTAGTTCAAATCCAGCCTCAGACACTTACTAGCTGTGTGTCCTTGAGCAAGTCACTTAACCTCTCTTTGCCTCCATTTCCTCATATTTAAAAGGGGGATAATAATAGCGCCTGCCTACTTGCCCATTGTGAAGATCAAATGAGATAATAACTGTAAAGAACTTAGCACATAGTCAGCACTACATAAATGTTTTATTTTTCACTTATGTCCAACTCTTCATGACTCCATTTGGGGTTTTCTTGGCAGAGATACTGGAATGGTTTGCCACTTCTTTTTCCAGCTCATTTTATAGATGAAGTGGAGGCAAACAGGGTTAAGTGACTTGCCCAGGGTCACACAGTTACCATCCAAGGCCAGACTTGAACTCAGGAAGATGAGTCTTCCTGACTCAGATCCCAGCACTCACTCTATCCACTGAGCCACCTAGTTGCCCCATAGAATTATTAGCTATTATTGCTATTATTATTATTACAAAGACCCAGAGAATTCTGGTGACTTAGCCAAAGGGACACAGGTAGTAAGTAGCAGATCAAGTATTTGAATCCAAGTATTCTGACACCTTCATCAGATAATTTATCTAAAATTACACTATAATCCAACACATTAAAGGAGGGGTGTAATTGTTTCCTCCACCCCCAGAAGGTCTGAGTCACATAAAGTAGGAATCTCAACCTCATGTAGCTCTCTCTAACCACAACAAGGTTTGGTATAAGATGTGGCCCTTTGGTTAATATGAGCAAATCTCCCTTGACCCTGGAAAGAAGGTCCTTGCCCAGAACTGCTCTTTCATCTGCCTTCCTTGCATACTTTTTCAGCCTGTTCCAACTCCACACCAACTGTCTGGCCCCCTGGGGACCATTTAATCTGCCTGGGCTCATTCCTCAATGAATAACTTTCTCCTACACCACTTTACCCTTCCGATCCCATGATACTAAAATCCAGATGCATGTCATTTCTTGTCCCCCGCTATCCAGTTTCTTATTCCTACCCCTAAACTCAAATCCTCCTCACTCAAGGGAGTGCTCTCTGAAAGGCCTATAAACTTGCCTTCATTCTAAACCTTTTTCTTTGTCACTGTCTTCTTGCACTCACTAAGACTTGGCTCCTTCCTAATGACCCAGTATTCCTGGCCATTCCTTCCAGAACTGCTTGCCCTTTCACTCATACTCCGAGGTACTAGCCATGCTGGAATACTTCTTGCCACTTTCAGATTCTACTACAATCACTCAACTTCTCTTCCTTTGAGATTTATTCAATCCACACATATTACCCAAGTGAAATTCTGGTAGCTTTCATCTCCTGACCTGTAGGACAGGAGTGTCAATCTCCAATTGAAAAAGGGGCCACTAATCTGTACATAAATCCCTATAGGTTGCATATTGGCTTAGTTTTATGTGCTATTATCTAAGTTACATTGTATTTTTACAACACAGTTTGTAACTTCCCAGTTACATTAGGGGGAGTATTATAGGCTACCTGCACCAGAAGGCCTCGTGTTTTGACACCTCTGGTCTAGTACTCTCCCTTCCTCCCTTGGCTGTCTTTCTCTCCTCTCCAACTCATTTCCTCATGCTACGAGACTTTACCTTACTAGTTCCTCAGTCTACCCAGTTCTCAAGACCCATCTCCTACTTCATTGCTAACCACAGTTATAACGTTGATCACGCCATTCCCCAAGAATGTTCAATTTATATATTTGGGAATTCTAAAATTTCTTTTATCTAATAATAATCTTTTGTCATTTCATCTTTTCCTCTGCCTTATAATCTCCAACTGTTCATCCTCACTATGACCTTCAGTCCTGCGACCTGTCAGTTCTTTTCCTGGCCACTTATCTATAGCATCGGTTACATTCTTGTCTCTTCCCCGTCTTGACACCATGATGAATCATTTTAACTTTACATAATCTTTTTTCTCTAGTTCCTTGCCCCCTCAATGCCAAGCTTTAGCCTTAAGATTACTCCCATATCCACTACTTTTGCTCCTCTTCATGTGCTGCTGCAAGAAGCTAGAGAAAAGAAAAGAAAATCACAAAACCATGCTAAGTCCATTATAAATTTAACAACACAAGCTCAAATAAGCACTAACTGCAGCAAGGAAATTTCTTCCCATCTCTGTAACTGATTCATTATCTCACTCATGCAGTGCCTTCTCCAAACCCTTTCCTCCCTCATCAAGTCCCCCCAATGCCTTCCCCTCCACTCTCCCTTTTAGATAAGAACCTTGACTCCTGTTCCATTAAAGAAAATGAGGTCATTTGCCAAGAGTCCCTCTTTAGAGATCATTCTCATCCAACTTCACTCAGAGTTCTGCTGCCATTATCCCCTCCACCCCTGTCTCACATTTAGAGGTGGCTTTTCTCCTTACCAAAACTCACCCCTCAACATGAAAAAGTAGTCTCATTCTGAAAGGAACAGAACCAGAACATTGTACATAGTAACAGCAATATCGTTCGATGAAGAACTGCAAATGACTTAGCTATTCTCCGCAATACAATGACCCAAGACAATCCCCAAGGCCTAATGATGAAGTATACTCTCTACTTCCAGAGCAAGAACTGATACTGTTTGAATACAGACTGAAGCTTGCTATTTTCCACTTTGTTTCATTTTTTTGAGTCTTCTTGTACAAAATAACTGATATGGAAATGTTTTATACAATTGCACATGTATAACCTGTATCTGATTGCTCAGGGAGAGGGGAGGGCGGGATGGAGAGAATTTGGAACTTAAAACTTTAAAATGTTAAAAAAATTTTGAAAAAAATCCCATTCCATCCCATCTTCTCCAACAGACTGCCCCATCTCTATCATCCCTACTCTCACTAGTCCCTCTGCATCCACTGGTTATGTCCCTCCTGCCTATAAATGCTCATGTCTCTCCCATCCTCAAAAACTCCTCAACTGATACGTCCATCCTTTTTATCATATCATCTTTCCTCATTTTATGGATAAATTCCTTTTAAAGGCTGTCTATATAATAGATGCCTCCACTTCCTTTTCTGTCTCTCATTCTCCTAACTCTCTACAGGCCTCTAACCTCACCATTCAACGGAAACTGTTCTCTCCAAAGTTATCAATGACCTCTTAATTTCCTGGGCTCTTTTCTCCTTTTATATTGGTATATTATCAGCTTCCATGGATTCAGTTATCATCTCTATGCTGATGATTCCCAGATCTACTTAATCCAATTCCCACTTCTCTCCTGATCTCCAATCTCCACCTATTGGATAGCTCAGATCAGATGTACATCTTAAACTCAGTACGTTCAAGACTGAACTTACTCATTTTAACACCCCCACCCCCAACTCTCCTACTTTTCCTATTACTCAAGGGCACTACCATCTTTCTAGTCACCCAGACTTACAATCAAGTTATCATGCTCAGTTTCTCACTCTGTCACCATATCTAATCTGTTGCAGTCTTCTCAACGTTACCTTCTCCATATCCTTCACCTATGTCCCCTTCAAAACTGCCAACAATTGGACACAGGCCCTTTTCGCCTCATGCTTGAACTATTGCAGTAGCTTTCCAGTTGGTCTCCCCAGCAGCCTCATGTCTTCCACCTTCCATTCCATTATCAAATTGATCTTGCTAAAGCGCAGATCTGGTCACTTCATTTCCCCTACTTAATAAATGGTAGTAGCTTCCTGTTATCTCCAAGATTATATTTATATAATCTTTTTTAAAATGGCTTTTAAAGACCTTCATAACTTGGCCTCTTCCTGCTTTTCCAGCCTTCTTACATTTCCCACCCACAGAATCTATGATCCAGTGACACTGTACTCCTTGCTGTTTTCTCACACAAGAGTACCCGTTAGTACCCTCTCTGCCATTTCACCTACCATTATCTCATTTCACTAAACTAATATGGGGATTGACTGCCATTTTCTATTTCTCAGGCCCTGTATCTGACCTATTGGCATTCATAACTGAATTTGCCACAGAAGCTTTTCTTACTTTAAGAAATGAGTCTTCTTGGGATGGAGGGGGAGGGAGGGGAAGGAGCTGTCTTCTAGGCCTCCCAGGCCATTTTTTTCCTTGGTCTATAGGGTTTATGAGAGTCACGATACCCTGACTCCTCTCACTCATTTAAGTGAGCAAGGTCATTCTGGAAAACAGACATCCAGGTCTAGCAATATTCCCTTATCTTTCCTCTGAGATACATACAAACTGTCTGCTAAGAGAGGGGAAAACAAGAAAGCAGTTAACTGTGCTTTTGGCGAACTTCTCAGGGGCCATTTAGAAGATGCCAAGAGTCTCTCTCAGACAAAGTTTTTGACTAAAGCTGCTAACTAGCAGCGTGAGGCCAGACGTGTGCAGGGCCAGGCTCCAGAGCTGGGCAACCTTGTTCATGGCAGTGCTAATGGACTCAAACCACGGACCTGGAGGGAAAGAAGCCAAGGGAACTGCGTGTCCAGAATAGAATTTCCCTCCAGAATAAGCTGTTTTCCTTCTGTTAACATAAAGAAAACCCAAGTTAACACTGAGAAAGGCAATTTGCCTCACTTGCTTGGCACTTAATCGTACGCTGCCTATAATCTATTCTGTATTGTCAACTTGCGTCATTTTGTTCTTCACATGTACAGACCTTATCCCCACAGCTAGACTGTAAGTTGTTTGATAACAGGGTTGTGATATCTCCTTTTGCATTTCCTCCACAGTGTCCAGTATAGAGTTGGATACAAACGCAGGTGTGCAGTGAAAGAATACTTGTTTACTGAAAGAATGAACATGTAAAACCCAGAAAGGTCAAAATGTAAGTCTGACCCCTGGTCTTTCTCTCGCACACCTTGGGCATCCCTTGCTCAAACCGTATCTCTCAGAAATTAAATATTTTTTCTCCATCTTAGAGAAGATATTTCTCTGGTTTTGGGGTCAGCAACACAATTCAAAGTCTGCATCTCTAGGTAATTGGAAAGAAGCTCTCTGTTTTTGTATATCAATATAATCTTCATCCAAAACAATATATACTAAGAAACCATATTTTCTCCATTTCTTTCCAGGAACACACAGGACAGCCAAATGCATGACCAGCTCAGCTACTGACTGGAAGTGAAGCACTGTCAAACATTCCTAAGCAATAGGGCACAAGCCCCAGGTGGCTGCTATCCCAAGAGGACGTTGTGGAGACGTTCTGGATAAGAAGGTGCCATTGTGTCCCTTCTGCATGAATGATCATGATTGCTAGCATTTATATAGCGCTTCAAAGTTTATGAAACTCTTACAAATACTAGCTCATTTCAGCCTCACAACCACCTTGGGAGGTGAGTGCTATTATTATTGTTATGACTGTATAGAAAACTGAGGCAGACACAAGTGAAATGACTTGCCTAGGGTCATATAGTGGATATGAACTCAAGTCTTCCTGATTCCAGGTCCAACATTCTATCTACTATGCCATTCTGCTGCTGCAGCATTTAGAAGCTCTTATAGTCAGTCAAGGAACATTTATTAAACACGTAGTATGTGCCAGGCACTGTGATAAAAACATACACAATGAATTAAAGCACTTATCTAGACAAGTGAACATCTGCAGTTCTCCTTCTGCTTTCACAGGCTCTAATTACCATGGTTGTAGCACTGGGAACCAGGAGTTAACTATACATTCATTCTGTCTCATCCTCATGATGCTCATTCAAGTTTTGCCTAGATCCTGAGATTTCTCCTGGTTCGATGCCAGGGAAGAGTTCACAAAGATTGCTTGATATCTGAATGGAACTTTAGGCTATCTAGGGCCATGTTCTGGTATTTAATATGCTTCATATCTGGAATCTTAAATTTGCCGTTTTCAAATCAACGCCTCACAACCCAAAGGCCAGACGCTCAGCAGTCTGGGTACAAGTTTACTAAAATTAACCCATCATTTTGTCTCCTTTCCACCTGTCCATCTGTTGCCTTCTTTTCATCCTCAGTGACTTTGCCCATTCCCTGCTTCCTCCCAGTATCCTACTCTTGACAGTTCCTGCTCATGTGAACCAATACAAGG
The DNA here is from genome assembly GCF_028372415.1 of Notamacropus eugenii. Classification (NCBI taxonomy): domain Eukaryota; kingdom Metazoa; phylum Chordata; class Mammalia; order Diprotodontia; family Macropodidae; genus Notamacropus; species Notamacropus eugenii. Next base: position 96,405,011 of record NC_092872.1, on the reverse strand, counting down.
CACATCAACATCTTAACATGACTTAAGGATGTGTATGGGATTATTCCTGGAGCTTTTAAGAAATGGGGACAACCATTTCAAAACAAAAAAAAAAAAGTTTTTTTTTTACTGTAAATTATTTGCAAATGTTCACGTTTCCAGTGTATTCATTACAAAAAGATACCCAAGGAAAACTTGGTTTATCCAACTTTAAGGAATTATATAATTTACAAAAAATAAATATTTTTTCCCATCTTAGAGAAGACATTTCTCTGGTTTGGGGGTCAGTAACATAATTCAAAGTCTGCATCTCTGAGTAAGTGGAAGGAAGCTCTCTTTGCTTTTGGATACCATTGTCATCTCCTTCTGAGACAATATACACTGAGGAACCATGTTTTCTCCATTTCTTCCCAGGAACGCACAGGATGGCCAAATGCACAATCAGCTCAGCCGCCTGCTGGGAGTTAAGCACTGTCAAATATTTCTTAGCAACAGGGCACAAGTCTGAGGTGGTTGTTCTCTCTGATGAAGTTGTGGGTGAGTTCAGATGAGAATCTGAGACTGAGAGTCAGGATTTCCATTCCCCCCTCCATTAACAGGATTCTAGGTTTCTGGGGTCAGGAATTCAGAATTTAAAACAATGCTTGTAAGAATCAACTGGGTTCTTATTCTTAAGGACTAAGAATATTTGGTACATCCACAGACCTCTTCTCTCTGAGCATTTCATAACCATCAATTTGTCCTTGCACATTTCAGTGATGTAGATACGTAGAGTATTATAACCATTTTAGAGATGGAAAAAAGGAGGTAGGGAAAGAAAAAAAAAGACAGGGGATTCAATGAGTTCCCCAAGGCAAAAAAGTCAGCAATAAAAAACCTCAGAGTTCTGGTTAGTTTTGCACCCTTCCCCTTTCAGCCCTGAAAAATCAACAACTTCTACCAAGTTTCTTGGATGCACAGTGAGGTGGCTGGGTCAATTTGGCTGCCTCTAGCTTCTGGAAGAAGTCCTCTCAATGCCAGTGCACTTCAGAAGGCTTTCCATGAGTGCAATTTCTGAAGTATAAATGCATGGGACTATAGATGGTGAAGGGACAGAGAAGGTTAAGAAAGAAACACTCTCGCTTCCCTGTTAACTGTCAGCCATTCTGTACAGCACTGCAACATATTAAGTACAGTATAATCAAGTACAGTAATTAAAATCCTCATCAAAAAAAATGCAAACCAGAAAATCTAGCATGGTGGAGACTCAGCAAGAGTGAAATTAAATCAATAACCTAAGTGAGGACATAGAAGCAAGGAAGCTTCTTGGAAAAGTCAGAAACTTAGGATTTCAGATCTTGAAAATATCTGAGGCAGTCTATCAGATTTGGTCATTAGCTAGCTAACTATGTGCAATCAACTGCTCCTGAAGACCAACGTTGAGAAGAAGCCCTCTGAGAAGAGTGACAAAAATGTGGGAAATTGTACTCCATGGAGCATATATATGCATAGAGATGGACGGGGGAACACTAGAGACTAGGGGTCAGGGGTGAAGCATTTATGGATGCTTCTGTCCCTCATTCACCACAGAATCCGAGCAGGTGACAGGTAGAGACAGAGTGAGGTGACTGCTGCTGTTTTTGGCTTGAGGAGCACAACAGAAGGAATTACAGGAGGCTTGCTGGATTTTCTCTGTGTCCAGTGCACATCAGCTCAGTTCAGTTCTGTCTGGAGGAGAAAATCTCGGCATTCACACCAAGCCTGCATCTTTAGCCATGTTGTAAAAAATGCCCTTCTTCTGCAGGAGGACAGAAGGTGAACCACACTCCACGATTTCTCCTTTATCCAGGACAATCACCCTGGGGTGGGGAAAAAAAACATAAAAGTAAGAGAGAGGAAATCAGACCCATGGAGTTGTGGGACGTCTACCTCATGATGGTGTCATCTGAAAGAAAAGGGAAGAGCGAAAGGAATGAGCATTTATATAACACTTACTATGTTCCAGATACTGTTCTAAGCTCTTTTACAAATATCATCTCATAACACTGAGAGGTAAGTGCTTTATGATCCCCATTTTACAGTTGGGGAAAGTGAGGTAATCAGAGGCTAAGTGACTTGCTCACAGAGTAAGTAAGTGTCTGAGGCCAGATTTGAACTCAGGCCCAAGGCTCTAGTCACAGTGGTACCAGCTTCTTCAAGTAAAAAAGCCAATGACTTTCCTGAAGGGAAAGACTACAAGGAGGAAATTATATCAATAACCTAGATGAAGATATAAAAGCAAAGAAACTTCTTGGAAGTGTCGGAAAATTTGGACTTCGGATTTTGGAAAGGCATGAGGCAGTCTATCAGATGTAGTCACTAGCTCCTGAAGATTACCTTTCTAAAGAATTCATTAGCTGCTGCTGGCCATTCAGATACCAGAGAAAAAGGTGGGTTTTACCTTGTGTAGTCCAGGATAGTGTTAAGCCGGTGAGCTATGGTGAGGACAGTGCAATCGTCAAACTGTGTTCGAATTGTAGACTGAATGAGGTTGTCTGTTTCCAGGTCTACTGCAGCAGTAGCTTCATCCAGTACCAAGATCTTGGTTTTCCTCAGCAAAGCCCGTGCCAAGCACACAAGTTGGCGCTGCCCAACACTATATCCAACAGGAAAGGAGAAAGAGAGGGGAGGGAGGGAAGAAGTGGGAGAGGAAGAGGAGAGGACAGAGGGGGGAGGGGAAGGAGAGGGAATGAAAGAGTAAGGAAATAACAGAGAGAGAGAGATTAGAAAACAACCCTACACACACACTAGTCTAGACAGACTTTCATGCAGAGAGAAAAAAAAGACATTTTTTTCTCACTTATTCCAGACAAAAATAACCTTCTTGGTGAATGAACCCATGTTATTTCCTTAGGCTCAGTTCACTTTCAATGAGATTTCAAAAACATGTTCCATTTTAATCAATCAATAAACATTTATTAAGTACTTGCTATGGGCTAGGCACACGTTAATGTAAGTAATATCAGCTTCAATAACCTTTCCTACAAAGAAGAGAGATTCTTTTACCATAAATTAATAACATAATACTTAATATCTGTATATATGGTGGTAGGAGCATCTACCAGAGTCCCCAAACATGTGGGATGGGCTAGTGCTTTTCCTTAAAAGGTGCTGAAATAGTCCTCAAGGTTTAATTGGCTCAGGGGACTCATGCTCAGGCTACTGACAAGCTTTCCTGGTGGCCTGAGCGTAAAAAGTCATGAGGAGTTAATTCTTCAGCTAGACTTTGAAGCTTTGTGCTGGCAGATCTGCAGCACGACCAACAACAGATGACCAAACCAGGAAACATATGTCAAACTGTCTCCTCGATAAATATCTTTTCCCTGCTCTGAAGATCCTTTCCCCTACAACGATAACCTCCTTTTGCTAACTGGTTAGATATAGTATTGTGTGTCTCATTTCACTGCAAGCTCAAACCTGAACCAATCAGTTCTGGTATATTACTCTATTTCCAAGAGAAAACAGAATCTTCAGAGACTGACAATTCAACTGACAATTTGGAAGTATAACCTATCTTTTTTAGAGAGAGACTGAGAGACAAGCAGATAGAGAATGAAAAGAACTTCATCTTGAAAATTATTTTAACTCTTATCTTAGGAAGAAACATTAAAAAAGAGAATTCTTTAGAGACCTGGAAAAAGCTATTTCATTAAAAGAGTTGAACAGCAGAACTGTTTTCAGAACTGAGGAAAAGTCAGCAATTGTAGAGATGATTAAAAGTGACTTTTGGTTCACTGCACACCTAGTAAGTAATAGTATAGCCAATGTTGTTGTCCAGTCATTTTTTCAGTTGAGTCTGACTCTTCATGAACTCATTTGGTGTTTTCTTGGCAGAGACTCTGCAGTACTTTACCATTTCCTTCACTGGCTCATTTTACAGATGAGGAAACTGAGGCAAACAGGGTTAAATGACTTGCCCAGGGTCATAAAGCCTGAGATCAGATGTGAACTCAGGTCAGACTTGAACACCGAGAAGATGAGTCTTCCTGACTCCTGGCCTAGCACTCTATGCACTGTGAACACCTGGCTGCCCCTAGTACAGACAATAACTGATGTCTATTTAAGCCTAGGAGATTAGGTGTGATACACACACATGCACAGTGAGTAAATACTTACAGGAAAGGAGGCTTTTTCAGTTTATTTAATAAATACTATTTAATAGACTAAGGTGGGGCTTATAACTGCTTAATTAATGAGAAAGATATTTCAATTTTATTAATTAATATAAAAATACAGAATATATCCTTTGACTACCTGAGAAAACAGGATGACAGAATAGGAAAATGAGCCAGTGATAGTTAAAAAGAGGGATGATCTCATCTAGGCTATATTTGTGCAATTCTAATAACTGTGGCATTTCATCTTTTATTGATACTTTTAATTTTCTCACTGTTTCTCTACCCCCACGCCAACAGAATCCTCATCCAGGACATAAATCAACGTTGCTGGCCAAGCCTGAGAAGTGATGCCTCCTTCTGCACTTAGAGGAAGTACACACTATGTCTCTGCTGGGAGGAGGCAGACAGGATTCACTGTCAGGCCTCCTAACTGTTCACTTTATCCACCTGAGTTCCTCCAGTACTGTGAAGCCTCTACCTTACTGCATTAATTATTCTGATTCATTAGCTCATCAAAGTCTTCTCAAGTCTCTAAATTCTCCACTTTTTCTTATAACACAATGCTAATAATCTATTGTTAATCTACACCATAACATGTTCAAACAATCCCCAATAGACAGGCACTTGCTTTGTTTCCAGTTCATTGTCATCATAAAACAGTACTGCCATAAATATTTTTGACCCCTCTGGAATGGATGCTTAGGTTGGCATCCTAGTTGGGCTTTGAATCCCCATTAAACAAAGAGGAAAAAGTGAAGCAAGCCTGGAGAAGTTAAATGAGGTTGTGAGAAGTAATGAGTGGAAAGCCAAGATTAGAATCCAACCTTCCCATTCACTCACAGTGCCTCTGGGCTTGTCTTTATCGCAACAAACTAGAGCTTGCTTTGTCTAGCAAACTTAGAGAACTGGAGTTACCTCCCTACCACTGGTTTCATTAGCCGTGCTATAAAGCATTCACCCTTCTAGACGTTAGGGGTGGGGGTGATGTCAACCTTGGTGTCAACCTTCACTATGATGTTCTGTCCTAAAACGCCCAACTGAACCCTGAAGAGCAGATGGAAAAACACACTTCCCTCTTTTCAGAAGAGGCAGAAAACCACAGGCCCAGAATGATCCCCCAGAACCTACACCAGGACTCAACCGAGAGACAGTCAAACGGCCCTGGTCGTTAATCTAAGCACTCAGAAGTGAGGAAGACCCTCCTTACCCAAGCGTCTCACCCCATCCAAACAAACATAGTTTTTAAAATGGTGAATTTATTTGGTTCTACTTTGTTAATTACTAAATATTTTACACATGATTCTATTTTTTACTTTGTATGCTTGTCTTTTGTTACTGTTAACAGTGAAAGTTTAAAATGTGATGTCAGCTTGGTTGGTTGCTGGGGTTTTGTGTGTACGTATTTGTTTTAATAGAGAGGAGGAAGCCCATGCCTCCAACCCTACCTCAGATTCTCCCCTCCTTCTGAACACTCGTGATTCAGCTTATCAGGAAGGGATGACACAAAATTCTTCAAGTGAGCCAGTTCCAAAGACGTCCAGATTTCCTCATCTGAATACTTGTCAAATGGATCCAGGTTCATGCGCAGGGAGCCGGAAAACAAGACTGGATCCTATTTAGAGGAAAGTTTGGAATGCACCATGACTCAAGGTAGAGAAGATATTAGAGGAGCTGACCAACAGGCACAGTGAAGTAATTCCCTTTATCATTAGCTAAAAGATAGGCTTCATTCCCTTTTCAAAGACAGACCTAATTTTCCATGTAAGGAAACTGAAGCCCAGAATGGTTAAATAATGTTCCAGAGTCATCCAGGTCGTTAAGTGTCAGAGATGGGATTTGAACACAAAGGCCTAGAGAGCAAGAGAAGCTTTTCGTGCTCTGTGCCATGTATGTAAAAATAGTCCTACTCATGGGAAAACCAGAACGATGCACCTCCAATAACCCTTTGTCTTAGCATCCAAATGAAGTTAAATAGGGAAAGAACAGATCAGAGCCTGCTCTTTACCATCTGAACACTAAGAGCTCCAGGATTTCTGACGTCTGAGTTGGGTGTATAAGGAAGGAGTGATGTAGGCCATAAAAAATTACACATATTCACATTCCACATCTGAGCCAGCCCATTTATGGTATTTAGGGATAGTGCCATGGAGAGTACTAATAACTCCCATCTATCAAGCACTTCACAGCTTACAAAATGCTTTCCTCACAACAATCTGGGGCCAGAGGTAGAGCAAGTACTATTCCCCCATTTTAGAAACAAAGAAACTGAGGACCTAGAAACAAGAAACTAGTTTTGCAACCTATGCAGTAGCTCATAAACATTGCTCATGTAAAGAGGCATGCTGGGGTCCCACAGAAAGCAAGCGATAGTCACAATTCAAACCCAGGTGCTATGGTTCCAAGCCCAGAGCTCTTCCTGCTGCTCTCTGATGGCAAATATTTGAACAGGAAGCCAAAGAGCAAATAAATATCCTTTATGGTTCCTGCTACAGGATGCTTGACCTGAAAGTGCCACCTATCCCTACCACTTACCCCTAATCACTGTTCAAATGTACCATTTGATTTCTGACCCAAAAGATGTCCCAGGCATCAGATAATTTCTTTCTTACACATCATTAGCTACAACTGAGCCCCCATACAACCTTGTGTCTGCACGAGGTTAACCTAGGGTGTTAATGATAAAGAGCAAACTTCAGAGCTTATTTTGAGCCCAAACCTGGTAACTATTTCTGAATTCAGACCTGGCTGAGCCTAGGATCACCCAGTCAAAGACAACAGTTTCTCGACCAGCTCCTTTAAAAAAAAAAAAAAACCTTCCTTAGGCAGAGGAAGCACCTAATACCTCAAACAGGGCTGAAGTTCCTGTAAAAACAAATAAATCCTTTTTAAGTCTAGCTTTTAAGGCCCTGTGCAATTTGACCCTGAACTTGGTTCCCCCAACTCTCCTACATAACCCTGTCCAATTCCAGAAAAATTGTCTTAATCAAGACAGACTATGCTACCTTTGGTCAATGGAAACTATTGTGGCATAATGAGTTTTAAATGAAGTTTAATTTACAGAAATGAAATTATATTTAAAATCTCAAGATGATGGTTTATATGCAAACATCAATTTAGAAAGTGCTATTTCAAACTATATATATGAAATAGAGGGTGGAAACTTGTAACTCAAAAATAAATGATGATAAAAGACTTCATTCCTAGTACAGCATACAAAATACGCAAAGACATATTTATCTGTGAAAAATTTTGTATAAATACACGTCAACAATAGAAAATCAATTAAGATCACAGCCTACAAACTTGATGGGGATGCTACAGAAGTGATTCTTATAATGGGTAGGAAGATATAATTAGAGAACCTCTAAGATTTCACTTCCAGCTCTGTATGATCAAATTCATCTGAGACATTAAAATAAAAAAATAATTTTAAAAGTCAACCTTCAGCAACAGAAGTTATTCAAAAGTTGCCTTCTTCCGTCCCCCAGCCATGTACCTGAGGGATGATGGTGATCTTGAACCTAAGGTGATGCAGCCCAATCTTGGCAATGTTGATGCCATCAATGACAATCTCTCCTTCTGCAGACTCATTGATACGAAATAAGCCCAGGGTGAGAGATGACTTGCCTGCTCCAGTCCGACCTACAATCCCAACCTGTTGGATAAAACCATGCAGAAATGCCTGAATGTTGGGCTCTCTGGGGACCACAGGAATGACTCCAACCCCTCCCCTACTCCTGTTCCAAATGTATTCACTGATAGCCATTTCAGTCATCAGCTAATGCTACATCCACAACAATAGTATTCCCCCCACCTCTCAAAACTTCCCAGAGACAGTTTTAAGACATGCATTCTCTTCTTCCAGAAGTAGCAAAGGAATAAGAGGTCATTGGAATCGCTTTTGTAAAACACTGCCTAGAGTGACAATGGTACTATCTACATCTTCCTAGGCCAAAGCTGAGCCACTTTGGTTTCCACAAGTACCTGACAAAGAAGGTACTCAATCACCTGGAAGCTGAACAGTCACTTGTCTGAGAGAACAGTGACTTTAGTCTGGCCACAGTCGTCTTTTAACTGACATTTTTGGGATGTCACCCACTTCTGTGTTGAAGAGGCAACTTATAAGCTGGAGAAACAACTCATACAGGTTCAGAAGAGGAAGCTCCAGGTCCAGGAGGAGGGTAGGTACCTACCTTCTCTCCTCCTTCGATGGTAATATTGATGTGTTTCAGAACTAAGTCTAAGTCCTCTCGATAACGTAAACTGAAGTCTCGGAATTCCACTCGGCCCTCTTGTGGCCAGTTCATGGGAGGGGCCATTTCTTCAATATACCATGGAGCCTGAAATCATAGCCAGGGAAGATGGTTAGGGGAGAGATCAATCCAATTCAACAAGCATTTATGGTTCTGCTAGGCACAAAGGGGACAGTGACAAAAGAGAAACACTTCCTGCCCTCAAAGAGCTTCTAATTTACCAGAGGGACATAATATATACAGATAGGCATATACACAAGATGTATGGGCTAATAAATACAAAGTAATTTAGGGAGGTGAAGGAGGAGCACTAACAATTCGGAAGCACCAGGAAAGACCTCATAGAAGTGGTGATGTTTGAGCTGAGACCTGAAGGAAGCTAGAGATTCTTCGCATATCCATGAGGCAGGTGAACCACAATCCCTTCCCCAGTCCAGAATACCATGAACTTCCAAGAGACTTCTGACTAAAGGCAACAGTCAAGGACTCCAAAGCCACCTCAAAATTCCACATTCCCATCTCTACCAGAGAAACCTTCAAATCAGTGGGTTAGCATATTTCATTCATCCTGCTTCCTTCCCTACCCACAGTCCCATAGACTGACACTGCTTTCTAGGACAGGGGCATCAGATTTCTGCAGGTCACATACTGACTTAGAAAAGCACAAATGAACATCATCTGTGTTGTAGTTCATTTTTATTTGTTTTCTGTGGTGGTGTACAAAAATGCCAGCAAAAGAAATAAAAGGGCACTGGAGGTATTTTGTGGCACCTTCTCCACAACAGCTTCTAGATAATATTCTCTTGGAAGGAAGGGCTCTGGATGCCCAGCAGGGCCTCAGCCTCAGGCCTCCCTACTGACACTTGACAAACCCTTTCAGGTCTTCCAGAAAGTTGATGTGCTCCTGGTACTCTAAGGCCGTGCTCAGCTCGGTCAGTTCGTCTGTAAAGGTGTTGTCCACCCCATTGTCAGCCAGGAAGTCCATCAAGAGGTTGTACAGGGCCCAGTCCAGGGAATTTGTGTTGAGTAGGATTCAGCGGTGGGCTGAAAGCTAACTTCATGGATAGAGAAGATGTCACTCATCCTCATCTTCCTGTCCAACCTCATCCTCTGGATAGAGGCAGTTCAGCACAAGGGCCTTCTCGGTATCATCCTTCACAACCTCCACCACAAAGTTCAGGCTCTTGTTGTTCCTGGACTCATCCAAAGTCTTATACTTGGGTTCCAAAAATCTAATTCATCAAGTACAAGATGATAGAGGTATGGCTATGAAAAAGCTAATCTGAAAGTTCAATATGGGTCAACAGCCTAGACTGATATGGCAGTCAAAAAAAAAAAAAAAAAAAAGAAAAACCTAATACAATCTTAGGCTGTAATTTGTAATACTCAGGACTAGGTATACTCTGTACTGATCAGACCACACTTAGAATATTTAATTTTAGTTCGGGGTACCAGAGAACTGAAATTGATAAGCTGGAAATCAGGCAGAGAAGGAGACTAGGATCATGCCTCCTATTAAGGACTGACAAGGAACTGTGGGTGATAATTAGAGTAATTCTGATAGACAAAGCAATTCTATAGGGTATGTCTCACTGAGGTAGGCATGATACACAAATGTTCTTCATGTTTGTCACATACCCAGAAATAGGAAAATGCTTCAGTGATACCCAGTGAGACTTCCAAGAGTGGGCCTCAATAGAAGATCAAATGGCGCTATTGGCATGGGCTGCTATCAACATTGCATCCTATTCAGCTGCCCTCAAGGAGGAAATAAAGCAGGGTACAAAGAACAGTGGGAGACACCGGACATCTAGGAATGGGCTCCCCATCCACAGGCAGCCACAACATGCCAGATACTTAACTAAGAAGTCATTTCAAAATCTTTGAATGTTTCATGAAAATGAAGTCAAGAAGAAAGGTGTTCCTAGAGGTAATTCAGCACTTCGAATCACGGGATCCTAAAACATGGACAAAGTGCCAGTGACAAGACAGGGCGGTCAACCACAAAGCAGAAACTCCAGGTGCAATACCCCATGTCTCCATTAGAGGATGCTCATGCTATTCTATTGGAAAAACCCATTCTCGATTTAGTAGGAATTGTCCTCAGTCCCCAGAAGTTGGACAACTTCAGCCATTTCAGAAAATGGAAGAGCAAGCCTGCTGGGATTCTGGGTGGAATGTGGTCCTTCTGATTCAGCAGATAACCCTGGGTCCTTGTTCTGTCTGCTAGACATTTTCTTGGTGTCTCAAGGTTTAAGTCAAGGCAAACAGTTAATACAGACTCTCAATGCCCTTGGGGCAAGATGATTGAAGGTGAAGGTCAAGCACCTTCCCCAAATGCAAAAACACTTTACCTCCTTCTCTGTTTCTGAATATTCTTTGAGTCTCTCCACAGCAACAATGTTTGTTTCCATCTCTGAGGACATTCGTACCAGCCAGTTCAAGTATGTGGTGACCTACAAAAGCAGAATTCATCTCAGTGAAAGGTCCTCATTCCCCCTGCCCACAAACACTCCTTATCCCAAAAATCTCTAAGAAAAAAAGTTCTGAAAAATCCCCCCAAAATAGAATCCATGGTAACCTTTTAAAGTATGAGACCATGGCACCTCTATCTTCAGTGTCTTGCCAAACCCTCTGGGATACCCTACTGGCATGGGACATGAGTACAGAGATAGTGACAGGAAAATGACAAAGGATCTTAGATTCAGGCATATTTGAAAGTCCTCAATAATAATCCTTTGCATCTGTACTATGTTTTATATTTCAAAAAATATTCTCCAAGAGTTTTTTTTTTTTGGTCATGGACCCTCCTTTGGCATTCTGGTGAAATCTGTGGACCCCTGCCCAGAATGGTGTCCTTAAATCCATAAAATAAAATATAAAGAATTAGAAAGGAAACCAATCATAATGAAATAGTTATCAAAATATTTTTGAAAATATTTATGGACTCCAGATGAAGAAGCCCTGTATTAACCCATTCTATTATTCTTGGAATTCTGTGAGGTAAGCAGGGCAGGCAGCATTACTCCTATTGGATAGGGATGCTAAGGCAGGAGATCTCATGCCAATTATTCAAGATCACATACAGGGTTCTAGTCCTGGAATCCCAGTCTACTGACTCCAAGTCCAAGTAATCTTTTACCATCCCATTCAAACATGACAATTAAATTCTGATTCTAATGAGGCTAAGTAACCTTGACTTTAAATCCTCCCTCCCTCTGAGTGGAAAACAGTGCCACTGTATTACCTTAAAAGGAATTCTACCCCTACAGCTCACCAAAAATATTTCATAGTGTATGGAGAAGCAAGGAAGGTACTAGACAGAGACAGGAGAGACCCAGATTCTAATCAGAGCATTGCCATTAATTATCTGGAAGTCTTCACTCCCCTGGACCTCACTTTCCTCACTGTAAAAGAAAGGGGTTGAACCAGTGGTCTAAGGTTGCCACACACCTTTGCGTATGCTAACAACTTGGGACTTTGGGGTAATTTTGGGTAGAACTCACATAGCAATTTTCCGGTACTTAAGCCTCCTACTGAATGAATCAGGTAATCTGATCAAGGTGTGAATGAATGTAAATACCTCCTCCAGACTTTTTTACTTCCCTGTGAGCTCACTGGAAAAAGAAGGCAAATAGGATGCAGGGAGTTTCACCTGAAGATAAGAGACGCTGTGGCAACAAAGAAAACAATGTCTAGGGACCTTGCTAGCAAGCAGGTGCTGAGCTCACCTTAACCACAACGACCACTTCATGAGGGGTAGAACGTTACATAAATGTCAAGACTCAGTAGTTTGTGTCAGTCAGTTCTGCTTAATTGTTTTTCTTTGTTTCTAATGGAGGGTTCTAGTTTGGACAGGAAGGAGAGCAAAGGGAAAGTCCACTGGGAAATAATCGTGGAGTGAAAAAACAAAAGGCATGAAATCAGCAGGGGTTTAAGTCAGCATGTACAGCTTGGGGGATGGACCGATGCCAAACAGTCTCTCCTATGTTGGATGTAGCAACAAGCCTGGGATCTGAAGGCCCAAGCCAAAAGCAGTCCCGGGCAAAAGGTGCCCATGAATTCCAGAACAGTGTTGGATAAACATAAGACAAGGGTTTCAGGCTATTTATGAAAGAGGCTATCCTGTCCACTCTCCTGGACGTTCACCTTGCTTGAGATCAAAGCATCTCAAAATCCCCTTTCGGTTCTCAGATTCTAGGTTTCTGGGATTTTAGGTAATTTCCACATTTCCAAAACATCTCCTGTGCTTCTGGGAAGGATCAAAGAAATAACTGGTAAGAGCTGGAAGGTGGAACAAGTTCATCTCCTTGACCAAGGCTTTTGTGGGTGATGATGTCATTCAGACATTTTTTCAGTTGTGTCCGACTCTCTGGGACCCCATTTGGAGTTTTCTTGGCAAATATACTGGAGTGGTTTGCCATTTTCTTCTCCAGCTCATTTTACAGATAAGGAAACTGAGGTAAACAAAAGTTAAGTGGCTTGCCCCGATCCCAGAGCTAGTAAGTATCTGAGGTCAGGCCTGGCACTCTAGCCACTGTACTACTAAGTGCCCCAGAGGATAAAGTTACATGGATATGTAATCCCTCTTTATTCTCCCTCACCATTAGTTCTCAAACCTTTCCTCTTCCTGCATCATAATGGACTCAAAATTGGGATGCAAGAACTTACAATTTTATCCCCTTCCATCTCCTGTCGTCTTTAAAAATAATTCCGAATATCAGAAGATTTTCTTGCTCTTACCTGCAGAGAGTAAGAGACGGAGAGGCCCACTAAGCCAGGGCTGAGGCTGTGCCGGGAGATAACAGCAAACAAGGCTGCAAAGAGAACTATGCAGTTTCCCACACACTCTAGTCGGACAGCCAGCCACCTGTAGAGACATATACACATGCAAGTCAACCCTGTGCTCCAAGGTCCACCAAAGCACATCCTTCCTTCCTGAAAGACTCTTTCAGTTTCTCGGTCTGAAACAGGCTGGCTTAGGAACATGGGAGGAAGGGATTCAAAGAAATGCCTAAAACAAAAGGAACTTCTGACTTAGTATCATAAAGAAATTAAGTGAATTTTCCATATAACAAAAGCTTGTTCCCCTGAAAGTGATAATGTTTAAAACATTACTTATTAAAGCATTATTTATTTTCTTTCTCATGCTTTTTGAACAATTGAAAAAAGAAAAAGTGTCACAACAAATATGTATAGTCTATTAAAATAAATTCCTCTATTGGCCATATACAAAACTATATGTCTCCATCTGCACTTTAAAAGTCCATTTCTGTCAGAAGTGAATAGGAGGCTTCATCTTCCATCCCTGGAATCAGAGTTTCTTATTACATTTATCAGAGTTCTAAATAAGTTCTAAAGTCTTTCAAAGTTGTTTTGCTTTGTAATGAACTGTTCTCCTAGTTCTTCTCACTGTTATTCTGCACAGCTCATAAAGATTGTATCCGTTTCCTCTGACCCTGTCCATCTTGTCATTTCTTACAGAACAATAATATTCCACTGCATATATAACCTCTACTTTATTTAGGCATTACCTAACAGGTGGGCACCCTCTGAGTTTCTAGCTTTTTGGCCATAGTTCCAAATTACTTTCCAGAACGGCTGGACCAATTCACAGTTCCTCCAGTACTGAACTAATTAATTAATCCTCCAACATTCATCATTTTCCTCTTTTGAAATATTTGCCAAGCTAATGGGTATGACCTAGAACCTCAGAGTTACTTTAATTTGTATTTCACTAATTGTAAGTGATTGGGAACATTTTTTCAATTGATTGTTGATAGCTTGAATTTTTTTCTTTGAAAAATCCTTGTTTACAGCCTTTGAGTATTTATTGGAGAACAACTCAATCACATAAATTTTAATAAGTTCCATATATGTAGAAAATATACATGCTATATATATATATGTATATATATAACAAATCAGACATCTTTATAAAAAAAACTTCTTGCAAAGATTTTTTTTCCCAGTTACCCTGCTCCCCTTCTAATTTTAAGTGCACTAGCTTTTTTGTGGAAAATTTTTTCATTTCATATAATCAAAACTGTCCATTTAATCTTCTGTGACCTGCTCTGTCCCTTGGTAGTAACAAATCTCTAGGATGGATACCCTTCTAAAACATGTCACAACTCAGATTAACCTTGGTTCCAGAAGACACAATGAAATACACCTCCTGTAGGAGGAGAGGGAGGGGCCTTTGGGTGAGGAATGGTGCATGTTGTCAGATGAAGCCACTTTTGAGTTGCTTCTGCTTTGTCATATAAGGGTGGCACACTGATAAAGAACTGTCATTTAAAAAAAGATAATAAGAAAAGTAATTACAGTGCATCATACCTTCCTGGTTCTTTAGGGAAATAACCAGTATATAATTTCACCTTCTCTTTATGACTCAGAACTTTTATTAGGAACATCTAGTGTTACAGTGTTTCTTAATACAATGAAGCCCTCAGGGGTTGCTGAGGCTATCCTAGCCTACTGACTCACTTCCAGAGAGAGAGGCAATAAATTGAAAATCCAGAAAGAGATACACATTTTTGGATGTGCCTAATGTGGGAATTTATTTTGCTAGATTATGTAGATATAAGCTGAGTAAATCTTTTTGCCTTTTAAAAAATGTGTTCAGTGAGAGGGAGATATTAATTTAAAAATACTTCTTAGCTGAAAAAATAATCTTCAGAAATAAGTCTATAAATAACCTATAACAAATTGCATGCCTTCTCAATGAGGGGAGAGAAGAGGGAAGAAAGGAGAAAATTTAGAACTCAAAATTAAAAAAAAAAACTAATGTTAAAAAAATTGTACATGTAAATTGGAAAAAAATATTTAAAATAAATAATATATTTATTTAACAAGAGATAAAAGAAAAATGTCTATGTCTCTTTTTCTCTAGGGATATGTCTCTTCTTAATTACTGCCACAGGCGCCTACCTGCTTTTAAATGACCATCATATTTTATACATAAAAGTTTCTGGATGGCATAAAGCCTGTACAGCTTACTTGACAGGAAAGCATGAAGCCTCCTCTAGTCCATCAATGGGTAGGGATGGGTTTACATGTGCCATTAGGATGCTTTCTTTGCTTTCTTCATGGCTATGTTGGCCGTCCAAAGTCTGAACAACAAAATACATGGGAAGACCAGGTAGTCTCTTTGGATGCTAACCCACCTGTTGGCCACAATGCTGGGGTAATAAGCTTTCTGATTCTCATCCACCTTCAGGTCGCTCTGATGGATGAAACGTTGCTGTTCTGCGAAGGCACGGATGACACTGACACCCAGGAGAGTCTCATTAAAGTGTGAGTACACTGGAGATCGGCTGACTGACTCCAGGCGCTTCAGCTGGCGTGAGGAGGCCACGTAAAACCTCTGGGGGAGAATGTCAATGAGCAGAAAGTCACTCTTTATAAGTGAATCCATTCAAAATCTTCCCCGAAAAACTGAGGGCACCCACTAAGGTTTCATCAAGTCAAATGCTTATAATTCAACTAACCTGTTAAAGCTTACAAGGTCAAACAATCACAAAGACTGTCAAGGAAAACCTAGTAGTGAGCAGTCATCACACTAGAGCTTTGACTACTTGTGGATTTGAGATTGAATTTGATTCTTAACATAAACCCAGTGCTTTTATGGGGTCTTTCAGATCTCCAATAACTTCTGGCAACTAGATTTTTTTTTTATATCTCAACATAAAGTGCACACAATAGAAACTCTCAATGATTCTGAAAATGTAAGGGTTTTGTTGAAATAAGTATACCTACTACCACATGTGTATGCACAAAAGGATTTTCTGGTCTATTTCACCCCCGAATTCCATTTTTTTAGGGCCCAGATCAGTCAAACCACTGCCAGTTACTTTATTTGCCAGCATACAATCTTTTTCCTTCTTAGAGCTGGGGTATTCTATAACATCCTATGGTAAAGAACATGGAAAACTTAAACCTTGTTATGCTTTGCTTTTGAATAATGCTTTACACTTTCTAAAGCATTTTCTGGGATGTTTTCATCTGATCCTTATATCAAGGTCCTGGAGAATTCTGCTTGTCATAAGCAGAGGTATCAAACTGGCAGTCCGCAACACTCTTGAGTGGGGCCTAAATCAGATTAAAATACAATTGGGAAATGTTCAACAAAGTAAATTTAAATACCACAAAACATAGATAATGTTCATTTGTGGCTTTCTAGGTCAACATGGGGTCCACTGGGACCCATTTATCTTTCAGTTTGACACCACCAGTGATGAGCTCACACGTCAAGACAAAGATCCCTCCTTACTTAAGGATGAAGTGGAGCCTTGTCTGGCTTTGCAAGACAGCTCAGCCTACAACTCCAGTTCTATTCTAATGTTTTAAGTGTAACATGACAAACTTCCTGCTACTTACTTGTACAAAGAAATAGATGAGGCCAAGAGGCGGGATGATGATGGCAGCAATGGGTGTGGCCAATAATATGATTATACAGGCACCAATGACATTGAACAGGGATCCCATGAACATCTTGATGATCTGAGGAATCATTGAGTCCACTGTATCCATCTCCTTGGAAAATCTATTCACAAGGTTCCCACTGGGTGTTCGTTCGAAGAAGCTCATGGGGGACCGGAGGACATTGTGGAGCAGGCTCATATGCAGGCGCCGGGAAGCTAAGATGCCCCCAATGGATACTGTCATTGAGTAGCCAAACACAGTGATACCTAAAAGACACCATGTCATCATTCAGGAGATCAGCCCAGCAAAGGACAGAGACAGCCTACACCTGTTTGTACATAACTTACATGTTTTACATGCTGCATCCCAAGTTAGGCTGTGAGTTTCCTGAGAACAGGGGCTGTCTTTCACCTTTCTTTGTATTTTCAGCATTTAGGCACTTAACAAAATGTTTACTGTTTATTCATTGACTGACGTATGAGAAACCAGAAAAGATGTGAGCTCTTTACTATACCAAGACCAACAGCTGAGTAGGTTGCATCATCACACTAGGTCTTAGACTCCCTCGGATGTTGTCAGTTGGGTTTGTTTCTTTCCCTGTCACATGGGGCCCCCTAAAGAGTTTGAGAAATAGCTCAAGAATGGACTTCACATTTAAAAACAAAACAAAAACTATTTTCTTATATTCAGGTACATTTAGAGACCTTAAACTTAAATAATGACTCTTGTAACCTACATACACTGATTTTCTTGGGGAAGAGAATATTCTGCATGAGGGGAGCTAGGCGGCATAGCGGACTGAGTGCTGAGCCTGGAATCAGGAAGATCTGAGTTAAATCCAGACACATATTAGCTGTGTGACCTTGGGCAAGTCACTTAACCCTGTCTGCCTCAGTTCCTCACCTGTAAAATGAATTGGAAAAGGAAATGGCAAATTACTCCAGCATCTTTGCCAAGAAAACCCCAAATGGGGTCAACGAAAGAGGCAAACACAACCGAAATGACTGAACAACAACAAATTCTATATGAAGGATGCCATCTGAAGCCTTAGCCTCCCTAATTCTAGGAAGATATCTAAAGACCAAGAAGAATTTGGGAGTCTCCAAGGGACTGAAAAGAAAGCTACTAGAGAGATAAGAGTTCTTCCTTTAACCTTCACTTAAACTCTATGGATGAAACTCAATTTTTAAAAAAATCTCCATGGATGCAACAGTCAAGACTCACTTGCTGAAGTCCCTTTGAGTAGTTTTTTCCCTTTCTGATTAAGCTAAATAATAAGAAAAAAAAAGGGATTCTATCTGTCCTTGCTACAGAGATGTAGTGTAATTCAACAAACACAGTCACTACTTTATTAATAAGTGGGCCTTATTAATATTCTTAGTTTAAGCTTCCTCATTTCTAAAACGGGCATAGGAAAACCTTCCTTCCTGCCCATTTCAGGGTGCTGAGGTGAAAAGTAACTAGTTTAGTTTTAAAATATGAAAACCAAACAGAAACCCCCAAATCTTAAAAACAATGAGTGCCCCCATTCTTTCCATCACCCTTCTAATACTGGCTAACCAGGCAGACAAGATCTCGGCAGGCTAACCTTGAGAAATGCCCAGCGCTCCATACACGCCCAGCCGGACATCCGTGTGCTGCTGTGTCCCATTGATCACAGGATCATCGGTCCATAAGCTGAGCCAGTAGTTGGAAGCCAAGGCGGCCACATGGTTACTGATGAAAAGGAATATGCTCAGAAAAGAGATAAAAAGTCCAATTGCTTTCATATAATCCCAGTACACTGACAGCTTTACCTAAAACACAAGGGAGAAAAATCACTTTGTAAAATTAAAACACACACAAAAAAGTAGAGGATGGCACTCACTTTCCTTCAAAACCTATATGCCCTTAGCAAATGGTCAAGGACCAAGTCACAGGTTCCAGAATCAGGCCCTAAAGTGGGTCCAGGCCAGTGACCTTATGTCAAAAAGCCCCTTCCTGCCTCCACTGTTACAGTTTCCCTCAAGTAAAACATTCCGTCCTCTGTTCTACCTATCCCAATCTTGTCCAGCCTCCAAAGCTTGGCATACATCTGAGCCTCTTCCAGGAACCAGCCCTCACTGGTCTCCTTCTGGGCAGAATTCCTACAGAACATAGTCTTTGGCCTAGCGTGAGCATGAATTATATAGTCCTGTTTTATCCACTGCTGTTTCATGTCTGTTAATCTTGTTTGCTCAGCTAGGTAGAAAGTACAAAACCATGTTTTACACCACTACAGTGCCTGGTGCAATGATGAATGTTCAGTAATACGTCAAAGACACTTGCAGGTGGACTGATCAATTAAGTTTTATAGTACAGGTGTTATTCCCACTCATTCATAAAAAGCTTCTATTTCCTTATAACCTGGTTTGGTTCAGCGTGCTGCTCTATCTTTCCTGAGAATAGTACAGTGAGCAGTCCCCACCTGCCCTCACACATCTTTATTATACAATATATAAGGCCTAAGCAAGTAAATAAAGGGACCCAGGAGGGAATTACTGTAAACTAAACTGGACACTTCAGTCTCTTTCATCTTTGTCTCTGGTCCAAGGGACCTTTCTTTGGGAAATGAGATATGAAAATAAGGGAAATGGATAACTCAACAGTATACGTATAATCCTTAATTACTCTTGTCCTTCGAGCAGACACAGAAGTTAAAAAGTAGCAGGGAGGGAGGCGTAATTGTTTGCTGCTGGTGACCTGACTCCCTAGGAAGGCTTTGAGCTGGTAGGCAAGCAGAAGGAAGGCTGGCAAGCAAGAAGAAAGAGAAGAGTTGGCTTATCATCCCAAAGTTAGTGGAAGACAACTTGAGAGGACAGGAATAGCAGCCTGGATATCAGCCTCCCAACAACCAAGTCATAGGGTAAAGAAAGGTAGCTAAGCTACAATGCTGAGACAGATCCCAAAGTTCTCCCTTTCCAGTCTTCAGTCTCTTCACTTTCTACTCAACCCATCCCTGGCTACCATCGTTTGATGTGTGAAACCAAGCCCCACCGACAGAGGACACTTTGTGGACAGGGCTTTCTCACAACCTTTAATGACAGACATCCTTAGTTCATTTCTAAAGAGTGATTTACTTTACAAATTCTGTGCATAAACATTATCCCTGTTTTACAAGATGAGGAAAACACAGGCCTGGAGGCTAAGTGACTTGCCTATTGTCACCACTGTCTAGGGAGGTTACAGTAAAAGCAGGATCTGAACCCAGGTTTTCTGACTTAAGTGCACTATCCTTGTGCCTCTAAGAGCAGCCAATGTAAGAGAGGCAATACCGAATACTAGAAAGGTCACTGGAATGAGGAGTTGCAGCTTTGCTATCAACTTCATGACCATAGATCTCTGGGCCTCAGTTTCCTCCTCTATAAAATAAAGAGATTAAACCAGATGATCTCTAGGGTCTTTTCCAACTGTAAAGCTATATGAATAGTCAAAGACCTATTGACTCGTTCTCTTAGTCTATTTACTCTTTTTTTCCTTCAGATTTGGGGGTCATTTTCTCCCTCACTGGCAGCACTGTCAATGCGTCCGTAAGAACAAGGAGAAGCGGCAGCACTCTAAGATAGCCATCAAGAACTTTAAACAAAGTATAGATTCTAAAATATGCAAAATTTAAAAGTTGGGGCAAAGTGGATAAAAGCGCTGCACCCAAAGTCAGTAAGACAGACCTGAGTCAAATCTGGCCTCAGATACTTACTGGGCTGGCCACTTTATCCTGTTTGCCTCAGTTTCCTCATTTGTAAAATGAGCTGGAGAAGAAAACAGCACACCACTCCAATACCTTTGCCAAGAAAACCCCAAATGAGGTCACAAAGAGCTAGACACAACTGAAACAATAATAGATTTTAAAAGTCTAAGATAACAGTATTTCTTTAACCTTTCTTTAAGCAAGCAAGTTCAAAAGTTGATGCTATTGCCAAAGTTGCTAAGACTAGCAGCTGACTGATCCACAAAGGGCAGGCAGAGCAAGAATGCTTGGATTTTACCTGCCCAGTCT
Source organism: Notamacropus eugenii (assembly GCF_028372415.1). NCBI lineage: Eukaryota > Metazoa > Chordata > Mammalia > Diprotodontia > Macropodidae > Notamacropus > Notamacropus eugenii. The sequence goes on along the minus strand of NC_092872.1, from coordinate 96,384,204 downwards.
TGGCTTTGTCAGCTTCCACCAGCTTCCAGGTGTCCTTCCCTGCTTCAGATTTCTGCACATCGGCTGTGCTGCTGTGTTTCCCAGGCTCTGTGCTATAGGAGGAGGAGTTACTGACCTGTCTAGAGAAAACAACATAGATGCAAGGTCAAAACTTTGCAGTCACAGACAGCCCTGACCCCCAGGACCTATGTGAGCACACACCAGATGAGAAACCTCACCAAGCAAGAACAGCCACACTGCCTGCCCGAGGCTTCTAGGATGCAAAGGAACGACGTCTTTGAGCAGAAAGAGAACTTGAACACGGAGACTTGATCTAAGTGGCTGGCATACTGACCTGGGGGTCAGAAAATGTGGGTTCTGCTCCAGCTCTGCCAGTGGACCTCAGCCTGGATTTCTCAGAAACTGATCACTCCCTCATGAGGACTGCTATAGCATATTGCTTTCAATCCAATCCAACCCAACAAGTATTTGTTACATGCCTAATAATCTGTTGGCTGGGAACCTGTCAAACCAACCCACCTCTCTCGTGAAACTCAACAACACTGCAAGCAAGCCCAGGAAAGGACTGGGGCAAGATATCCAGCGGTCAAATAAGCGCTTGGACAAATCAAACAGCTGGGCTGAAATCAATGGCCACTGAGGTCCCTTCCAACCCTCTCATTCTATGATCGTTTACACCAAAAGTCCCTTGTCAGAGAGTTGAGGTGCTCAAGCCTGTGTGAGCTCACGAGCTTTTGCCACTGTTCTCTGTGCCTCCTTCCTCCTCCAGTAAAGCATGGTCATGATTCTAACACTACATACAATCCTATATTATAGTTACCGCAAAACCTTGCAATATTGTGGCAAAACTAAAATTGCTCCTACTGGACCGTAAGCTCTTCTTCTCATCTACTCAGTACATATTTAAATAATCTGACCTATGAAACTGATATGCCTCTTCCTCCTTCTCAAGACACCTGTGAGGTTTGGCGATCTCACATCCATCAGTTGACAGAGTTGTGGGGGGAGCCTCCAAAAATTCAAGAAAGAGAACGACATCCTATGACTGAGGGACTTCTTATTACCGAACAGCTGGAACCTGCAGAGCTTGGAGATATGTGCACATGCAGAATGTGAGCTCCTTAAGATCCCTGTCTGCATCCCTAGGGTCTAGGCAGGTCCTGAAACATAGCCAGGCACTATGCTAAGGCCTGGGGAAATGAATGCAGAAGCGAAAACAATTCTTTGCTTTGCTTCCTCTGTTTCAGGGGGGACAACACAAAAGTATACAGGCATATAATTGGCAAATACAAGGTATCTTTGGAAATACAAGGGAAGGGTTAGGAAATAAGTTTAATAAACTCTTGCCTGATGAAACAACTGGAGAGAGAATAAACAAGTTTTGCCCTCTTGGACAAAATGTTTGGGGATCCCTGGAGTGAATTGGCCCCCCACTTCCATCCTCTTATCATCACACCTGAGAGACTGAAAAAATCAGGTTGAATCTTCCTGCTTTCCTGCACAAGCCAACATCTCCTCACTGAGGAAGTGGAAATTCTCAGTCATGGGTAACTGCACAAAGTTAGCTGGCATGGCAGCTCAAAGCCTCCTTCCTCCCCTTGTACTCTGACCTTGTATCCACCTCAGAATGCCCTGCTACCATTATAATCATGTGCGCCTATTTCCCCTTGTTCAGATGGTTAATTCCTCAAGGATAGATACCACCACACCTCTTCTTTATTAAGCAGCTTAACTCCTATGCCAGGCATCCTGCATACCCTCCCTCCAAAATGCCCAATCTGGTGGACAGATGCGTAAACCCTGAAGGGAAAGGTTCCTCAATATATAACCAAGTATGTCAGAGCACAAGTTCTCCTCAGCTGAATGGTTATCAGGAAAGTGCCTGGGAGATGTGTTCAAAACAACCATGTTCTTCCCATACTCTCCATTTTTATTTTCTTGGTTCGCTAAAATAAAGCAATTCCTAGTAGCCTCAGGTCGTATCCCATACTGACCTCCAGTGAAGCTGTGACCTGCTGTTCTCTATCAGCTGGCTAAAAGTAAGCATCCCAAACTTGTTCTGAAGCATCTTCCATGACCCTGTTGTTTCAAATTTCACAACTCAAGTCAAATGGCCCAAGAATCCATGCCATGTGGAGAACCTCAGTGTCAAGAAGGATGGCTTTATTGCAAAAATATGAGGCATATACGTCACACAGTTTTAGGAGGAAGAGACCATGGCTGACTAGCTGGAATCTCAGAGATGGGTGAACTGATAAAGTTGTGAGAGGCAGATAAAATGAGAATGACAAGGAAAACCAGCAAACCAGCCTCCTCCACTGCCCTAGGCTCACCTAAGGCCTTTATTTGGCAGCTTAAGCCATGAGGGTGGCATCATGCTCCTCTTTCAGGTCAGTCAGAGAAAGGGCAGAGAAACTCCAGGGATATCTACAAATTTACACACGCATGCACGCACGCATGCACACACACACACAGCCTACCTCTTTAGGTGTTTCTCTGAAGTTTCAGTTATCAAGACTCCATTCTCCATCTGCTTTACTTCCTTCATGGCTGGTCCATTGGCATCTGTTAACCCAATGAGAAGGAGAGGCAGACTGAATGAGTTCAAAAGGCCTCATAAGGATTGCAAAGGTCCCTGGGATGGGTTGACACACACAAGCTTTAAAGCTACACTGAAATCATCGGGATACCCTGTATAATGCTTTACATCAATAGTGTCAAACTCAAAGAGAAAACAGCCGGCCACGTAATGACTTTGAAAACCACAAACTAACATTACCTAAGTTGTAATGTATTTTTTTTTTTATTAAATATCTATCAATTACATTTTAATCTGGTTGATGCTTCTATTAGGAGCTGTGCAGGTCTGCTAGTTGTGCTTTAGGTAACCTCCCAAGAGGAGCACCTAGGTGGTGCAATAGAGCACTGGCCCTGGAGTCAGAAAGACTTGAGTTCAAATCCAGCCTCAGACACTTAGCAGGCTTGTGACCCTGGGCAAGTCATTTAGCCCAGCTTGCCATAAAAAAAAAAAATAACCTGTTAAGAGCACAAGGGGGCAGGGCTGTACTCAGAAGCCGTGTTTCTAAAAAGCTGAGTGTGAAAAAAATTGGGAAATTATATTTGAAAGATACCAGAGGTCCTGCTGTTTAAGTGAACCCTTTTCTAAAGCAAATAGCTGGTGCAGAACGGGAGCAATATCACAACATCACTGCCCTAGAAGGGAGACCTGCGTTTGAATATGACATTTAGTTGTTCCTTGCCTTTAGGCAAGTCACTTTGACCTCTCTGAGGTTCGGTTTTATTTTCCAAAATAAGTAATGGTAATACAAGTAAAAAGAACAGCATTATAGAAAAGTTACAAGACATGGAGACCTGGTCTTAGAGTCAAGAAGAACTAGCTTTCATTCTCACCTCTGATGCGTACTGAAGGTGTGACCCTGAATCAATCACTTACTTTGTCAGTGTTCCAGGAAACTCTCTAAGCCTAGAACCTGCAGAGCAGCTGCTTAATCTGAACTGGCAAAGAGACTTCCCCCGTGAGTGTCCCAAATCAATTAAATCATAGGTTTGTTTAAAAAACAAAAGTTTATATAGGATTTAGAGGTGGGAGGAACTGAAGAGATCACCTAATCCAATGCACTAATTTTACAGATGGGGAAACTGAGACACAAAAATATGAAGTGACTTGCTGACTTATCTGAAGTTCACACAAATAATAATATTTAAACTATCTGTCTCACAGGGTTGTTGAAAGGAAAGCATTCTATATATCTTACAGTTCTATGCAAAGTATTTTATTATTAGTAGGAGTCAGTGTTGGATGTCTGAGTAGTCCCAAGGTAGCCAATTTGGTTAATCCATCTGGCAAGTCAGATCTCATATACAGGGTTTGCTTGCAGTAAGATACATCTTTATTCTCGGTATGGACTATACAGGAAACAAATTATACGCTCACTCCACTCATTGGAGGAAACAGATCAGATAAGCCCATGCCTAGAGGTGGAGGGCTAGCCAGTGCAGACCAGCAAGGCGAATCTTCCTGTAAAACACACAAGGCGTGTTGTCTTGGGACAGCCATGTGTAGTTTCCCTAGCCGAGGCACAAAGGCCACATCAAGATCTAAGTCTGTTTCTGGGAAGAAAGCGCTGCTATTTTAAGGATGCTTTGCTAATAGTAAAGGCTCTGAGCATTAGAATAGGTGAAGTGGTCCTCTGATGGCCAGTCTTTGGAATAATTGCTCTTTAAGGCAAAGAAAGCAGGCCTGATGTTGTTGGGATCCGACAGATGGCCAAAGCAAGGGGTATATTTCTCTTCAGGCAGACATACCTGCTTTACTTCCTCCTCTCAATCCCCCCGCCACCCCTCCACATTAGTCATCAACCAACAAACATTTACTAAGTATCCACTATGTGCCATGCATTGTATGAGGCCTTGGAGATACAAATACTACAAGATAGATAGCCCCTGCCCTGCCAATGTAAGTTACTTACATTCCACTGGTTCTACTAACAACACATATTTTATTTTTTACTAGTGCTAAAGGAAAATCTGTTGGATGCCTTCCTTTTCAAATAATCAAATACTACAGTACAAAAAAAAACAACCAGAAAATATTTAAAAATGAATACTGTGAAATTGCAAACAAGTGTGGCCACAAGAAAGAAATATGAGAAGACACCTCCTCATGACTCTGCAGAGGGTGAGGTCCATGGGTATGGAGCACTGCATATATTGTCAGATTTTTTTCAAGGTACTGATTGAGTTTGGCTGATTGAAAAAAGAATCTTTTCTAATTTTTTTCTTATAAAAAATTCTTTGTAATATGGGGTAGATTTCTAGGAAGGTGGAGGGAAAGGGATACCTAGGGAAATTTATGTGATATGAAAAGATAGCAATAAAATTTTTGTAAACAACAACAATCTCAAGGCTGCAATCAGTTCCCTCCCTGCAGCAGGAAGTACCAAAGGCAGGTCCTTAATGTCCTTAACGATGAGAATGGGGCCATACTCAGGGGAACAGATAAAGAATCCTGCCAACAGGACAGGGTGATCTTTCCAAACATCTTCTGGTTGCTGCTTTAACTCTTAAGAAGGAATGTCCTTAGGAGGTTCAGTGAGAGAGTTGTTTGAATCCCATCCCATCCTTACGTCAAACCCAGAAGTTCAAAGATAATCCAGTGCATAATTCTACTTGAAAGAGGCTATATCATCAAACCTCTCAACTAGCTACTCAAAAATTTCAACTGAGACTACCTTCCCCTACAATCTATCCCTACCCCACCAGAGGCCTCCACCTCTTAGGAGTAAGCTGGTATTTGGAGGAGGTGGCAAAGGTCAGGTAGGGCCCTACTGGCCTGGGTCATGGCCCTAGGAAAAACAAATATGAATAGAGAGTGCCTGTTTCAAGCCCAAAGATCATTACTTCTTTGTCATCATAATAAGGAATGCATTTAGCTTTATTATTATTATTAAGGTCAAAAGGGCAGGAACAGAAACTAACTGGTATTCTTGTCACAGTCATGCAACTCCCAAAAGAAGCTAGTCTACTGCCTTGTATCAATGAGCACTATGTAACTGGGCCTAAGCCAAGCAGCACCAACCTTCCTCCTCTGCCATGGCCTTCTTGCCTAGAGTTGGGAAAACCAAGAGTTACAGAATGTTAAATTTAAGAGTCATTTTTAAGTCTCATTTAAATTGCCTAAAAGTTGCTCTTGTCTGTTTTTTTTTTTTGGCAGAGCAGAGCAGAAGTGCGCTGGGAGGCAGGGGAGAAATCACTCCGTCTCCCTCCCTTGCCTAAGAGCAGTCTCAGAGAATAAACAAATTGGACTCAACCCAGGAGGAGAATTCCTGGACCCAGTCTAAGAGAGACAATGGTACAACCTCTCAGCCCAAGACCTGGCAGTCATAGAAGGGGAAGTTACATAATCTTAATGATGGGAAGATGCCCTGGGCATCACTAGACTTTGGGAGATGGATAGGAATCACACAAAGGGCCCAAAGGCTGGAGAAATGGGAGCATCTAAGCCGTAATACAGAAACAACAAAAACTCAAGACTTTGCCCTCTGTCAATATAGTGCCTTATCTGGTCATTGCAAGGCAAGAAATAGGCTGCTCAGTGTACTTCATTCTAAGGGAAGTCTCGAAAGTTCTTTGGAATACTGCTATGAATATGACATTAGAACACCTGGAAAAGCAGGACAGCTGGACCAGCTGTTTAAGACAACTATAAATCCCCATGTGCTTTCTGCATTTTCTGTAGAATGGAATAAAGAATGTCTGCACCTCCTCCCCCCCAAAAATAATATGTTTAAAGGAAAAATGTATAAAGAAATGCAGTTGGGGAAGCCAAGAGTGACTGAAAGAAGCAACCTACATATGCCTCAGTTTCCACTTCCCGATGCTATCCCATAAGAAATGTTAGATAACACTCATATATATGCCATGTCCAAGAAAAGTACCATGTTTCTTTGAGAGCAACCACTGGGACTTGATGTAGGGGAAAAAACAGTGGATTGTGAGTCAGAGGACCTGAGATGGAGTCCCAGTTCTGACATTTTCCTTGAGAAAAGTCTCAACCTCAGTGTCCCTAACTGCAGAACAGGGATAATGACAACTATATATCTATGTCACCAGGTTCTTAAAAGAAAAGCACCCTGGAAAACTTTAAAGCATTTCATCAATGGCGGCCATTACTCACTTTGATTCAACCTGACTTTGATGACTATCTGTTAAGCTGCTGCTATGTGGAAGGCCCTGTGCTAGGTACTGGAGAAACCACATTGAAACAGTTCCTGTCCTGAGAACTTCCATTCTACTATAATGTGTAAGTAGGTGGGAGTAATCTGATGAGGAGAGGAGGGAAGTGGAGGTGGGAAGGGAGAGGAGGAAGTGAGAACAGAAGGATAAGGTGATGTTTCCAAGAGGTGGAGTAGGTACGTGAGTTGAATCTAAAAGGAAAAGGATTCTAAGGCAAGAGGGGAAGGATGAAGGCATCTCCATAGCCTGGGAGGGATACAAGGAGAAGGAGAGATGGGATGTCCAGTTTAAGAAGCAATTAGTAGTCCAATTTGGCTGCAATATAGAGTTCTTGATGGGAAGTGAAATTTCTAGCTGTAAAACAAAGCCAGCCTATCAGGCTGGAGCTATGCTGCGAAGGGATTTGCTCCTGCAGAGTTCTCTTCCCATAAGACAAATCTCAGACTCCATTTTCTGCGTGCAGCATTTTCTGAAATTCTCAACTGTTAGTGCTTTCCTTTCAAACTATCTTGTATTTAACTATTTTGCATATATTTATATGTATTCACTTAATATAAGATGTCCCAAAAGACTTAGTGCACATTTAAGTTAATAAAGCTTCAAATACCCTGCATTTTTATATTGCATAGATGTATACATGAACTTGTTGTTTGATCAGGGATTATTTCATTCTTGGCACTTCTATCACCAGCCACCTGGCACAGTGCTAGTCACATAGGAGGCATTTAATAAGCACTTGCTGATCAATAGATTAATTGAAAGGCTACAAGGTTGTTTTTCTTTAGAGGCAGGAAGGAGTTGGTGAGTTTATGAGGAAGGGAATGCTCGGACTGTGCCATGGGCAGCTATGGGAAGGATGGTTTGGGAAGAGGGGAAATGGAACCAATCAGAAGGTTGCTGCAATTGTCCAAATGAAAGGGAATGAGGGCTATGACTGTGTAAGGGGAGAGAAGTGAGAAAAATGCTGTGAAGGTAGAAATGATAAGACTTGGCAACTAAGTGGATGTGGGATGAGAGAGGGATGAAGAATCTGAGTTATGAACATAGGTTACTGGAAGAAACATAATAAAATGCTCAATGGTAATGGGGATGCTTAGAGGAAGTGCCATTCAAACAGAAAAAAATCTTCCTTCTCAAAACTCAAAATTTTTTAAAAGAAACAAATGTTAAAAATTTTTGTTTAAATGTAATTAAGAAAAAAAATAAAAATTAAATGCAAAAAAAAAGCTTCTTCCTCAAGTAGCAAACAAAATATTATTAAGAATTCTGGTCATCAGTGCTAGAGATTGGTTGAATCTGAGTAAGCTCCTCAATCCTAGTTAGAAAACCCTATATTGCCTCCCGAAGTGAAGAAGACAGGCCTTGCTGGTCTCTGAATTGGAGAGATGCAGGGTTGGGTGCCAGCCGTAGGTGGTACAGTGGACGGCGTGCCGGGCTTGGAGTCTTAGCTCTAATCCAGCCTCAAACACTTACGAGCTGGCTAATACTGGGCTAGTCACTTAACACTGTTTGCCTTAGTTCTTTATCTGTAAAATGAGCTGAAGAAGGAAATGGCAAAACGCTCCAGTATTTTTGCCAATAAAATCCCAAAAGGGGTCATGAAGTCATGAATAATTGAACATGACTGAATAGGGGAACCAGTGACATTTAAATCATCTAATATGAATGATGTGAAGAAAAAAAAGACTGGCATTCTACATGAAAGGTAGCTCTGGAAGGAATAAATCAGGGCATATGGCTGGATTCCAGGACTCTTTTCATATACCATGGGACTTGGTACGATCTAAACAGATTATGTTAGTACAAAGGAGTACAAAGGGGGTGAAAAAACACAGATACAATCAGTACAGATTGCAAAGAGGACAGCTGTATATGAATGGAACGGAATGCTTTGGGACTGTACAAAATAATGACAAGCAGTTTCAGAGAAACCTGATACAGAAGGAAATGAACAAGACAAGAGACCAATTTAGACAATCAACCATAACGCTTTTGTAAAGCTCTAAACTGATCAATGTGAATGATTAGTCATGATGCCAGAGGACCAACGAGGAAGGAAGGCACTCCCCTCCTGAGAGAGAGGATGAGGCGGAATATTTGCAAATGGTAAAATTTGTTTTGGTTGGCTCTGCATATCTGTTACAGGAGCTTGGGTTGGATTTTGTTTTATTTTCATGAGGGAGGGAAAGAAATGCTCCTAAAAAGGGTTTTTTTGAACAAATGAGAGGTTTTAAAAATTCTTTCTTTGATCCTAAAGATCAGGAGATAACCTCAACTAATCTCAACTGTTTGAGGACAGTTTACAGGAGGCCTCCTAAAGAGATTAACATTTACAATATGACTTGCTGAGAGATCTAAGGTCAGGGGCCGGTATGTGGCTCTACGTACTATCTTAACAAAGTCTTACTATGAAACTATCAGATCAGATAGCTTTTGGAAGCAATCTCTGAGCGGCAGCGAGATGGTGCAGTGGATAGAGTTCCAGGACTGGAGGTGAGAAGACCTGAGTTCAAACCCAGCCTCTGACAATAATTAGCTGTGTGACCCTGTGCAAGTCAATTGATCCTGTTTGCCTCAGTTTCCTCACCTGTAAAATAAGCTGGAGTAGGAAATGTCAAACCACTCCAGTATCCTTGCCAAGAAAAAAAGGGTCACAAAGAATCAGACATAACTGAACAACCACAAAAACAACAATAATTCCCCTCTGAAACTAGGGAGATAGAAGCCAATAGCGTGAGCTCTAAAAAAGTCCAAGGTGCCAAGATAAAACAACCCAGATAGCTACTCATTTCTCAAAGTGAAGACAAGGTATGAGAATAACAGGAGGATGTGATTTAAAAGATCACAGTGTCAGTTTTCCTTCTAAAATTATGGGTACTATGATAAGTGTTAGCACATAACAATACAAAAAGGGATGGAAAAAAATCACTCCCCAAACTCTAATCTTGCCTGACTGGGAGAGGAAAGGAAGATAGGGGCTAAGCTTTTAGGAATCAACACAAAGGACATCAAACAATGAACGAGGAAACAAAGGCTCTCCCTAGAAGTCACTCTAAGCTGTCCTCCCCCTAAGATCAGAATCAAAAAAACCAGCAGGAAACATATCCATGCCAGCTCAGAGCTGCCTCCTCTGCTTTATACTCTTGAAGAACACAAAAAAATTTCTCCATTTCTATCTTTTATTTCTGCTGACTTTCCTGAGACTTAGATTCTAGACTAGGGCATCTGGGAAACAAGAAGGTTGCTTAGCTACCACGACACGTGCATTAAGAGAAGGCCATCTAATTCTTTGTCTTTACTGACAAGGGAAGGCCATGAGCATGGTGAGAACATTTCTGTATTCAGTAGTGAAAAGGTTAAGTCACACTTGTAAGTAAAAGTCAGAACCTGGACTTGCCAGCCCCTGACATCTCTCATACTAAAGAGGCCAAACAGGCAAATGGCAGTTTTAAAGTTGCAGTCTTAAGACTGAAAGAGAATAGGTACCTCAACGTAGCATTTCTTCTTGCCCTGCCCTTACCTCCATCTTCCATGTTCTGTTCAGTGTTCGCATAAGTTCGGAGAAACTCAGCAAATGCTCCGTCCCGATCCAGCAACTCCTGGTACGAGCCCATCTCAGATATCTTACCATCGCTCATCACAATGATCACATCCACCTGGGACAGGTAGCTGATGCTGTGAGTTACCAATATGCGGGTCTAAAAACACAAACACAAAAATGCAGACAACTATGCCCGTGCAAATGGTCATTCATAAACTCCTTATGACATAAGAGACCAAACAAGAAAATGGCCATTCGGGTCAGTGTCTGGCAGGAGGCACTTTGAAGTATAAAACTCAACAGGAAGGAAACCACTTTCCACGATTCTAGGAAGCCACTGTCAATTTCTGGCCTCCAACCTCAAACTCCATGGCCTACAGCTCTCCCTGCAGAACAAGTCAATCTATATAATTTATTGAAGTTGTGGCATGGAAATTTGTCTCTGAGAACTAACTACCAACTTTGTTTAAATTAAAAGAGAAAGGCTCCCTTCAGTCAGACAGAATGAATGAATTGATCATTATGGAGATAAAGGATGGGAGGATTTTTGTTAAACAAGCTAGAGTTGGATAAGACTATCTCAGGGACACTTACAAAGGAAGAATTCAAACCAAAATGATTAAAATCACTCAGAAAGAAATGGAAAGCTAAGAAGTCCTAAAGGGAATACATTCAAAAAAAAAAAAAAAAAAAGGAAAATGTTAGGGATTTCCCTCTCTCCAACTCTTACTCCTGTCTCCTTGTACTGCAATGCATAAGTTCTATGACCTATCTAAAGCAACAATCATTCTGTCTACACCTCTCTCCTGTATTGCAAGACCCCAAAACTTTAATACCTTGTTTTTCAGTATCCCCTGAGGGCCAATCACTTTTTCAAATATGTGTTTTCCCACATGGGCATCCACTGCAGAGAGGGGATCATCAAAGAGGTACACGTCAGAATCACAGTAAACTGCCCGTGCCAGGCTCACCCGCTGCTTTTGACCGCCAGACAGATTTACACCCTAGGAAAACAGGTTTAAAAAAGTTTTTAAAGTCAAGCTCTATATGAGCTCCTCAAGAAAAACAAGTGAGTTTGAAGAGAACAGAAAGAAAGCCAGAAGGAACCACAGACAAGCAGAACAGCTTCAAAAATTACAATGTTGAATTTGTTATCTTTTCTAAAAGAAAAGCGAGCCACTCATAATGGAGATTCACAGCTTCACGTACAATCCTATTTGGTTCTACTGTGTATATGGAAGTGTTCATTTTATTTGGTGCTTGTTAAGTTCAGGATGACAAATAATAACCCCTGGCCCCCAAGAAAAAAGAAACAAAGGTGAGCCACAAGAAATTCAGCTGCACTCCGTTCTGTCTCTGAATGTCCATCCGTTCGCTCTGATGGAGGACAATAGTAGCACGGATGACCCCAAACGACAGATGATCGAAAACTCATTATCTGATGATAATAACTAGCATTGCTACCATGCTTTAAGGCTGACAGAGAGCTTGACAAACAGTATTTCACTTTATCCTCCCAACAACTTCAGAAGCTTGGTGTTATCCTTACTCCATTTACAGATGAGGAAACCAAGGCAGATAGAGGTGAAGTGACTCACCCAGGATCACACTGCTAACAACTGTCTGAGGCTGTATTGAAATTCAGGTCCAGGGCTAGCTGCTTTATGATGTTGGTTTTGGTTTAGTGTTTTTTGAGGCGGGAGAGCAGATTTATTCCATTTATTATTAAATCCAGTTTTCAATCTCGGAGCACAAGGGCCAGCCTGGAATTTTAAACTGCTTGTGAAAAGTTTTGAGTCAGCTGTGCTGTGATTCATTGGTTTCAGGCACAGGTCATCCGGAGGGCCCCTGACTTCAGAGAAGAAATGTGACTGGTTTTCAAAGCCATTAAGCAAGCTGTTCCCTTCATTCAAATGCCACTGTATTCCCAGATGGTGACAGGTGCAGACGATGCCAAGGCATTGCTCAAAAAAGGCTACTCTCCCCTCCTCCTAAGAACTATTCTTCGTATCTCAGCACTTTAGAAAGCCTCTTTCCATGTGCTATTTCATTGAATCCCCATAACAACCCAATGGCAAAGTAGATAAAGCAGTGAACTTTGAATAAGGAAGGCATGATTTCTTTTTTTTTTTTTTATGGAGAAAGGGGAAGGCAAGACAAGTGGGGTTAAGTGACTTGCCCAAGGTCACACAGCTAGTAAGTATCAAGTGTTTAAGGTGGGATTTGAACTCAGATCCTCCTGAATCTAGGGTTGGTGAGAGCACCAGCTGTGCCACCTAGCTGCCCCTGGAAGGCATGATTTTAAATCCTGCCTCAGACAGTTACTAGCTAACAGCCCCACTTAATTCCAGTGCCCCCCTTCTTTTAATTATTTCCTAGTTACCCTGTACATAGCTTGTTTTGTACAGATTTGCTTGTATATTGTCCCCCCACCGTACTGTAAATTCCTTAAGGGTAGGAAGCATCTTCTGTCCCTTTTTGCATCCTTTGCACAGTTTGTCTGCTGAGTAAAAGTTTACTGAATGGAAGTCACTTAACCTTTCTCAGTCTCAGTTTCCTCATCTATAAAGAGGGGATAATAAAAAAAAACCCTACCTCGCAGGGTTGCTATAAGATTCAAAGACGATAATATAGGTAGACATGCTTTACAAACTTCTAAAAAGCACTAGGTAAATGCCATTGTTGTCACCATTACTATTACCTAGCAGCAGCAGCATCAACGTTATAAGGTGGATAGTATAAATATTATTTTTGGGACCTGACCTGGTATAGGGAACTCCCAATGAGCAGACTCCCTCTACCAAGTCAGCTCTGCACCTGCTCTGCAAGTTAGGGTCTTTGGAGAGCTGACTGGGGCACTGAAAGATTAAGTAACTTAGTTCACAACTCCAGAGCCTGAAGGGACCTTGAAGGTCATCTTGCCCAACCTCCTCATTTTACGGATAAAGAAACTGAGGTCTAATGAGGTTGTGACTTGTCCAAGGTCACCCTGCCCTTGCTGTAGGTTCCCTGCATCTCTGAGATTGGTGGTGCCAGGATTGTTATCAGCCCCATATTATGGAGGAGGGAACCAGAGGCTTCCCCAAGGCCACTTGGTCACTAAAGGAGCTGAGGTGAAACTCAAACTCAGGCCTTCTAACTACAAGCCCAGCTTGCTGCCTTGTTGTTTCTCATAGCAGTTATACCTGGATGCCCAGGGCAGAATTTCTTCCCCAAGAGGGCTATCCTACTGACCTTCTCTCCAATCTCCGTCTGGTCTCCACTGGGCAAGATCTCCAAGTCTGGAAGCAACGCGCAGGCTTCAATCACCTCTTTGTAGAACCGCTCCTGGGGCTGTCGGCCAAAGAGAACGTTCTCCCTAAGCGAAGCATTCTGGATCCAAGCCTGCTGAGGGACATAAGCCACAGAACCCTACAAAAGGCAAAAGGGGAAGAATGAGAAGGGGAACGGACAGGAGACAAAACACACACCACCGCTACCGAGCATCTGTATAGCGTTTTGTATTCTATAAAACCTTTTTACACATTTATTATCTTAATGAATTCTCTAAGGCATAGGTGTCAAACATAAGCCAACAGGTCCAACACTCCCAGAGTTGCTTAAACCAGATAAAATTTTAATAAAATAAATAAAAGTATAATAGAACACAGATAATATTAACATGTAGTCTAAGTTAACATAGAACCTGCAGGGATCTGTGTCTAATGAGTTTGATATCACTGACCCAGGCATTCCCTAGGAGGTTAAGTAGAACAGTTGGGTGCATTTGATACATAAGGAAAGAGAAATAAAGCATAGAAATTTCTTTTTTTTAGTTGGAGGGGACTTTAGTAGCCATCTAGTTCAATTCACCTCTGAAAAAGAACCCTCATTATATATAACAGACCCAACAAGTCAGTCAGTCTCTACTTGCTCACTACCCTCTCAGTGCTTCCTCATTCTGGAACATCCCTCTACCACTACCACCTTCTTCTCCCACTGATGAGCTCCTCTTGAGGACTATTTTTGGGGAGGGGCAGAGGTCAGTCAATTCTCATTCCCTTTCTGCATCTGCTTCTGACTTTGGGGAACTTTTACAGTCCTTGAGGGACCTTCCAAGGACCTCAGACCACCCCATCTCACCCCAACTTCAGATTTTTGTGCAAGGTCCTTGAAGGCAAAGCTAGTCTTTCTTTTTGCATATTATATCCATAGGCACTTAGCAAGATGTCTGGCACAGAAAAAGCACTTAATAAATACTTCCTGCCTTGCCTCTAATTGTCAAATTCTGATATCAAGCTTATATATGCCACTTTGCACCTTCTTTTGCTTTCCTTATTTAACTTATTTTTCTCCAATTACATATTAAAATAACTTTCCTTTACAATTTTTTTGAAGTTTTGAGTTCCAAGTTTTATCCCTCACACTTTGTAACTTTTATCCATAGTTTCTAATTCTATCTGTTGGGGCCAAAGAGGACAAGACTGATCCTTTTCCACAATGACTTCTTCAAATACATGACCGTGTTCCCTCTTCATCTTCCTTTTTCCGTACTTCTAGGACATGGACTCCTAAAAGGCCATTTCACCACCTTAGCTGCCTGCCTGTCTAGCAATCAATTACCCCTCTTAAGCAGAACTGAACACAATGCTTCATTCAAAGAAAGTCAGACCAGTGTCTGCTTTATCATCTGCTTATTCTGGAAATTGTGTTTCTCTTGAGGTAATCCAAGATCACACTGACTTCGTTGGCTGTCACACCTCACTGCTCATTCGTGCTGAGTTTCCCGTCTACCCAAACCCCTAGGGTTTTTCACACAAAACTACTGTTTACCCATTCCTCCCCCATGAGGTGATAGGCTCACTTCCAGGGATTGGATTTGACCTCTGCTTTCTGACTCTTAGCCCTGTGTCACTTCTACTAGAGTACATGGCACTGCCTTCCAGATAGCTATCTCTAATATGATCCCTTCAGTGGTGAGATCTCCATTAAGGTTATAACAGAGTTAAAACCTCATTAATACACCTTCATTCATTCAAAAGTTAGGATAATTTGGGGATAATAAACACAATTCTTTTTTTCTTTTTCTTTTTTTTTTTTTATAAATTTATTTAACTTTTAACATTCATTTTCACAAAATTTTGGGTTCCAAATTGTCTCCCCATTTCTCCCCTCCCCCACCCCAAAACACTGAACATTCTAATTGCCCCTATCACCGATGTGCCCTCTCTTCTAACATCCCTCCCTTCCCTTGTCCCTATCTTCTCTTTTGTCCTGTAGGGCCAGATAACTTTCTATACCCCATTACCTGTATTTCTTATTTCCTAGTAGCAAGAACAGTACTCAACAGTTGTTCCTAAAACTTTGACTTCCAACTTCTCTTCATCCCTCCCTCCCACCCATTCCCTTTGGGAAGGCAAGCAATTCAATATAGGCCATATCTGTGTAGTTTTGCAAATGACTTCCATAATAATCGTGTTGTATAAGACTAACTATATTTCCCTCCATCCTATCCTGTCCCCCATTGTCTCTATTCTCTCTTTGGATCCTGTCCCTCCCCAAGAGTGTTGACTTCAAATTGCTCCCTCCTCCCATTACCCTCCCTTCCATCATCCCCCCCACCCTGCTTATCCCCTTCTCCCCCACTTTCCTGTATTGTAAGATAGGTTTTCATACCAAAATGAGTGTGCATTTTATTCCTTCCTTTAGTGGAATGTGATGAGAGTAAACTTCATGTTTTTCTCTCACCTCCCCTCTTTTTCTCTCCACTAAAAAGTCTTTTGCTTACCTCTTTTATGAGAGATAATTTGCCCCATTCCATTTCTCCCTTTCTCCTCCCAATATATTTCTCTCTCACTGCTTAATTTCATTTTTTAAAGATATGATCCTATCCTATTCAATTCACTCTGTGCTCTCTGTCTCTCCGTGTGTGTGTGTGTGTCTCTAATCCCACCCAGTACCCAGATACTGAAAAGTTTCAAGAGTTACAAATATTGTCTTTCCATGTAGGAATGTAAACAGTTCAACTTTAGTAAGTCCCTTATGACTTCTCTTTGCTGTTTACCTTTTCATGCTTCTCTTCATTCTTGTGTTTGAAAGTCAAATTTGTTCTGGTCTTTTCATCAGGAATGCTTGAAAGTCCTCGAATTCATTGAAAGACCATTTTTTCCCCTGAAGTATTATACTCAGTTTTGCTGGGTAGGTGATTCTTGGTTTTAGTCCTAGTTCCTTTGACTTCTGGAATATCCTATTCCACCCTTAACGTAGAAGCTGCTAGATCTTGTGTTATCCTGATTGTATTTCCACAATACTTGAATTGTTTCTTTCTAGCTGCTTGCAATATTTTCTCCTTGACCTGGGAACTCTGGAATTTGGCCACAATGTTCCTAGGAGTTTCTTTTTTTGCATCTCTTTCAGGAGGTGACTGGTGGATTCTTTCAATATTTATTTTGTCCCCTGATTCTAGAATATCAGGGCAGTTTTCCTTGATAATTTCATGAAGGATGATGTCTAGGCTCTTTTTTTGATCATGGCTTTCAGGTAGTCCCCTAATTTTTAAATTGTCTCTCCTGGATCTATTTTCCAGGTCAGTTGTTTTTCCAATGAGATATTTCACATGATCTTCCATTTTTTCATTCTTTTGGTTTTCTTCTGTGATTTCTTGGTTTCTCATAAAGTCATTAGCCTCCATCTGTGCCATTCTAATTTTGAAAGAACTATTTTCTTCAGTGAGCTTTTGAATCTCCTTTTCCATTTGGCTAACTCTGCTTTGGAAAGCATTCTTCTCCTCATTGGCTTTTTGAACCTCTTTTGCCAATTGAGTTAGCCTATTTTTCAACGTGTTATTTTCTTCAGCATTTTTTTGGGTCTCCTTTAGCAAGGTGTTGACCTGCTTTTCATGCTTTTCTTGTATCTCTCTCATTTCTCTTTCCAGTTTTTCCTCCACCTCTCTTACTTGATTTTCAAAATCCTTTTTGAGCTCTTCCATGGCCTGAGCCCACTGAATATTTATTTTGGATATTTGGGATACTGAAGCCTTGACTTCTATGTCTTTCCCTGATGGTAAGCCTTGTTCTTCCTCATCAGAAAGGATGCAAGGAGATATCTGTTCACCAAGAAAGTAACCTTCTACGGTCTTTTTTTTTTCCTTTTTTGGGGCATTTTCCCAACTAGTTACTTGACTTTTGGGTCCTTTGTCAAGAGTAGGGTATACTCTGGGAATCTGTGAGATCTCAGTTCCTCCACGGTGGCACGATCAAGTGTTTACTGGTCTGGATGCAGAGAGGGATTTTTATGCTCAGTATCTTAGCATTTACCTCTCCACAGCCACCTGGCCTCCAGTTCCCAAGTCAGCACTGGGGGCTAATTTTCAGATAAGCTGGATGAGCAGGGCCACCATTCAGTGTGAGACAAAGACCAGCTGGGCCAAGGCCTCCACCCAGGGCTGAGGTAAGACTCAGCTCTTCAATGCCCCTAGGGGTTTTTACGCTCCAACAATGGAGCTTCCTTACGGCTGCTGCGCAGGCTCTGTAGCCACTGACTGTTGCTGGAGCTATGGGAAGGCCCTTCTCCCTTCCTGGCCAGCTGATAAAACCCCATCACTGACTTTTGGTGCCTGTGGGCCGAGGGATCTGAGGACCCGGGATCTGAGGACCTGCTACTGTGACTGGAGATTCCACCCCTGAGGTGTTCTCCTCCCACAGTCTTGTCGTGCCACGTCACCTGGCCAAGACTGGGCTGGGCTCCATGCTCAGCTTAGCATCCAGTGCAACTGATGTTTCTGTGGGCCTTTCAGGTCACTGTGGGCCTTTCAGGTCACTATGGGCTGGAGATCTCCTCCACTCTGTTGTTCTGCACTTCTGCTGCTCCAAAATTTGTTGAGAGTCCTTCTCTACAGGTATTTTATGGGCTGTGGGGAGGACCCTGTGTAAGTGTGTCTTTCTAGTCCGCCATCTTGGCTCCACCCCCAATAAACACAATTCTTGCCAACCAAAACATCAGAAACAATATCTTCTTTCACAAATCGCCCGGGGCTTATATGCAAGGGGAAAAAAAGCTCCAATAAAACATCAGCTTTTTCAAGTCCAAGGCAGGAATCTGGAATTCTAGCAATTCAATCTTAGGTATTGATGGCTTTTATGTTAATGATCTATTATGCAAAGTAGACCAATAGTGAACTAGTATTTTCCCCATTAGTTTACTTTATCTATTGCCCAATTATCTTAGTTTACACTGTGTATCTGCCTTAATAGAAATAAAGCAGCACTTCTTCAAAAAAAAAAAATAGTGAAGCTTTTCATTCAGATCTTGCTCCTATAATTTTTCATTTGTGAACATTCTCTCTGGGCTGGGCTGAAGTTTATTTCACATTTCATAATCAATGAAGGGTTTAATTCTTTAGGGAGACTTCTGGAATCACCACAGACTCACATATGCAGAACTGGATGGGACCAAAGAGGTCAGTAAGTCTGAGCTCCTTATTTAATAGTGAGGAAAATGAGGCCCAGAGAGGTCATGCAATTTGCCCAAGGTCAGACAGCTAATAGTAAGTATGAAGGCTAGGATGTCCTGGAAGGTTCCAGAATGGTAAGAATAAGAAGGCAGAGATACATTTCAATTTATAGCAGAGAAGAAATGCCCATATAGATGAGGGCGCAGATTCAGTGGGGTAAGGAGGGTTTACTAGAAGGCAATAAAGTAGGAAAATAAGATTACAGGGGTAATGATTAACCTACTTAAAGGAGAATACTTTCAAGGGATATAAAAGGATACCACTAATTATAACTCATAGACAGCTAGGATTTATAGCTCAGAGAACATCTAGTCCAATCCCCAGTTTGCAGATGAGGAAACCAAGGCCCAGAGTAGAGACATGACTTGTGTGGGCAGAAAGCAGAGGCCAGATTCAAACCTAGGTAATCCAAATTTCTAATATACCATAATGCAAATGAGTCTCACATATTCGTTACAGTAGTTTCTCGAAGGACCTCTATTTGAAAGTGCTTTGTAACAAGTAGTTTGAATTATTAGAGAGCATGGAAAGGCAGCTAGGTGGTGCAGTGGATAGAGCAACAGCCCTGGAGCCAGGAGGACTGAATTCAAATCCAGCCTCAGACACTTACTAACTATGTGACCCTGGGCAAGTCACTTAACCTTTTTTGCCTCAGTTTCCTTATCTTCAAAATGAGCAGCAGAAGGAAATGGCAAAATACTCCAGTATCTTTGCCAAGAAAACCCCAAATAGGGTCACGGAGAGTTGGACACAACTGAATAACAACAACAGCACAGAAAGGAACTGATCAATCAACAAGTATTTTATTAAATACCTACTAATAAGAGCCAAGCACTGTGAGAAGCTGGGGGGATACAAAGACATAAATGAAACAGCCCTCACCCTCAAGAAGCTCAAATTCCATAGCTCAATAAAAAATACATTCTCATCTATTTGCCACAAGCTCTAGCATAGGGCTAAGCCCATCACAGAAATACAAAAATGCTTGTGAAAGTAAATTCTTCCACCTGAAGCATCCCAATTACATAAAATAAACAAACAGATAACATTTACATAGCACTTCCTATGCACCAGGCCCTGTACTAAGTGCTTTACAATAACTATCTCATTTGACCCTCTCAACAACCCTGGGAGGGAGGTGCTATTATTATCTCCATCTTACAGATGAGGAAACCGAGGCACACAGAAGTGAAGTGACTTGCCCAGGGTCACACAACTAGTGAGAGTCTGAGTCTGCATTTGGATTCATGTCTCCCTGACTTTAGGAGGGTGCTCTATCCACTGTGCCACCTGGCTGCCTTTTGGTATTAGCGCTAGACTCCCACTCAGGAAGACCTGAGTTCATATCTAGCCTCAAACACTGATTAGTTGTGTGACCATGGGCAAGTCACTTTGCCTCTATCTGCCTCAGTTTCCTCATCGGTAAAATGGGGATAATAACAGGTTTGCTGTGAGGAGAAAAGGATTGTAAAGGGTTTAGCACAGGGCCTGGCACACAGGAAGCACCACATAAATGT
Organism: Notamacropus eugenii; assembly: GCF_028372415.1. NCBI lineage: Eukaryota > Metazoa > Chordata > Mammalia > Diprotodontia > Macropodidae > Notamacropus > Notamacropus eugenii. The sequence goes on along the minus strand of NC_092872.1, from coordinate 96,363,899 downwards.
TAGTCAGTTGTAAGGACTAAATAATGTCACATATGTAAAGTGCCTGGCACACATGAAAGCAGTACAGAAGTGCCAGCTATCCTTGTTACTTTAGTATTATTACCATTATCACCACCCTCATTACTACTGTCATTAACTAACTACTCATTACTAATTTTCACCATCACCATTATCCCCACTCATACATCCTTTACATTCTAGGTAAAGATCCGGAGGGCATCTTTCCCCAGTTTCCCCTTTCTTTCTACCATAGCTCCTACAAATACCCCGATATACCTTGATAGACACGTGCCCCTCCACCTTGTCCATCTCAGCCAAGAGTGCAGACAGCAGGGATGATTTCCCACAGCCCACTTGGCCCAACACAGCCACCAAGGAACCTTCTGGCACGGTGAAAGTGATGCTAAAAGCAAACAACAGGGAAAACCAGCATCTTTAGCAAACAAGGCAGGCAAGTGACTGGTGTAATCATCCCTGACCAGAAGGTAAACAGAGAACTAAAGAAGAGAAAGGTGGAGAAACGGGACGGGATAACTAGCACAGGAGTCCTTCCATCTCAAAAGAGAGATTTCCTTGTCTCTGTCTCCAATAAAAACAAAAATCAGGCAGATGTCAAAAAAAGGCTACTCCTCTGGGAATTTTTCAGAAATACCTGAGCAACTATCTGTCAAATCTAAATGTATTTTTAAAAATATAATATTTTATTTTTCCCCAATTACATGTTAGAACAATTCTTAAACATTTTGTTTTAAAGTTTTGAGTTCCAAATTCTATCCTTCCCTCCTTCCCTCCACCCCACCCCCCTCCCACCCCAAGATGGTAAGCAATCTAATATGGTTTAAACAAGTGCAACATGTAAATGTATTTTTTTCAGGAGACAAGAAGATGAACAAGACCCTTTTGAGCACCATTCTAGACCTTTCACTTTTAGAATGGCCCATCAAGCTTTAATGCTAAACATCGCAGAACTACAGCAAACAAGCAGTTAAGAAGCGCACTGACTTTGAAAGAAATATGACACACTTGACAAGCCAGCCGCAGACAGACTGCCAAGAGGTCACTTCCTTCAACATTGTGCTGCCTCACAAAGATAAGCAACTGAAACGGAGGAGAACAGAAGGACAAAGGGGTGGCTGCAAGGACAAAGCAGTACTTGGCAGGACAACAGAACATTCTTCAAAGGGCCCATTTTACTTTGTAGGCAATCAAAGTGGCCTATATGTGTTCTTCAACAGCAGGCACTTACATAGATCCCTTCCAGTTTGTTATTTGGGCAGGAGGAAAGGGGAGAGACAGGAGACCATCCCCCTGTTACCACCCACCCAGGAACAGGAGGTATTTGCAGTGGCCCATGAGACACATCTATAAGATAGCCAGCTGAGGTTGGTAGCAGCATCTTTGGGTCAGTTTGGAGTGCTTGCCCTGACTTACCTGTTCAGAGTTGGAGGATCATTTCTCGACCAGGTGAATGTGGCATTTTTCACAGTGACACTGGCACCTCCACCTAAAAGACAAGAGTAACAAGTTAGCTGGGACCAGATGTGGTCACAGGGCCCAGGAGAAAAAATAGACTTATCAAGGTTGAGTCAGGCAACTTGGGATTTGGCTTCCTGTCTCCTCCAGCAAGCCATGGTTGCTGGAACCCAAAGAGGAGCTGAAATCAGTATGGATGAAGACAATGGAGCAGAGGGAACAGTCTGAGTGCTAGGAAGGAAACTTTATGACAGAGTTCTGGGGTACTCTAAAGACATAAAGTTACACAGGGAGAATTATTTAATAATAAATGAATATGCCCACCAAGCAAAAAGTCAGGGAGATTATTGATTAGCGATATCTGCTACGTATGCACAGATCAGCTGAGAACACAACTCCTACCCCAATCAGATGATAGCAACCATAATAACAGCAGCTCACATTTATATAGCATTTAGCCACAGATAGATTATAGATCTGAAGGAGGAAGGGGCTACACAAGTCATTGAGCTCATCCTCCCCACTGTTGTTGTCATTAAGTCATTTTTCAGTCATGTCTGATTCTCCTTGACCCCATTTGGGGTTTTCTGGGCAGATGCTAGAGGGGTTTGCCACTTTACAGATGAAGAAACTGAGGCAAACAGGGTTAAGTGACTTGCCCTGGGTCACATGGGTAGTAAATGTCTAAGCCCAGATTTGAGTTCCAGGCCCAGTGCTCTAGCCACCACTCCCACTACATGTATTTCTCATAGCTACCTATTTATTTCCATTCCCAACTTAATGTAAGCCTTTATATAGTATTATCTGACAACACTAACCTGCAAACTAGCCTATTCTGTATCCCACTGACAGATCAATCTTCATGAAATACTGATGTCATCATGATCTTCTCAGAAATCTTTCTCAAAAAAAAGAAATCCTCACAGACCATCAAGGGTTTACCCCTTTGCCTATATCACAAGATGTGGGCCCCTCAAGCTGGCATTTAGGGCCTTCCACCACCTGGTCCCAGCCTACATTTCCAAAGTTATTTCCCACTATGACCCTATATGAATCCTCTCATCTACAAAATCAATCTTCTCCCCATCCCAAATCCCCCATCACCCCTCTGTCCCATTAAATATTCCTACTCTCATGTTTCAGGTCCACACGATGCTTTTCCCTACTATTCCAGCCCTGGTTCTGAGGTCCAAAATCATCTCATCTTTCCTTAATTAATGGCGTTTGCATTCATCTGTCCTTCACCTAAATTCCTATGACAATGACTGCTTTGGACACTAATTTTAGAACTGAACCATATTCTTTTATTTTAATATTCTGATGTGTCATGAAGTAAATCTCAGCTCAATAAAAACAGAATGATAAATTGAGAATCAAAGGACCTGGGTTCCAAACCTAGCATTACCAATCACTAGCCTCCCTGGGCCTCAGTTTCCTCAGCCGTAAAATAAGGAGGTTGCCCTCGATGGTCTCTGAGGTCCAGCCCAGCTCTAAATCTTTGATGATATGAAGCGTGAGGTAAGACGCTATGCTTTATACTCATTATTTCTTAGACTCAGGAAAATAATAAACATACCCAGGACACTCAGACATCTGTTCAATGATAGATGGAATTTTCTATGCAAGACAGGCATCTCATTTGATAAATGAAAACTAACTGAAGACTTTTAGCCTAAACTTTTATTACCAAAAAAATAAGAAAATAACAAAACATTTAAGAAAATTAAGAAAGGTTGCACCTGCTGTAAAACAGGGAGGGGCGCAAGATCTGGGTGACAGCTGCTATCACAGCTACGGATGATGATGATGATGACAGCTAGAACTTATATAACAGCAGTTTAAGGCTTACAAAGCTATTGATACTCATCCTCATTCTGCAGATGAGCAAACTGAGGCTGACTGCATGACTTGCCCAGCATCACTGCAGCGACATACTCCAAGAGTCTAAGGTGGGATTTGAACTGAGGTCTTCCTGACTCTAGATCCAGCTCTCGAGACAATGTCACCGAGCTGCTTCCTCAGGTTCATGATTAAAAAGTGGCACACCATCAGTTGGGGAATGGCTGACCAAGTTATGGTATATGCTTTTCATGAAATACTATTAAATGATGAGCAGGAACATTTCAGAAAAATCTGGGAAGACTTATATGAACTGATGCAAAGTGAAGTAAACAGAACCAGGAGACCATGGTACACAGTAATGACAACATTGCACAATGATCCACTGTGAAAGACTTTCTCAGTAATAGAGTGAACCAAGACAATTCTGAAGGACCTATGCTGAAAAATGTCATTCACTTAAAGAGAAAGAACTCACGGAGTCTGAATGCAGATTGAAGTGTTAATTCTACTTTATTTTTCTTGGGTTTTTTGTTTTTAGTTTCATAACTAACATGGAAATATGTTTTCCATGACTGCACACATATAACTTTTAATTGTTTGCCTCCTCAATGAGAAGGGTGAGAGAGAATCTGGAACTCTAAATAGTAAAAAAAAACCAAAGGTTAAAAATTGTTTTTACACATAATTGGGAAAAATAAAATACAAAAATTTTCAATTTTTTAAAACTTAAAAAGGAAAGAGGTTAAGAAAAATAAGGAGGAGGGCAGATTCATTTCAGAAAGTCAAAATAATGGTGTGTTTGGTGCCTGAAATGGCTATTTTAAAGCAAGGGCTCTTAGAACCCGGGGTCCACAGACTATCCCTATGGGGGGAGAGAGGGCTAATAAATCGATTTTAAGGGTTCTGTGAACTCAGGTGGGAAAATAATTTATTTCAATAATTTGTTATCTTATGCATTTTATTTGGGGCTTATTATTCTGAGAAGGGCTCCACAGCCTTTACCAGACTAGACAAAATGATTAAGGATGTCTATACATTACTCAAGAAAAACTCTGCTCTCTGAGATTTTTAGACACCTGAAGTAGTAAGCTTTAGCAGTAATGAGAAACCTGCCCCCATCCCCATCAACTTTCAACCCACACAGTTTCCTAGACAAATCTGACTTGAGAGGAGACGGCATCCTTCCTGTGTTATGTAGGATTTGAGTCTAGGCTAACAGAGAATAACCACGGCATCAGGCAGAAAGAACACTGAAACTTGAGGCCATCTGTCCTGAGCTGGAAGACAGGAAAACAAAGTGGGCAGCACTGAGAATGTTCACACTGCAGGCATCCCTGCAGGACTGGGGAGAGGACAACACTCTCCACATCCCATTCTGCCCTCCTCCCTCCCCTTGACACTTTCCTCTGTGCTAAACAAACTGCAGGGGTAAAATTAAATGACAAAGAAAGCCAAGAAAAAGAAGGGGTGTGGAGAGGAGAAGGAAGGAGTGAAAGACAGGGCATCCTGACACAGTGAGAAAAAACAAATACTCACCATCTTTGATAGATTTTCTCACTATGCTGTCTGGATCCAGTTCTTCATGGGAAAGGAATATCCTGAGGCGTTTCAGGGAAACACTTGCCTAAACAGACAGTAATTATAGGTGGTGGTGGTTGTTCTTTTTAAAAATAGCATAAGATTTACAAGCTACTTAAAAAAAAAAAGCAGAAGCTTTCCCTCACCTATCAGCCACCCCGCTACCAAAAATTAAGAAAGGCTGTCAGCCCCAAATTTCAGCCTGATGGGCATGAGCTTCCTTGATGCCCAGACAGAATGCCCTCCAAGACTCAAATGTTCCATCATGGGAACCGCCCTGATGCCCCTCCAAGGTCAGCCTGCCTACCTACACCAGAATTTGGGCAATTCATTCTGACTTGTGTCAATATATGGCTCCATTTAAGATAGTGAGACTACCACGTCCACTTCCAATGGCTTTGAGTCTGTTTCAGTTATTAAAAAAAACCAAAAACCCAACATGTACACAAAGCCATAACCCTGGGTCACATTCACTGAGGTTTTCTGAAACTGAAGTTTGCAAACAAACAGATTTATAAGAGAAGGCGAACCTTTGGTTAAAAGTGTGGAGATGCTTCCAAAACTCTACTTCAAGGATCTGGGACTTCATCTATGTGGGCTACCCCTTCTAACAATACAAAGGCCCTGCCTGGTAAATGGTTCCACACATTACTTATGTAGGTGAGAAAATTCAAGACCTGATGGTCAATCATCCAGGAAAAATATTCTCTAAATTCAGCTAGACTGGTCCACAGATAACAGGTACAGTCCATCACCAGGACTAGGACCTTCCCATCTGCCAGACCTCATATTTTGCTGGCATAGACTTTGAGAACCCAGAGTAGGCTTTATGCCCTGTGTGAAGGACAAAACACATACATCTAAAGTCCCTGTAGTCATTTCCAAAATCTCCATGTGCCAAACTCCACCTATAGCTAACTCTTAACATGTAGATATCCTGGATCACGGGCACTTTGAGAAGGATGACCTTTTTTTCAAGAAAGTTAGAACATACCAGAGTGAATTGGGGCGACAGGGAAAAATTAAAAAAAACAAACAAACAACAATGCTTTTCTAAGAATTCCCTATCTTTGAAATCATATATCCAGTCTAGACCTGTACCTGTACAATGCTGCTAATGACCATGGGAAGAATATTCAGGGGAAACCGGAGGATGTTGAATAAGGCCAGGGAAACAAAAGCTTTCTGGGCGTCCAGGATGTTGTTCTTATCTACCGTCACGTAGACTGCAAAAGTAGACAGTGCCACCTGAAAACGAAAGACAAAAATCTCAGCTTTCTTCCTTGAAACTTGCAATCTTCTTTACAGTCGCCAACCACATGTGGTCCTTCCAGACTCTACTCACAGGCATGCGGATAAAACAATAGCAGCTCCCTTTTATTCATGAAGGACCAAATACTCTGGATATGTTGTCTCATTCAATCTTTACAACAACCCTTGGAGGTAAGTTAGTATAAGTAGCAGTCCTACACTTTTTTTTAACAAATGAGTAAACTAAGGTTTAGAGAGACTGAGTGATTAGGACAGGTAGCTAATAAGTGAGAGAACTGGGATTTGAACACAGGCCTTCTGACTGTTACGTCTACTCTACCATGACAACAGGTGCAATAGTCTTCAAGCAATATCCCTCCAAAAAATAAAAATGTCAAACAAATAGAAGAGCTCAAAGGCAAGAAATGACTCTTTCTCACAATGTGTTTGCCCTCCTGACACAATCAGCTCTCTTCTCTGGGTTTTCATGACCCTGCTTTCTCCTGGTTCTTCTTCTGCCTAAGTGTATTCACAGTTTCCTTTGCTGGATCTTCATCCGTGCCATCAGCCCACTAACAGCGAGTATCCCCCAAGGCTGTGTCCTGAGCCTCCTCTACTTTCCTCTTTTCTATCTTGATTAGTGATCTCAATAGCTCCCATCTCTAAACAGATGATTCACAGAGCTGAATATCCAGCTCTTGTCTCTCGGCTGAGCTCTAATCCTGCATCACCAACTGCTTTTTTGACATGTCAACCTACAAGTCTCAGAGGCAGCTCAAACTCAACATGGCAAAACAAAACTCATCGTTTTCTCTTTCAAACTGTCCTAATAACCTCAAGAGCACCACCAGCCTCCCCAGTTCATGACTTGGGCTCAAAATCTTGGCATTTTTGATCAACTCCTCACTCGGTCAGCCTGCATTAACTAAACCATTGCTAGTTTTTGCAGTTTCTGCCTTCATCTCTCCTTCCTTTTCTCAATCAAACTCACAGAAAAATCTAACAACACTCATTGTCTCCACAACCTCCTGCCATCCGGCTTCAGACCTCATCACAGTTACCAAAGATCTCCTAATAGGATCGTTCCTGCTGCGTTTGATTTGCTGGTCATTTATTTCTCTTGGCTCTTCTCTCTTCAATGGGCTTTCCTCCTGTCTGACCTCTCCTCAGTCTTTTTTATTAGCTCATTATCCATACCACAGCCCCTAACTTTTAACATTCTCCAAGGCTCTGCCTTGGGCCCTGATCTTCTTCTCTTTCTACCCACTCTTAAATGACATCATCAGCTTCCATGGGTTTAATGATCATCTCTACACCACTGAGTCAAAGTTCTCACCTCAGACACTTGACACTCACTAGCTGTGTGACCTTGAGCAAGTCACTTAACCCCAACTGCCTCATCCTGGGTCATCTCCAGTCATCTTGATGAATATCTGGCCACTGGATTCAGATGGCTCTGGAGGAGAAGTGAGGCTGGTGACCTGCACAGCCCTCACTCACTCAAAACAAAGTCAAGTGCAAGTCATGTCATCATTTCTCCGATGGCATGGTCTTCTTCGGCAACAAAGGATGAACACACACACACATCCAACCATTTCTACCTCTGTATCTCGTACCCTATTCCTTTCATCTATTCACAGGGCCAACACCTTACCTTAGACTCTCACTGCCTGTCCCACAGACAACTGCAACAACTTCTTAATTGGTCTCTTGGCCTCAAGTCTCTCCCCACTCCAGTCCATCCTCCGTACTAGCTGCCAAGTGATTCTCTTAGCGATTTTCCTTAAGTGCGAATCTGACCATGTCTCTCCCCTACTAATCAATAATTTCCAGTAGTTTCTCATTGCCTCTGGGAAACAACATAAATTCCACTTTTCAGTTTATAGAGAGAGCCCTCTAACCTGCCCCCAATCTACTTTTTTCCAAGTCCCACTGCACATTACTCTCCCAATGGGATCCAGTCAAACTGGCCTTCTCTCATTTCTCATCTTGTTCATTCCATCTTCTGTCCTTTAGCTTTCACACTGGCTCTCCTGTACCTCCTCATTTCTAATTCATAGAATCTCCATTTTTCTCAAAAGGCACATCTTAAGCACTACCTCTTACATGAAACCTTTTATGATTCTCCTAATTGCCAAATCTCCTTCCTCTTAAATTATCTGGTATTTATTCAGCATGGACTTCATTTTCTTACTGGCCCTGACTGTCTGGACTTCAAATCCATGCCTTCTATATTGCTAGCTCATCCCAGAACTTTCCCCACCAAATGAGGGCTCCTTGACATAGAACAGCCTACCATCCATAGGGGCTGCCCCTCCCTGGAATATTCCTCCACAAAGCCCATCTCCCTTCTCCCACTCGGGAGCTCCTTCTCAAGCCTCAATTTTGTGGAAGGATCTAGATCCTCCTGCTTTCATTCCCCATCAGCCCTTGCAACTGTCTCACTGGACTTCAAAACCACGTCCCTGTGCCAACTCCTTTGCCTCTTCTCCCTTTCATGGATGGTTTGTTTTGCTCGTAATTGCATCCCTAGTACTTGGTGTAGGGCCTGACACATGGAAAATGTCTAATAAATGCTTGTTCCCTTTTTTCCTTAGATAGGATGTTCCAAAAGTCTTGGCTCTAATAGTTTAAAACTTCACTAAGACTTCTGGAACACCTTGAATATATGTGTATTTGTTGTCCCTGTTGATAAAACAGGGTCCTGAAGAGGAAGGATCGGTTCACCCTTTTTATTTGTAACCACTAGTATGGTTCCTGGAACATGACAGGTACTTAATGCATTCTGATTAATTAAGAGACCTATCCTCCATTGTGCCCTATGAAGCTTTTCCCATGAAAATCAATCAGGGAGGAGAATGAGACACACATTTTTGTATGTGGGAATCTGTTTTGCTTGACTGAATATATGTTACAAGGATTTTGCTTTCTAAATGCTTTATAACTGAACAAAATAGATAAATTTGGCATTGTATTTGCATAAAGAAAGCACTGGGCCAAGAAAATAGAAGACTCAAGTTTGAATCTCACCTCTGCCACTAATGGGATAGCTTTCTTTCAACTGACTGATTCACTCCAAGCTGGCCTGTTTTCTCACCTTCCCATAAACATTCCACTTTTATTCACATCTTTTTGGTTCATGTTCTTATCTCTTCCAACAGACAGGAAGAGCCTGTTTTCATCTCTCAATGAAATCTTACCTATCCATAAAGGTTCCACTTTTAAGTTCCACACATGCTATAAAACGTTCCCAGCAGATTCAAGCCTCCTGAGATCTCTTCCTAACCTGACTTCCTACAACACGTTGTCTGTACCATACATTTAGGCACTTCATCACATCCTGCCTCTCCTTCATGTCATGTCACACATATGTGATTTTTCCACTGAGTCATTCAGTAAACTCTTTAAAGGGAATAATTATATCTTAGATACTTTGATTCCTCCGAAGTATCAGTGCAGGCAGAGCAACTTAATCACAGCCTGTTAAATTCAATAGAGAGTAACGAAAGTTTTTTTTTAAAACCCTCAAAGAATATGTCCTAATGATAGTGGGTCAGTGGATCACACCGGAAGATCAGTGCAGTGCACACGCAAACAGTATGGTGCAGAAATACATGAACTGAACAGGAAGACAGATGGAGTGAGGAAGTGGAGGACAAGAAGGTAGATTATAGTAAAAAAGAAACAGTCATGTAAAACAACCTTCCTAAGCCTGAAGTGAGGATTAAAAGGGAAAAAAAAGAACTAGACTCTAAGGATGTACCTTAAATTGCCTCTCAGAAAACCAGGAAATAGTTGAGCAAATTGTGGCATATAAATGTAATGGAATATTATTTTGGCACAAGAAAAGACAAGAAAATTGAAAACAAATAAATAAATAAATTTGGAAGGAAAAACTCTGCTCTAGACCCATTAAAAAAAAGAGGATTTGTAAGAATCCTGAGAAATGCGAACTAATACAAGTGAAATGAATAAAACTTGAAGAAAAATGTACAAGGACAGTAGCAATGTAAAGAAAAACAACTTTGGAAGACTTGAGAATGCTGACCAACATCATAATCGACCAGAGGACCTATGAGGATGCATGAGAACCACCTCCCAAGAAAAGGTAAAAGATTCACACAGTAGAGCCAAGTATTTTTGGACATGAGTAATGCATTTTGTTTGACTGTGTTTATTTCTTACAGGGCCTTTTTCGCTGTTTCTTGGCTACAAATCAGGGAGATGTTGGGGAGGAGTGTTAATAAGTGATTGCCCCCCAAAGTGAGCCATTGAAATATTTTTTTAAATGTACACAAGACAAAGAAGCAAAGTCTGGAGGAAGCAAGACAGGTTTGAAAGTAATAAGTAAAATACAGAACTTTTTTAAGCAAGCACCATGACATGGAGATTCACAGTTTCATGTCTTCTTTTTGTTTTCTACTGTGTCTACAAAAATACTCTTTTTTCTGGTATTTAAGTTCAGAATTTTTTAAAATGTGAAAAAAGTTTATTAGATTGCAGGGCAAGATATTTTTAAAAAGAGTGAAAGAATTGGGATCAAATATCTTAAGCTGGAGTAAGTTATCAAGTTAAGGACAGAGAAAGGATGCGAAAAAATACTACCCTACTTGTCCCACAATTTTTTGCAGGGAGAAAAAGAATCTCTATTTTCCAAGTCCTTGACACCCACACTCCTTACCATACACCCACTAAGAGTAATATATCATTCTTTACAGTCCAAGTAAAAAGTACCAATCCACCACCACACCAAAGCATGATCGTTAGAGTCATTTGTCCAGTAGAGATGATGGGTTTTTGCCCTGAGCCATCTGTTGTAGAGGGATGAGGAGGGTTATATTTATAAATGAAGGTTATGTGAAAAGTGAAGGTATCAATACTTTTTTAAAAAAAGTCTAGTTATGTTGTTTTCATTAAGGGCAATTAATAGAATTTAAATTTTTATTAATTATCTTTTACTAATTTTATTAATTCTTATCAATTTTTAAAATTTTACATCACTTTTATTTATAAATATATACTTATGCCTAGACGGAATTCTTTAAAGGGGGGAAAAAGCAGTTCAGCAAAACTAACTAATCTATCAACTGAGTCTGATAACAGACTTCTCTTCCTCTGTAAAGGGAAGGAAATATTAGTGAACAGGCATTTATTAAGCACCTAGTATGTGTTAGGAACAATGCTAAAGCACTGGGGATGCAAAGAAAGGAAAAAACAAAAACCCCAGCTCTCAAGATCACAGTCTCTCAGGGGAGCAAATAAATATAAACAAGGCATAGACAGGATAAAAAACATTACCTAGGAGAAAGGCTCTGAGATTAAGGAAGACTGGGAAAAGCTTCGGGAAGACTTTAGCTGAGACTTGAAGGAAGCCTGGAGGTGGAGACAAGAAGGAACAGTGCTCCAGGCGTGGCGGACAGGAAGTGAAAATGCTCAGAATCGAGGAATGAGATTTCTTGTATTAGGAACTGCAAGGAAAACTGGATGGCAGAGGACAAGGTATGGAAAGACTGGGAAGGTAGAAAGGGACCAGCTTATAAAGAGCTTTAAAAGCCAAACAGAGTTTTTATGTTTGATCTGGAAGTAAGAGGGAACCCCTGGAGTTCACTGAATGGGGGGATGACACGAGTACAACTGCACTTTGGGAAAATCATTTGGAAAGCTTGAGGATGAACTGGAGAAATGCATTCTCTCATCTTTTCTTTGGGGTCAAGCTCGGTCATTAAAATTACAAAGCATTTGCATGGGATGTTTTTGTTCTTTCCATTTATGCTACTGTAGACTGACTTTAAACATAGCAGGTTATACTTTCAGGGGAAAAAACAGCATATAAAAAAATGGGCTGGTGATAGTGCCCCTGCCAGGACCTACCACCCCAGGATCCTGTCTTTCATCACATCTCTGTCTCTATAAACATTTCGCTGTCATTAAAAGGAAAGAATCTTCCAGGGTAAAGAACATTAAGGTGTCTTCAAACAAAACAGAACATATTTTATCCTAATGTAGTCAGAGGCCTTGGGCTTTTAAGTCAGAGGTTAAGATTTACTGCTTTTTCAGTCCTGCTGCAGCTTCCAGACTGTATTATGCAAAAGATCTATTTGGAATGGATTATATCTTCAAAGCACAATCATACAACCAGCACTTTAAACTCCACTGATCCAAAAAAATAAAAAAATTTAGCTACAAATTGTAAAAGTTAAGAAGGAATGTACTGTCCTCCCTCCAGCTCCCTCAGAAGTCTCTCCTTGTTTTCACAACCAGAGAGCGTGGTAGGAAAATATGACTAAGACGAAAACGTTGGGCTGACACACCTAGAATGATCGGCTTCGATGAATGAAGCAAAATGCAAAGCAGGGGCTTCTGGGAGAACTTCCTCCCCCTGTCTTAAGTAAGAAATCATGAGGCATGTTCCTCCTTGTATCATCCTCTTCCTAGGTTATGAGATGAGTCAATCGGTCAACAAGCATTTATTAAGCACTTTGGCATTCTCTCAATGCTGGTGGGAGCGAGACACAGGAGTATGAAAATTAAAAAGGGTGTTACCACTCAATTCTCTTAACAGAATGATTTAGGAAAATAGAAAAGCGCTGGCATTTGAAGCTTGGTCCTCTGGGCAAGCCGCAATTAGAAAAGTACCGAGGGGGCGGAGCCAAGATGGCGTAGTAGAAAGACGCACATACACATAGCTCTGAACCCACAACCCATAGAACAACTACAAAGAAGTAACTCACGGCGAATTCTGCACCCAGAGGCCACAGAACATTGGAGCGAGGGAGATTTCTGTTCCGGAGAGACCTGCAAACCTCTCGTAAAAGGTCCTTCGTGCTGCGGACTGGGCGCCGGGACTGGGAGCTGAGTACAGCCCTGCCGTGGCCACGGCACCGAGAGGAACAGATCCGAGCGGGCTTCAGGGACGGGATCTCCAGCGGCCGCACAAGTACCTCCACCCACAGGTGACGGGGGTCTGTGAGAGAGTCCCTTTGGTGGGTCGAGGGGGGAGTGGGGTGCCCCCATGGCTCGGGCCCCCTCGGGAGACAGAAGCTGAGGGGCAGCTGCAGACCAGGGCTCTCCAAGCAGGCAGGAGCCTGGATCCATTGTTGAAGGTCTGTGCATAAACTCCCTGAGGGAACTGAGCCTGAGAGGCAGCCCTGCCCTCACCTGAGCATCTGAATTTAATCTCACACTGAATAGCAGCCCTGCCCCCGCCCAAAGCCCTGAGGCTGGAAGCAGCATTTGAATCTCAGACCCCAAACACTGGCTGGGAGGATCAGGAGGGGAGGTGGGTGTGAGGAAAATATTCAGAGGTCAAGTCACTGGCTGGGAAAATGCCCAGAAAAGGGAAAAGAAATAAGACTATAGAAGGTTACTTTCTTGGTGAACAGGCATTTCCTCCCTTCCTTTCTGATGAGGAAGAGCAATGCTTACCATCAGGCAAAGACACAGAAATCAAGGCTTCTGTGTCCCAGCCCACTCAATGGGCACAGGCCATGGAAGAGCTCAAAAAGAATTTTGAAAATCAAGTTAGAGAGGTGGAGGAAAAGCTGGGAAGAGAAATGAGAGACATGAAGTCAAAGCATGAACAGCAAATCAGCTCCCTGCTAAAGGAGACCCAAAAAAATGTTGAAGAAAATAACACCTTGAAAACTAGCCTAACTCAATTGGCAAAAGAGGTTCAAAAAGCCAATGAGGAGAAGAAAGCTTTCAAAAGCAGAATTAGCCAAATGGAAAAGGAGATTCAAAAGCTCACTGAAGAAAATAGTTCTTTCAAAATTAGAATGGAACAGATGGAGGCTAATGACTTTATGAGAAACCAAGAAATCACAAAACAAAACCAAAAGAATGAAAAAATGGAAGATAATGTGAAATATCTCATTGGAAAAACAACTGACCTGGAAAATAGAGCCAGGAGAGACAATTTAAAAATTGTGGGACTACCTGAAAGCCATGATCAGAAAAAGAGCCTAGACATCATCTTTCATGAAATTATCAATGAAAACTGCCCTGAGATTCTAGAACCAGAGGGCAAAATAAATATTCAAGGAATCCACAGAACACCGCCTGAAAGAGATCCAAAAAGAGAAACTCCTAGGAACATTGTGGCCAAATTCCAGAACTCCCGGGTGAAAGAGAAAATATTGCAAGCAGCTAGAAAGAAACAATTCAAGTATTGTGGAAATACAATCAGGATAACACAAGATCTAGCAGCTTCTACATTAAGGGATCAAAGGGCATGGAATAGGATATTCCAGAAGTCAAAGGAACTAGGACTAAAACCAAGAATCACCTACCCAGCAAAACTGAGTATAATACTTCAGGGGAAAAATTGGTCTTTCAATGAAATAGAGGATTTTCAAGCATTCTTGATGAAAAGACCAGAGCTGAAAAGAAAATTTGACTTCCAAACACAAGAATGAAGAGAAACATGAAAAGGTGAACAGCAAAGAGAAGTCATAAGGGACTTACTAAAGTTGAACTGTTTACATTCCTACATGGAAAGACAATATTTGTAACTCTTGAAACATTTCAGTATCTGGGTACTGGGTGGGATTACACACACACACATGCACACATGCACACACACATAGAGACAGAGTGCACAGAGTGAATTGAAGAGGATGGGATCATATCTTAAAAAAAAATGAAATCAAGCAGTGAGAGAGAAAGATATTGGGAGGAGAAAGGGAGAATTGAATGGGGCAAATTATCTCTCATAAAAGAGGCAAGCAAAAGACTCATTTAGTGGAGGGATAAAGAGGGGAGGTGAGAGAAAAACATGAAGTCTACTCTCATCACATTCCACTAAAGGAAAGAATAAAATGCCTACTCATTTTGGTATGAAAACCTATCTTACAATACAGGAAAGTGGAGGATAAGGGGATAAGCAGAGTGGGGGGGGATGATAGAAGGGAGGGCATGGGGAGGAGAGTGCAATTTGAGGTCAACACTCATGGGGAGGGATAGGATCAAAAGAGAATAGAAGTAATGGGGGACAGGATAGGATGGAGGGAAATATAGTTAGTCCTATACAACACAACTATTATGGAAGTCATTTGCAAAACTACACAGATTTGGCCTATATTGAATTGCTTGCCTTCCAAAGGGAAGGGGTGGAGAGGGAGGGAGCTAAAGAAGTTGGAACTCAAAGTGTTAGGACCAGCTGTAATGTTCTTACCACTAGGAAATAAGAAATACAGGTAAAGGGGTATAGAAAGCTATCTGGCCCTACAGGACAAAAGAGAAGACAGAGACAAGGGCAGAGAGGGATGATAGAAGAGAGAGCAGATTGGTCATAGGGGCAATTAGAATGCTTGGCGTTTGGGGGGGGAGGGGAGAAAAGGGGAAAAATTTGAAACCCAAAATTTTGTGAAAATGAATGTTAAAAGCTAAATAAAAAAAAAAAAAAAAAAAGAAAAGTACCGAGATCATTTACTCCACCGCCATCACACCCCCAGTCCCCGCCACTATTTAGAGGATAAGGAAACTCAAATAAGAAGCAAAGGAGATAATTTTGTAAAGCGCTTTGTAGATCTTACAGTGAAATATAAATTATTGTTACTGACTAAAGAGAGATGAACTAATTTGCCAAGGCCACACCATCACTGATTTGCAAAGCTAGAATTAGAAACCTGTTCTCCAGACTTCTAATCCCATGCCCTATTACACAGTTTGGTTTATTCAATCCCCAAGCACTTATTAAGCACCGACTGTGTGTAGAACTTTGTACAAGGCACAGTAGGAGATACAAAAGTTTAGATAAGACACCACATTTGCTGTTACGAGCCTATAAAGGAGCTAAGTCATATACATAACTATACATCAGTGTATGGTAAATACATTAGAGAGTTGCAAGACAAAAGCAGGATCAGAGATTTAGATCTGGAAAAGGACACTTGTATCTAGCCCAACCCCTATATTTTACAGTCAAGGAATCTGAATCTCAAGATCTAAGTGGCTTGCCCGAGGTCATGCAGAGAGTAAATGGCAGACCTGTGACTATATTTAACTCAGATTCTCAATCTCCAGGGCCAGTGATCTCTCCACAGACCAACATGGCCTCTATAATGACCTAAGAACTGAGAAGGTAGGTCCTTACCAAGAGGTGGAAAATCAGGAAAAATTTTATGGGAAGGTGGTATTTGAGTCAGGCTTTAAAGACGTGGAAGAATTTAAAAGGTCAATATGGGAAGGAAGGACCTCCCAGGCACAGTCAGAAAAGCAGAGCTACCAAAGAGTAGTCCTTTAGGGTTGAAGCATCATAACAATCTTTAAGTAGGATGATACTAGAATTCAGAAAGCCTGGAATGTCAGGCAAAAGAGCCTGACCTTTACTGAGGTTGGAGGGAACCCTTAGAAATGTTTGGGCAGAAGTGTATAAGATCTATGCATAAAAAGATTATTTTGGTCACAATATGACAAACTAACAGTAACTTCTAAAGTATGTTGTTCTTTAAGATTTATAAAATGCTTTCCTCAAAACCCTATAAAATAGCAAAAAGATTAGGCATCTGGTCAGAAAGACCTGAGTTCAAATCCTCACAAACTCTGTGCTATAATTATCCTCATTCTTCAAATTAGGAAACTGAGGCACAAAGACATTATAGTGTCTAAGGCAAGATCTGAGCTCAGGTCTTCCTGACTTCAGGTCCAACATTCTATGCACTGCACCAACAGAAAATGGCCTCCAAATAAACTTTCCTAACACTTCATATGCCTGAAATAATTTTGGAAGTTATTCTTCAACCTTACAGTTCTGTCAATCTAATAATCTCAGGTTTTTTTTCAAGCTTTCTATGCATTTTTCATTTCACAATCTTTTATTTCACTTTTTTCCCTTCAAGTCCCAGTTAAAGTTTGGAAATAGTCTTTTGGTCTATTTGGGTCCAAACTGGGTCCATTTGGGTTCAAATGGATACCGAGTCACTATATCCCAGAACCCCTGAATTTCAGAGTTGAAAACTACCATGGAATGATCCATTCTCACTTACCCATTTTACCCATGAGAAGACTGAGGCCCAGTCTTCTCAGGGTCACACATGTGAGGCAGTAGCAGAACCAAGGCTAAGACCCAGTTCGGTCTCCGGACTCCCCATCTGACATTGTTTCTGCCAAGCCATGCTAAGGCTAAATGAAACCTAGTTGCAGGCAAATCTCCACTTGGCTGTGGTATGATGTTTGCGAATGGGCAGGGCAGTCTGCGTTTGGAAGGCTAGTACGTTCATTGTGGTTTATTTCTTCCTCTTCATTAAGCAACTAAATAAACATTTACTAAGTTCTTACTATATGTCAAACACTGCACTTGGTCCTGGGGTCATAAAGGAAGAAATGCCAAAGTGCCTGCACTCAGAGACATCCTCTACTGAGAGAAACAATGTGTTCATGCATGAACATTACAAAATGTGCATGAAATAAATACAAGGTAACTTGAGGTAGATAACGAGTGGCTTCACACAGAAGCAAACTTTGATATGAGCATGAAGGTAACTAAGGATTCTAAAAGTTAGGCAGGAAGCACAGCCTGAGCAAAGGCACGGAAGTAGGAAATGTCATGTTGTACATGTGAAGCAGCAATAAGTCCAGTTTGGCTGGACTACCTGAGAGAGCCTGGAGACAGGTGGTGAAGGAATTTAAATGACAAACAGAGAAGTCTGTGCTTGATTCTAGGGAAAACAGGATGCCCCTGGGTTCACTGAATGAGGAAATGACATGGTCAGATATATGCCCTGGTAAAAATCCCTTAGAGGCCCCATGCCTGCAATTTAGCTCATTTCCCAGCAAGTGGGTTGTGATGCCTAGGCTTTGGTCACACAGATTCTCTGAAAAGAAAAACCTATTAACACTTTGTTCCACTTAGAAAGCTCTATTTAGGTAGAAATAGTTTAACTGACTAGCTAAACTGACAGATCATGTTATCTATCCTATAGTAACTACCACTATTAGTTAAAATGAGTAAAAACTTATTGAAAAGAAAGAGTTGCATTTATATTAAGATGGGTTCAAACCCAAGCTCTGCCTCTTACTGTGCAACTTGGGCCACCCCATTTAACTTCTCTGGACCCCAGCTTTCTCATCTCTAAAATAACATGGTTAGACTAGATGACGTCCGTGATACTCTGGAGATATCAACGGCACAGTTTAGAGAAAGATTTAAAGAAATGAAGAAACCTAGGAACTATACGGTATTCTGACGAATAACCTTCAGCAATTATCAAGCTCTGCTTAAATGTTTCCCATACTTCATACTTCAAACTGTCAGTTTGAAGCTGGTCTCCCTGATGACTCCATCTCACCAGAAGCTCTGAACCTTAAATGAGCTAGGGACAAGGTTCCTGTCCACCTCACTTACCAGGAAGGGTGTGCAGACCCAAGTGAAGGTCCCCAGAGCAGCCAGGTAAGCAGATTTCTTAAGCACTTTGAGCTCCTCCTGTCTGATCTCCAACACTTTCTCCTTGAAGGCCAACTCCCAGGCATACAGCTTCAGGACTTTGATCCCATTGAGAATTTCATTCATCAACTTAATCCGATTGTCTTTGCTCTTCATGTGGGCCACCTTCCAGAGAAATCAATGGAGACGTTCAGAAGTAGTCAACTACTCAAGTGCTCCTCTCATTATTATTGCCACATTTTAAAAAGGATCTTCATTAAGGTGGAAAACTGCACCAATTACTCCTAAAGAAAATGTTCATTTCTCCCAAGAAGAGTTATTAGGTGATTCCATTTTTCCCCCAAGAAAATGCCTGGTCTCACAAGCCACCTAAATCATTTAAAATGTGTTGCTCAAGTCGACTTCAATGCAGCTATTAAATTTAGACAAAAGGAACAGGGTCAACAGAGGACTTGTTGAGTTACCAGGGAACTAGGGTTCTACTTTATATGTCATCATGCTAATTTTTTCACTGTCCAGAATGCAGTACCCTGAAAAGCTCACTCAAAGAACTTTTGCCACCAAATGCAGGTTGGACAAAAAAAAAGAAAGAAAAAAGCTTGCATTAGATCTGACCAAGGAGAGGCAATTGTGAGGCACCTGGGGCCACTACTGATGTAGTGATGCGTCATTCCTCTCTCTTAATTTCCCCACTTCTCCCTTCTTCTTTTCCTCCATCTCTCTATTTCAGGGGTAGGCAACCTGCAGCCCTCAAGGTCCTCAAGTGTGGCCATGTGACTGAATCTAAACTTCACAGAACCAATCCCCTTGATAAAAGAATTTGCCAAAGGTTCCCTATCCCTGCTCCATTTCCTTCATTGTTTTCCATCTCTGTTCACTCTCTTTTCCTCCCTCCCTATAATTATTGGGGTTAATTAAGAGAACAAGGATGTTGACCATGGAAGGGGGGCAGGGTGAGAGTGAGAGATCATCTCAATTGGAATTTCACTTTTTTTTTCTTCCAAGGCGCATTGAAGAAAGACAAAAACATCTCCAAAATGCAGATATTTAACTTATACTTGAGAGTTGACTTGTTGTTCTAAGAGCTTCAAATTAACACTAAGATTTATTTATGAAGGAAAACCCTACACTGTAGACACCTTGAAGAAGGACCCAAAGCCTCCCTCAAGTCCTTCATCTCACACAGTTCTGTATTTTTACTGATCTTTAAAGGCAGATTTAATTCCACTGACACCTAGTTATCTTTGCAAGGGGACTAACTTGTGACAAGTTTGTATAAAGAATAATGGACAAGATTTAAACCTAGGTTGTGAGACTTTGAAAGATAAGCCTCACATAGCCCAGCCAAACACCATACTTCTTTCCTTCATGAGATCCCACCTATCACAGACAGGCCCTCTGCTCTATTGGCAGGCTGTTTATTTATTCCTCCAGAAGCCAAGAGGAAAAAATGTGATTTACAACATTAAAGGCAAAGCCAAGAACAGTCCATTTAGAGTTTCTGCTGGGGGTGGGGGAAAGAGGGGACTGACTTTCGTGATGAGGGAGATTTAAGAAAAGGACAAATTTAAGGAAAACTGCTCATTAAAGAACACGGGGAACACTAAGGCAGTTCTAAGACCCACCCCTTAATCCAAGAAGGCCATCTACTAAGAACATGACATTCTGTTCCATCAAGGCTAGGCCCTGGAACTCATCTGTAGGATTCCAAGTTCATGGTTTCCAAAAAGTTCAGCCAAGTCCTCACATTCTAAATTCCATAAGCAACCTAGAAGTTATTCTGTACTCCTTCAAGCTCTTGTTCTAATTCAATAATAGGGTTTTTATCTGAGAAAACTTGGCAGAGGAGGAGAACATTACCAATCCCAGCCTGGGGCTCTCATTAGCAGAGACCTTACCTGATAGGTTTTGGTCTTCATGGCCATTACGGCATTGAGGGGAACCATGAGGATCATGACAGCCACTCCAGCTAACACGGAAGGGCCTAAATTCTAACGGGAAAAAAAAGGAAAGGGGAGTTAGGAAGAAACAGCTGCCCTGAAAGAATACTACCTACATGAGGGGAGCTCTTTGAAATGGCAACTGAGCAACAAAATCCAACCATCTAAACTAGCTCAACAGGAACATACAAGAATGGATACCTCCAAATGTGTCATCTGCTACAAAATACGTACCTTAGGTAAAGGTGTCATTACACAAAATAGGCTTGATAACCCCACTAGGCACTACCTTTAAATACCGACATCTGTCCTTTTTTGAAATGTCTTTATAGACAAAGTGATTTTGGGAAATAGCAAAAGTAAATATATAAATCATTTCGTACTCAGAAGCACAAATGGGGTGAGGGAAGGAAGGGCTGGGATTCAGTCAAATTATTAATATAGCACAAATAACAGAGCTGCCAGTCCAAGTATGGGGAGCAACTATCAAAGGAAAAGGTCTGTTTTTGTCCTGCAGCTCATGGGCCTACCAAAAGTGGTTTGGACAATGGCAGAAACACTAGAACAAGTCAACAGTGTGACTGACTACACTCACTGGGATGTCTGAGGTCTGATTTGTTTGCTAAACATTCAGTTTTGGTCTCCATCTTTGGTGGTCACACCTCATCTCCTGTCATACTTCCCTCCCTCTACGGATACATTAAAGGTCAGAAGGCTTATACAAGGTACATCATGCAGGGACTTTAAGATAAACTTAGCAAAAGAACAGGGCCAAAAACAGGGTAAAAAAATCAGATCATCAGGAGAAGGAATAAAACAGACAAAACTGGCAAACAGGCACAAGAACTCACCTTTCTCCAAAAAAGTTCAGAGAACAGCAAAGAAAAAGACTAACAACCTAACTATTGATTGTACTTATTTGTTACAAGAGAGGGCTTGTCTTTTCTCTTCTTGGGGGGAAAGACAGGTAGAAGACATGATATATGATACTAAAACACAGGAAGGAAAAAGTGTTCATGAATCATTAGAAAAAATTAAACAGAAAAAAGCAGAAGGAAGTTCAGAGGGAGACACAGAAAAGTAGGGCAGTGTTGGAATTACCATATTAAATTTGAATCATACATGCCCATCCGCAAAAAAAAAAAAAAAACACCCCAAGCTATACACAGCAGGGAAAAAATCAAGTTGGACATAACAAAAATGCAGTGTTTCATGTAAAGTCTCCTTTTTGTTTTTCATTACACAATGAAATGTTCATTCTATTGATGTTTAAGTCCATAATAAAAAATAAAATTTAAAAACAAATTAATTGAATTGGAATTAATGGAAAGGGAAACAAGAGCAAAACAACGGAAACTGAATGCTCTGAAATAATGACCCGCCACGGCCCCAAACAAGAGACAAGACGCAGCTCCCTACCTTCTCTGCAGGGGGAGAAAATTATCTTTGGGGACTATGACACGCCATGTTGGACTTTGTCATATTAGTTAACATAATACGGCTGGACTGCTTTTTTTCCTTTTTTTTCTTTCTTATAAGAGATGGCTCTCGTGTTGCAAGGAGAAAAAAGCATATGGAAAAATGTAGGTAATAAAAAAAAAAGAGGCCAATCCATTTTTAGAAAACTTTTTTTAAAGTATTGACCACCAAAAAACTAGGGAACTTTCCTACTTAAACCCCATAATGCTCTAAAAGAGGGAGTGTAGTATAGTGGACAGAGCACTAGAGTTGAGGTCAAGAAGACCTGAGCTCAGAGCCCACCTCGGCTATGTGAAGCAAGTCACTTAACCTTTCTGAGTTTGTTTCCTTGCCTGTGAAATGGGGATAATAATATGCACAGCACCTACCACCTGGTTGCGAAGGAAATCATGCACATTTAGACCTTTGCAGTACAAATGCCAGCCATGTTACTTGACCAAATAAAGAAGGATAGAAACACATCCTGTTCCACCATTCTAATGTCTGAGAGAGAGGGCAAACAAACCCAGCTCCCCAGCTCAAATTACTGCTTATATTGAACGCAATCGTAAGGGCTGACCAATAAAGGAAAGGCAACAAGTACATACCAGCCATAGCAAGTAAAGAGCCAGGATGACCTGCAGAGGGGCTGACCAAATCATGTTAATGTAGGTGGCCAAGTCCATGAACCTCTGAGCATCCACGGACATGAGGTTCACTATTTCCCCAACTGTGGAAGACTTTCGGGCAGCATTTGTAATCACCAGGGCCTAAGAAAAAAGCAGAAGGTAGGATGCCTGGGCATAGCGGACCAAGGCCACATCTTGTCCAGTTTGCAGAGGTTATGGTTTCTCTAAAGATGGATCCATTTGGTAACAAAATTTAAAAAAAAAAAAAAAGACAATTCAGGGCATTTTACCAAACTATTACCTGAATTTATAAAGTGTCTGACTCTTCTCCCCTGAAGAGTTTGCACAGCTTCCAATCTTCCTAACACCCCAGAAGGCAGCTCATAGAGTCTTTACAAAGCAAAGGACCCCAGAGATCTTTGAGTTCAGACTCTGTCTCATCACACCCCTCCCACCTCCCAATGTAAGAAGCCCCTCTACAATATTCAGAGGCAGATAGTGTTATCCAGGCTTCACTGAAATGGGAAAAGAAGAAATCAAGAGGATACATAAAGAGAGAACCCACAACATACCAGTTACTGTACAGCTCAAAGAACATCCAAACTACTTAATGACGCCTGATGCTCCCAACTTAAATGAGGAGCCTAACATCATATGAAGTAAAATAATGGCTAAAAAAGAACTATTAGCTAAATCCAGACCTCCAAAATCAGTTTACTGTTCCTTTCAAGAAACCCGTCTATTAATAATGACTGTGTTAATGGCTCATACTCTCTATATGCTAACGTAAGCAATCACCCTCTCTAGTATGGTCAGGGACGTAATGGCACCACTCTTCACCACTCCATAAACCTAACATTAATGCATCCTCATCTTAACAGTTCCAGAAACTGAATTTGAAATCTATCCCTTGTCATGGTAATTTAAATGGGAAGATCTTTCCCATTCATGAATAGGCCCATGTGACCTGCTTAAATCACATCGAAGCCTAAGTCACATGAGGTAGGAGGAGTTTGCTGAATAGGTGGAATAGGAAGGATGTGGAAGAACTGGGAGGAAGCTGGTGAGAGTGATTAGGGTGAGGGAGAGAGAGGACACAGGCGGGCAGGCACAGCTAGGTTCATAAGCGTTTGTTTGTGGGAAGGTCCCAGCAGGAGGTTGGGGAGGCTTGGGAATGGCTTTGTCCCCTGCTGTGATAATGTGTATTGACTTCTTGGTTACTATAATGCATTTGGCTTTCTGGTTTTGGGATATGGCTTTCTGGTGTCTGAATAAATGTTTTTCTTCTGCCTTCTATGTGTTGAGTCCGTTATACTTTGCGACTGAGAACTATGCTGGAATATTCAGTCACAACCAGTGCTATGAAAATTCTCTTGGCAATATATCCCTTGAACAAAGGAGGTGCTGCCCTTCAACTAGGTGATGGCTAAACAAACTGCAGTCCATGAATGTTAACAGAATATTGTTGAATATAATAAAGGATGGATATGAAAAAAACCCATGGGGAGACATATCAAGTAGTGCAATGTAAAAAGTATGCAGAATTGGTGCTGCACCAATGTAAATGAAAGAACAAGAAACCCAGACTGAACGCTGTGTCATGACAAGGACTAAGACTGGCCTTAAAGAAGAGATTGGAAGAGGCATCTTCCTCTTCTCTCTGCAGAGTCAGGGCACTGGCATCTACAAACACAGTCACTATAAACTGCTAGACTTGATTCATTTCTTGGGTAGTTTTTCTTTTTTTCTCTTTCACTCTTTGTTACAAAGAACGACTCTCTAGATATAGGAGAGGGAGGAAGGCACCTGAAATGAAAGTCATATCATCGCCAAACATACTCATAACTTTGCTTGAAATGACATAAAACAAGGCTAACATTCTAGGCGATACTCCATACCTGCAGATGTCAATCTCTGCCAAGGGGCAGAGGCATCCTCTCCCATCTCTTCCTTGGAAACAAGCTTGTTTTTTATGATTTCACAACATTCAGTCTCAGTTATTTGGCCGTTCTTTCCATTCACATTGTTGCAGTGTCTGTCTGTATTGTTTCTTTATATTCATTATAGTCATTGTTTCTTACAGCACAGTGATATTCCATTACGCTAAAGTACCACAATTTATTTCACTATCCCCCAATCAATGGGCATCTACTGTATTTCCAGTTCTTTTTCTTTTCTTTTGGGGTGGGGAAGGCAAGGTAAATGGGCTTAAGTGACTTGCCCAAGGTAATAAGTGCTAAGTGTCTGAGGCTGGATTTGAACTCAGGTCCTCCTGACTCCAGGGCCAGAGCTCTATTCAATGTATTAACCTAGCTGCCCCCCAGTTTTTTTTCTACCACAAAACATACTGCTATAAATATTCTGGCATGCCTTTCTTTTCCATAATGACCATCGTGGGGTATGTGCCTTGCAGGGAAAACTCTATGAACATTTTAGCCCCTTTATTTGCTTAATTCCAAATTGCTTTCCAGAATACCTATAACAATTCACGGCTCAACCTACATGCCTTAACACAATCATATCTAATTTTTTTCCTCTTTTTTTTTTATTAAAAAAAAATTGTCATATGGGGTGGCTCTCTGGGAAAGAGATAATGGGAAGGGATAAAGCAGACAACCTACGTGATGCAAAAACAAAAGATATTAATAAAAATATATTGGATATATGAGCCCCAAAAAAAAGTCCCTGTCCAAGAGCTCACCGAGGCATCATTGTAGATTCTGCAGCTCAGGGAAAAGGGGACAAGAAATTAAAGATCCCAAAGATAACTTGCCCCTCTGGGTCAGGGAATTTTCAACTGAAGTTACCTTGCGATAGATGGCCCCAATGACAGCAGTTTTGATTCTCATCCCACTCACAAAGCAGATATGGAAGTACTGGTGCAGGACCAGGGTTTGTAGGCAGGTGCTCACAAAGAGAAGTGCTGTGTACAGGTATCCCTGCCAATCAGGGGCCTCCTTGTCATTCACAAAATTGATAAGCAATCTGTTAAAGGAAAAAGGAAGGCCCATTATTAACTTGGGCAGAAAAGGCAACAAGTCATGCCTTCCACACAAAATGTAGGAAGTGCCAACAACCAACTTACACATACTCCTTAAGCTCTTTAAAGACTAAAAAAAAAATTAAAGAAAACTTTTGGGGAAGTACTAGATTACATAGCCTTGAGTGCCAAAGTCTTGGGTACATTCAGGGGGACAATTCAGAAAAGCTCTGCCTCACCACCTATCCAGTGAGCCCAGCTTCCAGCCCCCAAGACTAGGAACACAGGACTTAGAGCCAGAATTACAAAGGAAGGAATCAAAGTCTAGAGCCAGGAGAGATCTTGGGAGATTCTCTAGCTGGACTGCCTCATTTTACAGATGAGAAAACTGAGGCCCACAAGGGTCATGTAACCTGCCAAGTAATATGGCAAATTAGAAGAGATGAGATTTAAACACGGGAGCGCTGACTCTAAAATGCAGTGTTCTTTCTACCATTCTACCTCCATGCCCAGCACTTAGGACAGCGTCCAGCACATAGTAGGTGCTTAATAAATGTTTAGGGATTGATGCCAAATCTGAAGCCGAGGAGGGACAAAAACAATGAGAAGTACAGCTTGTCCAAAGGTATTATAATGCTTCTGACGCTAATATAAATAGGATACTTCTTTCTCAACAACCTAACCTATGTGGTCAATAAGGGCTACACTGGTATAAACGTATGCTAGACTCACTTTAGTTTTTTTAAAATAAGATATGTAAGACCATGAGTTATTCAGTATCACCACTCCAGTTACGCTCCCCATAAGGAGCTTCACTAATGATAACCAAAGGAAAGGACTGAACAATGAAAATAAAAGGGGAGACTCAAAGGGAAGGGGTCTTACTTGAGGATCTCAGGGCCTGTAAACATCAAAAGGTCATGGAGTGCTTTGAAAATGAAGCTCATGAGGAAGTAAGGCCCAAAAGTTTTATATAACACCTTAAACAAAGAGGGCTCCCTCTCCCTCTGAGTGGGCTTTACAATTAGGGCTTCAACCTCCTCATTCACGTCTCCTTTGGAGCCCCTTTTGGAATTTGCTGGATCTTTGGGGGAATACACGATCTTTACAGGCTTCCTACAAGACAGAAGGAAAGCAAGGTGGTTAAGTAACACGCCCCGGTCACCACAATGTACCCTAGCAAAGAAACATGCCCATTAGGCACTCACAGACAGCCCCCCATACCTGGATTACTGCAACAGTTTTCCACCTTCTGACTTCTAGTTCTCTGACTCTTTCCAACCTATCTTGCAGGCTACCATGAAGTTAATCCTCTAAAAATATCTAATTTTTCCATATCACTCCCCTACACAAAAACTTCGATGGCTCCCATATGTCTACAAGGTAAAATCCCACATAGTGTATCTAATATTCATTGTTTTACATCAGTGGAATAAAACTCTTAACAGAAATGGATCTCTGTGAGGTATGCTGACTTAGAAAATCAGAAATTAACATTATCTCTTGCTGTTCAGTCATTTCAGTCGTGTCACACTCTTCATGAGCCTGTTTGAGGTTTTCTTAGCAAAGACACTGGAGTGGTTTGCCATTTCCTTCCCCAGCTAATTTTTACAGGTGAGGAACTGAGGCACACAGGAAAATTAAGTAATTTTCCCAGGGTCACACAGCTAGTTAGCATCTGAGGCAAGATTTGAACTCATGAAGATGAGTCTTCCTGATTCCAAGCCCAGGACTCTATCCACTAAGTCACTTAGCTGCCCTATGGTACTATGCTTTTACATATTTTGTTAAACATTTCCCAATGACATTTTACTCTGAGTTTTGCAACTGTGAGTTTGGCAACTCTTTTACATAGAATCGATTTTACACACAATCAAGTCTGACATCTATTTTACACAATCCAACCACAGCCTCTCTATCTAGACTTATCTCCTATTACTTAGTGAACACAAAGATAACATGCCTTTTCTCAACTCCCTAAGTTTTCTTCTATCTCACCTGTTACCCAGAATTCCCTTCCCCCACCCTCTCT
Source organism: Notamacropus eugenii (assembly GCF_028372415.1). Classification (NCBI taxonomy): domain Eukaryota; kingdom Metazoa; phylum Chordata; class Mammalia; order Diprotodontia; family Macropodidae; genus Notamacropus; species Notamacropus eugenii. The sequence goes on along the minus strand of NC_092872.1, from coordinate 96,336,334 downwards.
ATCGAGCCAAATTCCACATATCCTTCACAGCCCTAAGAAATGTCACCCCTTCCGTGAAGTCAACCCCATCATGCTACCCACTTGGATTTCTTCCTTCTCGAGCCTCCTACTTTTGTCTGTGCTGCTTATTTTAATAAACTATTGTGTATGTACATATATATACACACACACCAATGTACATATGCATGTATATTTTTGTGTATATGTACACATCTATACACATGCTATATCTACCAATCAAGTGGAATATTAAATTTTTTAATGTTTGTTTTTTCTGTTTGAAAGGAAGGGAAAAGAAGTGGTCCCTCAATTCATTTTTTTCCAGTTTTCCAATTTTCCACTGTTTATTTGCCTAGTCACAACTACCAAGAGACATCATCTATTCTTGGCCTTTTACACTTACAGGACACGGGAGGATACAAAGTTAGAAGGACTGAATACCAGAAGAGAGAGAAGACCCAGAGAAGAGAAGACAGGAGAGCGATATACAGCCAAGGAAGTAAGATGGGATGAAAGGAATCTGTTAAGAGTAAGTCAAGGAGAAGAAGATTCCAGATAAATGAGAATTTACATTGAGAAAAAAAATTAGAGAAGATCTTCTGTCTTAAGATATTAAGGAGCCTAGAAGAGATCTATTCCAGGTAACTGGGTTTTGAGCTAGAGCCAAGTAGAATGTAAAAGGACAGAAAGTAGACTGCAGGCCCAGAGAACATGAGAACGGAAAACTACCGGCCAAGGCAGGCGCCCCAGTCCTACAAATCCATGGAACAAGACTGGTTTCAACAGTCCTCTAGGAGGGAATGGAATCTTGGGAAGTTAATTTAACTATTATTCTGGAATATATTTTAGTCGACATGGCTAGAGAAAGAACTTTTTTCCTGAGAAACTGGATGATTTATCTATTAAGGAGAAAGAATCTGTGGAAATATTTCATGAGAAAATGGAGTTTAGTTCCCCTTTTGTGGGGGAAAAAAAAACCATTGTGAAAAGATTTCTTCAGAAAAGATTTAAACTTGCAACTGTAAGAGCTGAATAGTTGGTATTTCCAGAGTTAATCATTAAAGGTAACTGGCTGTGTGACTTTCTCACAATTAGTATACTGTTAATAATCATATGTATTTTTCCCCCCATTGGTCATTGTTCAGTTGTTAAATTGCAAAGCCAGTAACCTTGAGACTTATTTAAGCTCAGAACACTGGGGGAAGAAGGGACGGTTATTTAGAAATGAACAAAAGGATATGGGAATAGAGGTTTCTCTGGTTAATTGAATAAAGAATACTTAAACTAGGGTGAGGACTCAGAGCTAACTGATTAATGAGACCCTCCAAGTTTGGTAATCTGTGAGGAAATAGCAGAACATATCTTTTGATTACCTTGGAAATCATAATTCAAATTAATAAGGTAAGAGGTCTGTTGCAAAATTATAAAGGTCATGCATGACTTGAGAGAATTGATATGAAGGGCAAGTAGGTGGTAGAGTAGATCAGGAAGGACCTGAGTTCAAATCCAGCCTCAAACACTTACTAGCTATGTGACCCTGGGCAAATCACTTAACCCTGATTGCCTAAAAGAAAAAAAAAAAAAGAATTGATATGAGAAGACACTCCCAACTCCCAACTTCAAGGGGTTGAGAGGTGGAAAGGTGCTGCACATTGCATTTTTAGACTTTTTCACGTACTGGTCAGTTGTACTGATTCTCTTTCTCTCTCTCTCTCTCTCTGTCTCTGTCTCTCTCTCTCTCTCTCTCTCTCTCTCTCTGTCTCTGTCTCTCTCTCTCTCTCTCTCTCTCTCTCTCTCTCTCTCTCTCTCTCTCTAACTTTATATGGGATGGCTCTCTGGGAGAGGGAAAAGAAGGGATATTGCAAAAAACTATGATGATGTACAAAAGACAAAAGACATCAATAAACTTCTTTTTTAAATGTTACAATTATCAGACGTGACTTGATTCCCATCAGTTTTTATTCTAATTTTTATTCACGTTGTTCAAATAGGACATAATTTTTTTTAAATTTCACTGTATTTAATAAACGTCCTTAATAAAATTTACAAAAAATAAGGTAATGAGTTAAATAGGGGGTAAAGATGATGGCTTACAGAGAAGATTATATCCCTAAAACTTGCTAAACTGAAGAAAGCAGATGTCTGAGCTTGCTTGTATAATGCAACCTTAATTTTGCTATAAGCAAATAAATAGTATTTAGCTGTTCTGAGGACCACCTCTCATTTTCCAGTATTTTGGCGACCTCTGTTCCTGATCCCTAATGGCAGCATAAAACAAGGTTACATGGTCTGTTCCACTCTACAGGACAGGAATGACTATAGATCAGCTAGAATATACCATGGTAGTAACTGTCCCTGCATTCCTCTGTGAAGAAAGGCCCAGACTACAATCAAACAGAGGAATCCTAGAACTCAGTAGGGTTCTCTTGATTTTTCTGATGTGGATCCTGGGAACTTGGTTCTTTCTACGTCTAGTTTAGTCATGTGAGGATAAAGAAGGATAAGGGCCCATTTCTCATAGTGATAGAAATTGACCATCCCATCATTCCTGCAGCTAGCTTCTTACGGCTGCCTAAGCCCCAGGACAAGGCCAGAGCACACACAAGTCAGCAAACTAAGTCCTTCCTCAGGAGATACGAGTGAAGACGAGGCAAACTCTGGTTTTAACAGTTATACCCTGTATTTCCCCCTCTCAAGAACAGGAACACGATCAGGTATCTAGAAACACAACCAGTCACACAACCATATACACACTTTCCCTAGCATAACAACAGGATGCTCATACCAAAAAAGAAAGGCACAGAAACCTCACAGCTTACTCTCCCAACAATCAACAATGGCTAAAAGCACACCTTCTCAATATGCTTTCCTCTGCTTACAAAGAGGATGCTACTGATACAGCCGCAGCTGATTCTGTATTTCTGGTTGTTTTCCCATCAGTGAGAGCTACATACATCCACTGATGCCTTTTTGCTGGCTCCCCATATGACTGGAAGTCTGAGTTACCCTACCAAGGACTGGAGTTGTAGTACATAGCTGAGAAGGAGAGCTTTCCCCCCATGTACATATGTCTCTGTATGGAGGTGAAATTCACAATCTTGGCTTAATTAATGCATCACACCAGAGGTTCTCAAAATGTGGCAATCAGACCTTTGAGGGGTCTCTGAGCCACATTCAGGGGATACATGTAACAAAAACTATTTTCATAATAATACTAAGATGTCTATTAAAATACTGCTTTCTTTTCCAACTATATATTTGTGAGGCCAAATGTTCTTCATATACCTTAATCAAAACAACATATCACGACAGATTGAATGCATAAGCAGTTATGAGAACGCAGGTGCCTTTTATTACTCCAGACAGCTGAGAGACTTGCAAAAATATGTAAAACAGTATCACTCTAATTTTTTTAATTTTTTTCATAAAAATGTTATTTAACACGAAATAGGATTTATTTTTATTTTTTAATGAACTAATAATTTTTTTAAATTATTGGTTTTAATTTCTAGTACAATATTATAAATACCAATACCAAATACAGTAAATATAATTTTTAAAAACAGTTATAGCTGACACAAACCAAAGCTCTTTGGGTCCTCAAAAAATTTTAAGAGTATGAAGGGTTTGTCAAAGGGTCCTAAGGCCAAAAAGCTGGAGAACTACTGTCTTATACTAATGGTCTAAACAATTAAAACTCTGGCCTTGTTGACCCCGTGATTAACAATTGTCAAAGTGCCCAGATTTACATATCACAGACCTTCCTCGGTCTTCATTAGTCAGGAGCCTAGATCATCAGTCCATCCATGGTCCTCACACTTACTTTTTTGACTTGACACATTCTTTCTTCCAGTTTTTCACCAAAACAGGCACCACCTGTTCAGAGGTGTCTTCGGGGTTCAGAGACCACAAATCTCTAGCCTCCAGAGGACATTTATATCCCTGGACCATCAACCTACATTTGAAGCACAGAGGAATTGTGTGAGAGGACAAGTAGGTTTTCATGTCGGTACCAGGAGACAGACTACTAATGAAAAAATGTATCCTCCCATTCTGGATCATTCTAATGAATAAGAAAAAAATACCAGGATAAACACTGAAAAATTATCACGTAGAACACAGATATAAAGCATGTGGCTCATGGGAATTCCTGAGTGCAGCCTAAACCAGAGTAAACTGTAACTGGGCATGTGGAAATATGTTCTGCATGATTTCATAATATATACTGAGTTTCGTATGTCTTGCCTTACCAGTAGGTGGGGGAGGGAGAAAATTGGAACTGAAAATAAAAATAAAACTTACAAAGTATAAATGGGAAATAGTTAACAAAATTAATAAAAATACAAGAAAACACAGGGAATATTACATGCTAAAACTTAGTTAATATGTGTCCCAAAGGGGTCCTTTAATGGCACCTGTTTCTATTTGAGTTTGAGAGTATTGATGTAGAGAAGATAACTTCAAGTGGCCCAGTCCTTCCCTGTCCAATGATTCAAAGTATTTTTTGTTTTTATGACTTTCAACTTGAGAGAGGAGTACATGTGTAGGTTTGTGGCAAGGAGGTATCACTATGCCCTTTTTACAGAGGGGCAAAATGAGTGAGGTACCAATCCATTCATGAATACACAGTTCCTACTGGCCACAATACCTCCATATAAGCCAAGGAGCTAGCCCAATCTGTGGAGTCAATCAGTTCAGAAATACAGGTAAGAGTAAGGGTTCAGTGTCCTTACCCAGTAATCCACCAGAAGGTGATTCTGGACAGGAAGGAAGCACCAGACTCCGGACAGGGATTCTATTGGGAAAAAATAGAGGGAAAAAAATAGAATAATTAAGTCACATACACTGGGACTATTAAAGTAGTAACTGACACCTTATCCTTCTGCATTGGTGATATTCGATCACTTTAACACATCCAATTTGGCACCAAACATGGTATTCTCTCTCCTGAGTTACGACTTCTCAAAAAAAAAAAAAGATACTACCTTCAATCTTCAAAGACCTTTCCTCAGAGGAGCACGCAAAAGTTCCATAAAAAATCCCAAACACATCATTAACAAGTACTGTCTGGATTCAAATACACAGGGCAGTTCACCTGCCCCCAGCACCACCACAGAGCTTAATGTTGAATTCTGGGATCTAAGCTTTTAAAATAATTTTTTAAGAAAATCATAAGGAAAGAGGCCCACAGTGAGTACACAGTCACAAAAAACCTTTAACAAAATATGAAGCTAAAGGACACATTCTATTTACAAGAGAGTACAAACAACTCTTAACTGTTCACTTTTTGATTATGTACAAAAAATATTCCATCACAATCTGGCTTCCCTAGGAGAACTACACCTTCATGTTTCCTAGAATGCTACATTCAATCACAGGTGGGTATCTGACAAGGTAAATGAAAATTAATTATCAATACAAACCAAACATAATTAGAAAGGCAAATCTGCTAGCCTAACATGGGGCAAGAAGGGTAAAACAGATGTTATATGTCTGATGAATCCATCTCCTCTCCACTCACACAGCTGTCACGTGAGGTCAGGGCTCGCATCATCTTTCTCCTAGATTATTGCCAACCGTCTAACTAGTCTCTCAACCTCAATCCTAACCACTGATGCCAAAGTAATTTTCCTTAAGTTCTGACCATGTGACTCCACCACTTAGTCAACTCTGGTGGCTTTCTATTTCCTCTAGGTTAAAATATAAACTTCTGTTTAGTATTTAAAGCCTTTCATGATCTGGCCCAAACCAACTTTTCCAGCATCATGGACATTCCTCTCCCTTGGGCATCATGGAATCCAAGCAAACTGTCCTCTATATTCCTCACACAAGACAAGACACCTCATCTCCTGTCTCTGTGCTTTGGCTCTGGCCCTTCCACATGCCTGAGGTGCACTCCCTTCTCGATCCCCCTCACTGAATACCTCTCCTTATTTTTTTCTCCCTTCCTCCCCTCCTCCTTTCCCAAGACGGCATGCAATCTGATACATGCCATACATGTGCAATCCCATTAAGCATATTTCCACATTAGTCATGTTGTGAAAGAAGAATCAGAAAAGAGAAAAACCACAAGGAAGAAAAAAAGAGAAAATAGTATGCTTTGATCTGCATTCAGACTCCATGGTTCTCTCTCTTTTCCATCATGAGTCTTTTGGAATTGTCTTAGATCACTGTATTGCTGAGAAGAGATAAGTCTATCAAAGCTGGTCACTGCACAACGTTGCTGTGACCTGTACAATGTTCTTCTGGTTCAGCTCACTTCACTCAGCATCAGTTCATGTAAATCTTTCCAAGTTTTTCTGAAATCCACCTGTTTATCATTTCTTATAGAACAACAGTTTTCCATTACATTCATATATCACAACTTGTTCACCTCCTTTTCTTTAACAGGCAGTTCAGGTACCATCCTCTGCACGAACTTTTCTGATCCCTCCAACTGCGAGGGCTCTCCCAAACTACCCTTTATATTACACCATATATTTATACTATGTATATTTCTTTATTTATGACTACTTGTTTCCTCTATTAGGATGTAAGCTTCAGTAAACTTCTTTGCATTTCCATACCTGGCTCCCAACACAGTGCCTGGCATAGAGAAGGCACTACGTAAATGTTGACTGAATGACTGTCGATTGAATGACTCACATACACAGTGTATCCCAAAGGTCTTAGTGTGGCTTTTAGCTATTAAAGCTTCCAACTGCACAAAGACTTTTTGGAGGATAGACAGATAGACAGACAAGTTTGAGCCCCATATCTGAAGGGAGAGAGATTGACAAACTGGACTCTAGCCAAACAGGTTATAACCATGGCAGAGATGTCCAAAGAGAGATAATCACAGTCATAGTTGACCTAAGGAATTGACTGTATCCCTTCATAGAAGAATGGAAGCTCTTTGTGGACAGGGACTAGCTCACTATTGTGTCTGTACCTCCAATACCTAGTATGGTGCCTGGTACGCAGTACGTACTTCATAAATGCTGCTGACTGATTAATACTAGCTCTGTAACCATTGGCAGGTCACTGGATCTCTCAGTGCTCTAGATAACTCTCTAAGATTATAAGTTACTGATAACTGTGAGTCTGCAATGATGAAGGGAATTTCTATACTGGAAGCTCCCTATACCAATGGAATTGCAAGTATGGATTCCCCCCAAAATTATACCCACAACTTAAATTATTAAACTTTTGGAGAGTCCTTACAAAGACACACATTACATAGGTGGATGTGCATATAAGTTCAAAGAGTAATGATTCCCAAATTATCTAATGCTTTGTATTATCTATGCAACAGCTCCTCTGATTAATGGAGACATGACTTAACATAGATTTGGAAAGCTGGTTGTAGAAGTGCACAAGGGACAAGGAATCAAGATCACAGATGTCTCAAAATAACCAAGACCCAAAGAACCATACGAAATAAAAACACCACTGAACTGTTTTAATTTTTTTTCTACAGTTTATCTACTTAAGTTAACTCAAGCATGATATTTTTAAAGCCACTCTTATCACCCACCAAAGATACTTGCCCTGGACTGATAACTGTAGACTCCAAGGAAGCCTACAGAGACCATCATCATCCAGAAGGACAAACATTTCTGACACGCTGAACAAGGCAGAGTCTGGGAGGATTTCATCCCAAAGGGTTACTGCAGAACCTCATTAATTCATATTCCAGTAATTAAAAACCCACGAGAATTCAGACTCAGCCCTGGGGGAGGAAGGTGAAGGAGATTCTCAGCAAGTAAAGAGTTACAAAGAGTGGCATTGTTAACAAAGGATTGTTTTGTTCTCTGGATGCCAATCTGGGGCCTCTTACTTTATAAGAAGATACTAGCAGCTTAGCAGGATTACTTGACCTTCTTAAGAACAGTGTGCTCCTTCCATTCATCTCCCCCTCCCTTTTCCCATTCTTCTCTCCTTTCCCAAAATCAAGGCTTGAGAAAACTCTTTCCCTACAAGTATGGTGTGACCAGGGCTACAACAGCTGCACTTATTCACATGCGTCAGGAGCCAAGGGTGAAGGAAGGAAAGGCCTCTTGTATGCTTGAGCGTTTCACAGAAAAAGGTCAACTTTCACGGTCCTACACATTGTGGTTGTAGCTGTTATATTTTTGAGCGAGAAATGTTAGTGAACCCACAGTTCTACTTACAATCAAGTAAGGAATAAGCTCTTATACTGTGCCTAGTATGTGCCAAGCACTAGACTCTGTGCCGAAGACACAGGCAAAATGAAAGAGACGTGATTGGCTTGAAGCCAGAGAAGCAGTTGGGCATAATGGGAGCCAAGGACAGGTTGCTGACCTGTGTTTGCCACTAGCTAAGGAACCACGGAAAGTCACAATGTCTGGGTCTCAGCTTCCCTAGCTGTAAAATGAGGAAGCTGAACTAAATGATCTCCAAAGTCCATTCCACGGTAGGTGTGGGTGTGCATTTATGTCCCAAAAGTCCTACTTCAATTTTAACCATTAATATGTGTATGTATACCCATATACATACACACGTATGAATACCTCCACGTATACATACACACATGTGTGTTTGTGAATTGCAGGTTTTCATTAACTTATCTCAATGACCTTACATACCTCCAAGAACAAAGCCTGATGTTAAGAGAGGTCCAGATTCCAGTTGTGGCTCTGATACTTCACAAGCCATTCTGCCATGGGCAATTAAACAGCCCTCTCTAAGGTTCCGTTTCATACTCTAAAAATGGCAACAAATCATACTTCACAGTACCCACCCCTTAGAGTTACTGTGAGGAAAGTACTTTGTAGACCCTAAAGCAATATATGAACATATGTAACACACGCATACACACGCATACACATACATACACACATATGTATGTAATATACACAAAAAATCTTTAAATTGCTACTGGTGCTGGTCCAGAGGGCCATGGAGGACTTCACTTGTTAGTAGCTGCCAGATCATGAGCAAACTGCTTGACCACCCCTAAAAAACATTTCCTCCTAATTTCCATTTCTTAGAACTCTAGTTTCCTTCAAAGCTCAGCTCAAGAACCATCTTCTACAAGAGATGCTTCCTGAGTCCACCATCCCTACCCACTAGCTGTTAGTGTATTCCCCCTGAAATTACACTGATTTTGCATACGCTTAAAAACATACTTGTTCTCCCCATACAAGACTGCATGCAGTCTCAGGGAAGGAGAGGGGAGGAAGGGAGAGAAAATTTAAGACTTAAGGAAGTGATTGTTGAAACCTGAAAACAAATTATAAAAAAAAAAAACCATACTTGTTCTCTCTCCCAAAGGACAGGGACTATGTAATTTTTTTCTTAATACTCTCAGTGTCTAAAATAAAGTTGGCAATTAATAAAAGCCTGCTGACTGACTAAACCACTATGAGTCTCAGTTTCCTCATCTGTAAAACAGGAAGAATACATATAGGGTTGTTCTGAGGCTCCAATAAGTTAATACATAGAAAGAGGGTGCTTTGCAAATGTTAATGCATTATATGAATGCCTGTTATAATAGTGATAAAGAAACTATTTTTGTTTCCAGAACACTCTATAGTTTGGATACTTCGGCCATATGGGGCAGAATTTCTACCCCAAATTAACAAGGTTTTAGGGGACTTGTCTAAATAAATCTGTTTGGTCTCTACCTATTCCAATCTTCCAAATAAATTCACTCCACAGGCCTATGTCCACAGTTGAACGCTTTGACAGACACAACCAAAATACTCTGACAGCAAGGTAAGGCAGATAAACACAGGGAAGAAGGTTAGAGGGAATGGGGCAGAGGAAAGAGAGGGAGGTTGAGAGAAAAGTCTGCTCAGTCTTTAACCAGCTATCACGCTGGCCAGAGAAACCTTTAGTGAATTTCCAGGGATGCAGCAAAGGGCCAGTAGAGGGAGGACAGACACACAACATGGTCTCTAAGAATGTTGGACATCCTAGATTATAAGGCCACTGTGACTCAAGAGCTCTCTGAGGGACTCCCTCTCAAGGACAGCCACTAAGCCTGGGACTAAGCATTAAATTAGCCTCAGAAGAGAATGTGGCCTCAGAGACTGCTGAGTATAAGAAACCCTGAGACAACAGTGTCCTTAAAGCCTTCTGGATTCCTCTCTTAGAAAGGAAGTGAGAGGGGATCAGGGAGAGTCAAGCTTTCAATGTAGCCAAGTCACCAGACACAACTCTGCGTTCCTTTTCTTTTTTTTTTTTTTTTTTGTGGGTCTTTTTTCTCCTCAAAAGCATGGGTCCTTCTGGGCTCCATGTTTAGTGCCTAATGAATACAGAAATCCAATTATTTACGGAGAAGTGAGGAGTAATTTTGTGTCAGATCCTAACTGGCTAACTTCACTGTTTCAGAGACAGCTCAGAGACTCATTCAGGACGGATCACATTCTCTTCCTGTTTCACTATAGCACCTCAACGAACTGAATTAATCCTCTCTGCCTACCCTTTCGGTGACTGCTTTCCAACACTGTTAGCCTGATGTCAGATGAAATGGGAATCCTCTGCCGTACTGGTGTTACAGGCCTTTAAACCTCCAAGATCAGCCACAGAGGACAGGGAGAAGGAGTGGAGCTGTGATTCCACTGTTATGGGGAACTCCTGTCAATACAGGTTGGGACCTTTTCTGCTTTATAGTCTTAGAGAGTTGACTACAGCACTAAGGGGTTAAAGGACTTATCTAGGGTCACACTATCAGTATGTGTCAGACTCAACATTTGAATCTAGGTCTTCCTGGCTTCAAAATCAGGTACATTAAACTGACTTTAAGAGGCCAACTACATTAGAATTAAAGGGTTTCAATTATATAGAACCACAGAATGTCAAAATTGTGAAGAGAAAGAACTTCAGAAACCATATTCTGGTCTACAGATCGGGAAACTAAGGTCAGACAAAGTTAATTGACTTGCCCCAAATCCCACAAGCATGGTGTTGGGGAAAGACTATGGATCAAATCTAAGTATTTACTCTTACAAGTTAACCAGGTGGTTTTAAGCAAACCATTTAATCAATCTGAGGTTCTTTCTAACTATTTTCCTGTGCGCCTATAAACAATTCCCTGTCTTTCTAACACTGGCACTATTTGTGGCTCTTTGGGCTAGATGTTACTTTGCTAGATAAGGACTGAAGGGGCTGTTTGAAATTTAATTTTAGGAAAGCAAAAGTAGCATGGCTATGGTGATGCATACTTTTTACTGGGAACCAGACCATCAATCGACAAGCATTTATTAAACTCCTGCTGTATGCCAGGCACTGTGCTGGGTGCTGAGGATCAAAGCAAGCCAATTCTCAAGAGAACCCCAACATCACCGCAAAAAAAGTCCAAGACAGATGCCTATCCATGGTCAGTACAAGATCTGCTGGTCAAACATGCATGGCAAGACAAATAAAACAGATGAGTAGTCTTTACACATAAAAAAACAGCCTAACACTCTCTACAGAGTTTGGATGCTGAAGTTAATATAAACTCAGTTCCTTCTGCTGCTACACTCTTACCCCAAAATGAAATGAGCTCAGAGAAAAATCTGAGTGAAGCCTCATTACAAAATCTCACATGTCATTTTCAGAAGACTAGCATGGTTGAATACAATTAAAGACATTCAGCAAACATCTCTTCCTCTTTCTTCTAACCTCTTAGCCTCAGGGACCTGGAAGGTAAACCTACAAGCTATCGGCACCAATGAAAACTTCCCAGGGATCTAAGGTTCCTTCTTTCTGTTTGGACTGTGCTCAGAATCTGCCTAATCCAAGAGGGCCCCAAATTACAAAAAAGATTAAGCAGAGTAGTTCTTAGCTGACTGAAGAGGAAGCTTGAAGAAAATAACACCAGAAAAATGTCCTCACCCTATGGGGTGTGTAATTCATCAAAGAGGCAGAGTAGACAGAATCCCATTCTCGGTGTCTCATGTCAAGAAGGGGATTTTGATGACAGAATTAACTAATTCTGTCAGTGGCACCACCATTCATCCAGTCTCCCAAATCAGAGTCAACTCTTCCCTCACCTTTACCTCCCAAATGAGTTCAGTTACCAAGGTCCCATTCAATGAGTAGGCTAGATGTGGGGGACATCCAGTGAAAAAGGCAGAGTCAGAAGATGGACTGTCTCATTTCAGGACTAGAAAACAGGCCAATGATACCAGATCAAAGAATTTTCAGAAGGAAATAAAGCATAAGAAGACTGAAAAGGTGGAACAGAACCAGATATTATATTTGATCCTGGTGGTAACAGGGAGTCACTGTAGATTGTTAGTGGGAGGCTGACACGGTTAGATTTGACTTTAGGAAAATCACTTTGGCAGTTAAATGAAGGATGGATTAGAATGGGGAGGGACATGAGTCAGAGAGGACATCTGAGAAGATGTCTTAACCCTTTGCTCCATGAGGCGAGGATACATGTCTTATTTAAACTTCCCAGCACCCAGCAGAGAAGATAGGCAAGCATTTTTTTAAGTGTCTAGTCCAATTCCTTCATTTTACTAAAGAAGAAACTGAGGCCTAGATGGGGTTAAATTATTTATTACAATATAAAACTGCCAGGACTCAAACCCAGTATTCTTGTTTACAGTCCAACAGTTGGCTCCTCTATACCTGAGTATTGAAGCTGCATAAGTAGCCCTGCTGTTTGTTGTAAAGTAGGATTGAAGTACAAATGGAAAGGATCCCTCTTCACTAAATCATTACAAAATGTTTGTCTGGCCCCAGAAATGAATCCTTAGCCATTGATTCCCTCTCTAGGATCTGTATGAGAACTAATTAACATGTTTACAAACCACACAGATATTGAAAAATCTTGGGTCTACGTTGTTTCAAAACAAACAAAATTCTGTAATTTCCAAAAAAGAGGCTGAATCAGGGACATGGGGAGATAAAAATCAGTCATGGGTACATACTCATGTTGAGCAATAGTTTTTAACAATAACCAATGGGAATTTGTACTATGATAGGCAGGGTGACATTGTGCGAAGAGTCAGAAGAGCTCTGGGTTCACCTCATGCCTCTGAGTCTTATAAGTTATCTAAAGAAAAGCAAGTCAATTAACTACGATAAGCCTCAGTTTCCCCACTTGTAAAATGGAGATAACAACACCTGGAGTGCTTGCTTTGTAAGACTGTTGTGAAGACAAGATAATATGTACAAAAGCACAATATAAAGGTCAAGTATTGCTATTATCATGACTGATAATAATAAGAAAGAAAGAAAGAAAGAAAGAAAGAAAGAAAGAAAGAAAGAAAGAAAGAAAGAAAGAAAGAAAGAAAGAAAGAAAGGAAGGAAGAAAGGAAGGAAGAAAGAAAGAAGGCATGTGGAGGTTACTAAAAGGTATCCAGTCCCTAACCTCATGGAGCTCACAGCCTAGAGAAGGAAATGAGAAAAAATAATAAGAAAGGATAATCAACAATACAAGGCAATTCTTTCCATAGGTGGAAGATGAGCTAAGTGGACTTCCTTTCTATGTAACAGGTACTTAATAAATTTTGTTTTAACGAACTGAAATGGTCCTAATAGGAAAACTGCTATTTAAAAGAGAAAAACTAAAGGGGGGCTAAAAGCTAGCCAATGGAATAGATTCTGTTAACCTAAACAACATATGCTCAGCCAGCTGTGTAGTTAAATACCCAAAGTTTACCAGCCTACACAAATATGTGCCAACTTGGCTGATGTCAGTGAACCAACGAAAACAAGGAACAGCAAATTCTACCTGCTCTATGAAAACTGTCATCTAAGACCACCTTGAACAAAATCCTCCGTGGAGACAAGACTCTAGCCCCAACAGAAGCTGCCGTCACTGAGAAGGATGTTTTTCTTTTATTCCTAAAAAAACCTCCCTGCTCCCCTTTCATCTTTCTCTGCAACCTGCCATTCTTCCTAGATTTCAGGTTAACTGCCATGGTCGAGCTGAGAGTTTCCAGAAGCCTCTCTAGAACCCTCTAGGAGGTGGGAGCATTCCCTGATCCTGCCACGGCTGGGCAGGGAGAACCTCATTCTTTCAAAAGAATACCACAAAGGCTAATGGCATCATCCTGGTGCAGGCAAGAGGGAATGGAGAGAGGGAAGAGAAAGAAATGAAAAAAAAAAACAACATGAATTCTACTTTCCATCCTGTCCCTGCACCTAGGAAGCCCATAAGAACTATTATCTTAATTCCCAATAGGTTCAGCAGTCAGAAAATCCCCTATTGTCTTCCATTTTCCTGAATTTGTTAGCAGAGAGATAACGATTTATACTAAAGCTGCCCAGCCAAAGTATGAAATTTCAGATGCCTTTTCTCTCTCCCCTGCCTGCCACCACTACTTCATTAATGACAAACTTATGGCTTATAAACAACATATATTTTTGGTCTTATCCATGTATTTGTCCCAGGCACAGACTTTAATTATCTACTGGGTTATGTGTGACTCGCTTTTCATCACAGGCAAATAAGCATTTAATACATGCTTGATAGTCCAAGGGAATAACCAACACACACACACACACACACACACACACACACACACACACACACACACACACACACACACACACACACACACCACCCCTCCGCTGACTGAATTCTCTAAGGGCTGAATTCTCTGCTGACTTTCCTCAGCAGAGCCAGGTCTCCAGGCAGGAGCTCTGAAAACAAGAACTTTCAGGTCGCTTGTCCCTCCTCCCTCCTGTCTCCATGATATCTTAGCTGAAAGATTTCTTTTTTAAAAAAAATCTCATCACCAGAGGACCTTTCCCCCTTCCATTTAAATTGGCCACACATCAAAGATCAATCCTACACAAAGACAACGGTCTAGGTCCAGGTCGATCGAGGCCAAGCCCAAGGATATCTCAGCAGCCAGAAAGCCGCTCCCACTACAAAATCTCCAGTTCACAGAGGGCTGGCCATGAATATGCTTCAAGTACAGGAGAATGTAGTTCCCCTTGAGCCCGCACAGGAGACAAGACAGAGGACTGTCCCTTCCTGCCCCAATCTACACTATTGTCTTGGAAATCATGACATCCTGACCATACTGACATGATCACCCTCAGGCTGAGAGTGGGGAGCTAGAGAAGAGTGATGCCCACTCCCACACTCTCTTACACATTTACACACACACACACACACGTGCACGCGTGCCTTTTTCTTCATACTTACAGGGTCATTGACGGTTTCTGAGAAGAGAGGTGACTGGTCTGAGAAGCAGGACAGTATCAACTGAACCAGTACCAGGATGAAGTAAATGTAGAAAGAGACATCTCGAAACACGTCAATTTCATTACTCTGAATACAAGAGAGGAAAAGGTAAGAAATCCCCAAGTTCAGACTTCTACTCTCAGGGTTGTTAGGGGAAGGGGAGATACGCCAGGTAAGAACAGACCCCTAGAACATACTAACTCTGCTTCTTACCACGCTGAACCAAAAAATTTCCAACTGGGGAAAATAAAGTTATTCCAGTGGCACCTGGCCACTCCATATAGTATATTCTACTATGTTTACTTCTGTCACTAGCGTAAAATGAACCTGCCAGGTAAAAACAGGAATTTAAAGCTTAGAAACTGCTATAAAGAAATACTGCTCTGGAATGTGGTTCTATTTGAGGAAAAAGGAAAACTCCTTGTAGAAACATAGTGTTATGTAATGGAGAGAAAGCTAGCCAGGAAAACTTGTATTCAAGTCCCACCTCTAATCCACACTGACTATGTTACCTTAAGTAAGTCTCTTAATTTCTCAGGGTCCTACATAATTCTCTAAGACTGTAATCTGCACAACAGGAGACAATTTGTTTTGACAGAGGTAATTCCACAATGGGAAATGCCCACAGCAAAGAAATTCTGGGTCCATTCCCCAAAACTACAAAAAAAAAAAAAAAATCTCACAGAAAGAGAGCTAAATGGAGCTCTGCTTAACTTTTTTGAAAACTCTGTTTTGCTAAAGACAAAATTTATTGGTAATTTTTTAAAAATGAGCTGAGGCTTAGCCCTTTCCATTTACAGAATTTTTTAAACAACTATTTTTTTAAACCTTTGGGCTTTAAAAGGGTATGCACTTGGAAACAAGTAAACACATCTTCTCATCTCAGAGACAGAACAAGAATTTACCACACAGAGGTTATTCTGGGATAAGCTTTGCACCACTCAGGGAAAAGGGTTGCCTTCCTGCTTGCTCTGAAGCTAAAGGACATGGGATGGTGGCCTGTCTTATTATTTACAGTTAACTGGCTGGTTGACAGAGTACTACGTACCATATGAAGGCCTTACCCCCAACCTGGTCCTTGTTCTCAGAAGGTGAGGGGTGGTGTCCCTATGCTTCTATAAAACATTCAGATTCACACAAAACTCAAAGAAAGGAGGTGACCAAGAGATGACTTACCTCTCTTAAGGCATACAGGATTTTGGATCGAAAGACAATGCCAGCACATAGCAGGGTAAGGAGCCAAAAAGTCAGCATGACCCCTGAGGACTGGACTCCTTTCCTTCTCTCGCACTGAATTAAAAAGGTAGCAAGCAACTGGAAAAGAAATGCACACAAAACAGATACACACACACAGAGGAAATTATTAGGGAGATGACATTTTTCCCAGAGTCCCACAAGGGTCTGGTGCTGCATAACAGACTAAGGGAACCAGAACAAGTTTCTTCCTGGCCACCAATATTTCCCAGCTGTTGACTGACAACCAATTTTTACTAGTAAACAAAACTATACAAAGTGAGTTTTTAACAAATGATTCCTGGAATTCTTCTTGAATTTGGGGCTCTTCCTCGGCTCTTGGTCACCTACTTGTGAGCCACAGAACAGAAACTACAGAAGGGAGACTGGTCTGCAGCAGAGAATTTATATACTTGGCCAGTCTGTAGCACTTTGGCCTGGGAAACTCTAATCTAAATGGAGATCCAGAGACATAGGTCTTACGGTGGTTCTTTTCAACACAAAAATCCATCTCCCAACTTAGTTTTTCTTCGTATCCCCAGAACTTACTATACCTGTCACACAGTAAGCGCTTCATAAACAAATGCCTGGTGATGAACAGTGATGAAAGAAAGCTAAGTCTCATTTTGCTAAACTCCTTCGGGGGACTACACTTTGTAAGAAGGAAACTGAGGCTCAGTCTTTTCTATGTTAAACATGTTTTAACAGCCTTCCAACTATTTCCCAAGGGTTAGATGAAAGATATCAGCACGACGTATTAGGGAATCAACAGGGCGTTCTGCTAAATACGTATCATTCTAATCCATGGTCAAAACCAAGATACTGCAATAATAATAATAATGATGATGATAAGAATAATATTAATAAATATTAAATATTTAAATTAAATAAAATAAACTAAAAATTAATAATAATAATAAACTAAAATAATATAGTAATGATAAGAATATATAGTATAATGATAAGAAGATCTTGCATTTGGAAAGTACTTTCTACGTATGTGTATTTGTGTATGTATACAAATGTATACGTCTTATTTGGTCCTCACAATAACCTTAAGAGGCAACCAGATTTGGTGAACCAAATGAGATAATATATATAAAAAGCTTTGCAAATTCAAAGTGCTATATAGTGGTTAGCTATAAGGTATATTTCCTTCTCTATAAAAGGGTGAGACTAGGTGATTTC
Source organism: Notamacropus eugenii (assembly GCF_028372415.1). Classification (NCBI taxonomy): domain Eukaryota; kingdom Metazoa; phylum Chordata; class Mammalia; order Diprotodontia; family Macropodidae; genus Notamacropus; species Notamacropus eugenii. Next base: position 96,318,771 of record NC_092872.1, on the reverse strand, counting down.
TAAAGTCTCTTCCAGTTCTACAATTCTGTGACTCCACTCATACACTCATACACTGTTACTGGGGGGATACACACAGCATCCAAAACGTACATCTCAGCACCTATGATGAACTGCTGTTCTAAAGTCATTTCCCCCTTTCAAAAGGGCAACTTTTAGCCTGAAAACTCAGAATTCTACCTAGATGGTTCAATAAATAGAGCACTGGACCTGGCGTCTAGAAGACTCAAGCTTAAATCCTGTTCAGACATTTACTAGTTATGTGACCTTAAGCAAGTCATTTTAACCTCTATTTTGTCTCAATTTCCTCATCTGTAAGATGGGAATAATAAATAACACCTATCTCCCAGGATGAGGATCAAATGCTATAATATGCTATAATATATAATATAATATAACATGCTATGATATTTGTAAATTGCTTTGCAAACCTCAAAGCACAATACAAACGTCAGCTAGTATTATTGTAACTATTACGATTCCTATTCCATCCCAGCGTCCTAGGCCCTTGGTGCAAAACAGAACCCTCCACAGATCACAAACTCATACACTGTTACTGGGGGGATACACACGGCATCCAAACGTACCAACATAGTATGTCTTGAAAATAAGAGATGCCTCGGCCATTGTGACTTGTCACCCAAAAAATACTGAGGTTCAAAAACCAATTGGCCACCCCAGATTTTAGCACCAAGAATAACAGAGTGACTGGAATGAAGGCTCCAACTTTTACAAACCATTTAAGGCCTAGGGCCTGTGGGTTCTATAAGGATGGTTGCTGTGGTCACTGTCATGCAGCAGAATGATTCCTTCGGGGCAGGCTAGGTAAAGCCCCAAGATCCAGGAGATGGTAATAGCTTTCTGTGGTTCCATTAATTCCACTCTAAAACTGCAAGTTACTCCTACCAGCCACGGAGAACCTGCTCATCGACCCTTAGGAATAAATCTAATCAGGTTTCTCTGGGTCCAGAGAGAACACAATGGTTACAGAATTAGAAATAGGACTTCCCTCCTACTCTAATACACATACAAAGGGACGTGAGGAAAGATGAAATTATCCTATGTCCGGCAGATTTGCTCAGTTCTCAGCCGTTTCTGCTCCTTTCCCCCGGTGATATTTAGGCAATTATGCCAAGAGTGGGTATTCAACCAATAGGGAAATGCTCAGAACGAGGAGGACAAGAATGACCTAGACTGAGGGAGTAATACAAAAGAAAACCAAGAGGGGACATTTGCTATTCTGGTCAGGAAAAACTCCTCTTCTCCCCTAAAATCATGTTTCTCACCCAACAAGGACCAACACAAAGACAGTTCATACTTGCCATTGTTATGCCCAAGAGTGTAGGGCTGACTAGAAACACTGGAGCCCGATAAATGCTCTGACTTCTTTCCCAGAAAGAGTAGAATAGGTCTGCCCAGCAGACTATCCACAGCAAAAAGCCCAAGGCCTGGAATAGAAACACACATTTTACACCATCGTGGCTTCCCATCTGCATTCATTAGAGGGTAGTGGGGGTGGAGATGGTAATCAGAGTGCAGTCAATCCACAACTGATTGTTATCTATGTCAAGTAAGGATAACAGGAGAGAAGGAATGGGCGTGTGTGTGTGTGTGTGTGTGTGTGTGTGTGTGTGTACATACAAGCTCAATTTTGTCCTTCTGTAGTAGATTTAACATAGCAGATTTACCTTGCATTCCCAAAACAGTAGAAAAGGGTTGACCCTAAACATTTAAGAGGGTGTGACTGGGAGGTGGGAGAGCCTGGTCACCTTGAGATTAAAAGACGAGTCCTTTGTGTTACTCTGAAGGACAATATCTTAAAGAAGTGAGGCCATCCCCACTAATATATTAAGATGAGTGCCGACATCTCCTCGATGAATGTGACTGCATCTCTCTGCAGAGCTGCAGGGAATACGCTTTGGCTGATGTATGTGCACATTTCACTGATAACTACCTGACTGAGTCATTGCCATAGCAGATCTAAGGCCCAGGACCAGGGTCTATTCTAATAAAGGGATCAGCCAGGTCTGCCATAAGAGCTGACTTAACCAGAGTGGAATAGAGGTGAAAGGAGGCAAGGCCATAAAGAGAATACAGACTTGGGGCCACAGACAGTCTATAATCAAATAAGCAAAGGCTGGACAACTTTCAGGTCAAGCAAAGGCACTGTTCCCCAAAAGTGGTCCACAGAGGGCAGGGTTTCCCCTATAGCAGCCTAAAATAGGCATCAAGAATGAATTACAATCGAAAGATATAAGTCCAAAAACATGCATTTTTAAAACACAATTCTTCTGCAAGAAAGGGTGAGGGAGAAGCTTTCCAAAACTCATCACACCAGACAAGACCTTAATGACCAACAGGCAGCATTCCATTATCCAAAGTTGATCATGCAATCCTCTACTTTGGCGTCCTTTCCCTCCCCCACCCAAGGGGGACTCCCTTCTAGGGTGAAGGGCTAGGGGTGGGAATCAGGAAGGGGTCAGCCAAGCGATTCAAATCAAGACGATTTCTGAATATTCATCTGCGACCTCTACAATCTGCCTGCTACCCACTGACATTCAAAATGTCTGATCTGGCGCAATCCTAGGGTGAATGCAAGTCCCCAGATCATAGTTTCATTCCTCAGCTGGCTTACGTAATAGACTGAAGAGGAGTAGCTATCCTTCCTGCTCATTTTCAGTACAACAGTTATTAAGAAACTTTCTTTCACTTTAACTTCTAGTTGAAAACCTTTCAAAGTTCACTGTTCCTCATTACTGAATACCAACCAGTGAACAGAACTGTGTCTAAGGGACTTCAGCGGCATCAGCCTTAACATCTATAGCCCATGGGGAAGGCACAAAGACATAAAAGGCACAGAAGGTAAAATGAAGGTAAACTGACCTCAGGACATATTGATATACCACGCATTGCTTCTTCTTAAATAAATAATTCTTTGATGAAATCGTTTTCTTGTTACTGACATCTCTCTTTCTAAAGTCATGTGCCAAAAAAAAAATTCTATCTACCATCTCAATGCTACGTAATTAGAAGGACTAAGGTTGGCCCCAAAGAGGAAAAGCAGAAATACACTTCCCTCCTTTCCTTGGAGAGGTGGTGGGCTATGGGTGTGCAGTACTGCATAAGACTTCTCACTTCATCTTAGTTTACTGGGCTTCCTTCAAGACCAAAATCCAATCCCACCTTTCTAGGGATGCCTTTCCCAGTCCCCTAGCTGCTAATGTTTCCCTTTCAGATAACACCTGGACTTTCTATACAGCTTATATATACCTATACACATACAGCTTACATATACCTAGCTACTTATGCGTCATCTCCTCCATTAGCATAAATGCTTCTTGAAGGCAGGGATTGTTTTTTGTCTTCTTTGTAACCCCAGTTTTTAGCACAGTGCATTTAATAAGTGCATGATGACTGACTAGAGCTGTTAGAGGAAATGATGAGTTGGTTGGTTTTGTTTAACTTCATCTTTTGCTAACGGGAAAGGCTATCCAGGAGTGAATTATTGGATATTATTCAGAAATAACTGCGACATCAAAACAAAATACAGCAATGAATTGGTTTTTTTTTAAGTTGAGCTGTCTTAGGATTCTGATTAGCTGAGTTTCAACTAACTGAAGTTTTATTGCCCATGGAATGGAAAGAGCCAAATCCTCTCAACTTGTCTGTTCCCTCACCCCACTTCCACCCTCCCCCAAAACAAACACACAATAAAAATCTGTCACTTACAGTTTTGGCTTTGTTGAGAAGTGTCATTTGGATATAGCCCCTGTTGTGCCGACAGAGATAGAGGAAGTAGAGTGGGAAGCAAGCCCAGAGGTAAAAACAAGGCACCCATACCAGTACTGTGTTCTGAAAGCACTTGGTGAAGTCTGGATTGTTAGTATACCAGGTAGTGTTCCAATCCTAGAGAGATAAAAAAAAAAAAAAAGTCTGTCAATGAAATCAAAGAGGACACCACGACCCACGCGCAAAGCTTCAAGGGCTTCCCTCGAAGGACCTGGCCCAGATACCAGAGCCATACTTAGTAATTCTGACATGTGGGGCAAAAGCGTCACAAAGCAGGTCCAGGAAAAAGTAGCCCGAAGTACCACAGCAGCAGTTTTTCCAAGACAAATTCTTTTTTTGGGGGGGAAGGGGAAAGGGAAGTCAGAGGGTAATGGGAGGAAAAGACCTCATGGCCCTGGAGATGCAAAGCATTACTGGTGAAGAGATGCCAGGTCACTGTCCAGGAAGACATTAACCTCAGCACCACACATCCCACAATAGCCAAAATTCAGTATATGACGGGTGCTTGGAAGGCAGAGGTTTGCCTAGAGTGGATTACTGAGGGAAAAAAAATCTGCCTTTTGGTTGTTTCCTATTTTAACTAATGAGTCTTTCCAACTAAGTTCTAAGAATTCAGCTATTTCCACCTGTTGAAAGAGTAGAAGTACTAACAGAACCCTCTGAATTTTAGCCAAGTCCAACTGCACTGCCCTGGTTACAAATCTCCCAGACACTGTGACCTTGAGAAGAGAAATCCTCACACAGTCTTAAGGGGAAAATAAGACTGAGGTAGACAATGCAAACCAACGAACATGAAAGTATGAACAGAGCTGCATCTGGCTTTTACATAATATAGAAAAGTTCCTAGAAGGATGGCATGCAAATTGGAATTTTTTGCAAATGTTACAAAATTTTAACATGCCAACAAAAGTTTTCTATGGTGAAGTTTGTTTAGTTTTTTTAATGAAGAACTCCAGAATCACAGAAAAACAGAACATTAGAATTAGAAGGGTACATAAATAAGAGCTAATATTTTTAAGGAGTCCTTTTAGGGCCACCAAGTATTTAACGTATGTATAGCTAAAGAAAAGGCTTTATAAGAGAAAGGTAGATTAAGCAGAATGGTTGTCTTGTGTTCGTCCTTCATTGCCAAAGAAGACCAGGCCATCAGAGAAATGATGACATGACTTGCACTTGACTTTGTTTTGAGTGAGGGAGGGCTGTGCAGGTCACCAGCCTCACTTCTCCTCCTGAGCCATCTGGATCCTGTGATCAGATATTCATCAGGATGACTAGAGATGGCCCAGGATGCCGTGGGGGACTTTGGCCTTTTCAGGTACTCACTTAGAGGGAGGTAACACCCATTGAGTGACTAGGCCTCTTTAAGAAGTAGTCAGGGAATGGCCCTTTTAATGAGAAAAAAATATATAACTAAATCAAGCTGAGCGGGAAAGAGAAACTGTTACTATTGATAATCATTAAGCCAGCCATTAAGGGGAACTTGGGCATTGAAAATGAAAAACATTTTCACTTAGAGGCCCCTCCATGGACTCTACCTGAAACTGAGGCCTAGAGTGTCCAATGAACATTGTATGTGCACCCACAAGTATCCAAGGGCAAAAAGTGACAAGTCCTTCAGAGGCCTTAGAGTCCAAACCCTTTATGTGATTCGAAGGGAAACTGAGTCCTAGAAAGCTGGATAGCCCAGTGTAAGATCACTAATAAGATCCAAGGATTAAAAATGTTGAGGATTTCAAAAGCTTTTGAGCAAGATCCCCTGCTGTGACAGGAGAAACAGAGGCCTAGGGAGCTTCAGGGATCTATATGTGATCACAGACAATTTCCTAGACCTAGAAGTCCTTAGAAGACCTTAAGAACATTTAGACTATAATCCCCCCTCCCACCTATGTTCATGAAATTGAGGCCTAGTGAGCCAAATATCCATTGTATGATCAGCCAGAAGGGTCCAAGGAATAAACGTGACTAGTCCTTCAGAGGCCTTAGAGCCTAAGCACTTCATGTGCCTCTAAAGGAAACTGAGTCCTAGAGAGCTGGACAGACAAGTGTAAGATTGCTCCTAAGCTCCTAGGATGAAAAAATATCAAGGCATTCAATGACTAGAGCCAGACTTCCTGCTGTGACTGTAGGGAGCAGGGAATGAGGACAAGGGAGTTTGAGGGTTCTAAATATGATCACCTACAGGTTCCTAGGCCTAGGGCAAAGAGGACCTTAAGGGCATTTACACTAGAGGCCCCTCCATGGACTCTGCCTGAAAGTGAGGCTTAGAGAGCGAAATGACCATTGTAGGGGCACCCACAAATGTCCAAGGCCAAAAACGTGATGTCTTTCAGAGTCCTCAGAATCCAAACCCTTTATGTGACTCTAAAGGAAACTGAGTCCTTGAAAGCTGGATAGCCCAGCATAAGATCACTAACCAGATCCTAGCATTAAAAATAGGAAGGCTTTCAAAAGCTTTTGAGCTAGACCCCTGCTGTGAGTGGACTAGAGAGTCAGGAACCTAGATGTGATCACTTTCAGGTTCCACGGCCTAGAGCTAACAAGGCCTTAAGAGCATTTACCCTCATTGGACTCTGCCTGAACCTGGGGCCTAGAGAGCTGTGGGGACCATTTCTGGATCACCCAAACAGGTCCAAGGACTCAAAATGACAAGTCTTTCAGAGGCCTTGGAGTCTAAGCACTTCATGTGACTAAGGGAAACTGAGTGCTAGAGAGCCGGATTGACCAGTTCAAGATCCCTAAGAAGGTCCTAGGATTAAAAATATCAAGGCCTTTAAAGGCTTTAAAGCCAGACCCACCCCTACTGTGCGTGTACTAGAAACAGAGGTCTAGGGATCTTCAGGGACCTGTATGTGATCACCCAATTTCCTATCCCTAGAGGTAAGAAGGCCTTAAGACCATTTGCACTACAAGCCCCTCCCAGGTATCTCCTTGAAACTGAGACCTACTGAGCCAAATGACTATTGCGAGATCAGCCAGATGGGTCCTAAGGGAAAGGGATTCTGGTGGAAAATACAGTGAAGTTAAAAAAAGTGACAAATAAAAGCCTAAAAAAAAAATAAAAGGCAGATTCAGGAGTGAAAACCTGGAGCATGGTATCTAAGAATGAGATTTGGATTTCTGGACCCATGGCTAAAAATAGAGGAAGAAACTCTCCTGGTCAGGAATGGCAGCCACTCAACAAGGAAAGAGAAGATCTGATCTGGAGCCAGCTAAAATTTACATGGTATTTATTCTGTGCTATTTTTATTTATAAATTAATTATTTAACCAGGCACTGTACTAAATGCTTTACCATCGTTATCTCATTTGATCCTTACAACAACCCTGCAAAGTAGGTGCTATACGGATGAGGAAATAGAGGTTAAGTGGCTTGCCCAGAGTCACACTGCTAGGAAGTATCTGAGGCTGGATCTGAACTCGGGGCTTTCTGACTCCAGGCCCCACACTCTATCCATTATATCACCTAGCTAGAGTCTTGTGAATCTAATCAAAGGGACTTTAAAATAAAAAAGGGAAAGAGAGAACTGCCTAGTCTAACTAGCAAACTAGATACCATCACTACAACGTAGGGTCAAGAAGAGTAGAATTCCTTAGTAAGTCAATGGTTGGTCCATAAAGATCATAGTATTAGAAGTTCAGAGTTGTAAGAGACAGATCTTAGAGTTCATCTCCTCCAAGCTCCGAATTTTACTAAGGATCACAGCAGTTAAGTGATTTACTAAAGGTCACACAGCGGCTAAGTGTATAGAAGGAAGCAGGATGAGAGATACTGTACAAATGAAGACACTTTGCTTATAGGCCCCCCGCTATCTGATCAACATAATTCTAATGTGTTAAGCAGAACTAATTCTTGGGAGACAAGGACGCATCAGAACGCAAAATGTTATTTCTCCAGCACTATTTATTTACACACCCAGACTCATACATCTATGTAGTGCTTTTGGGCATCATGAACAGGGAGCTCTTTTTAAAGTAACACTAATATTTATTTTAAAAGTTAATGCAAAGACTCAACCAGGAAGTTTCTCACTACAAAAAAAAAAAAAATACCGTGAGGTCAATTTCTTCCCCTATGACTGTGAACTTTAAAAGTTTTCAGACAACTCTGTAAATAGTTATTCACTAAGATGAGCTACCAGTTATGCCTGTATTCTGGGAAACTCTTCAGGTGCCAAGGGATGCCTGTCCCCTGTGGGGTCCTCTAGCTAGAGTCCTTTCTGAACTGTTACTAGAAGGAACTCTCTTTCCCAAGAATTCTCTGCATCCCCACACAACAGGACTCTGCAATCCAATGATACTGGTCTTCTTGCTGTTATCTGAATACGACACTCAATCTTCCAATTGGGAATTTATTTCACTTTTTCTCATGCCTGGAATCCTCTCCCTCCTTATCTCTGGTTCCTGACTTCTTTCAAGTTCCTGCTAAAATCCCACCACCTACAAGAAGCTTTTCTCATTCCCCCTTAATTCCAATGCCTTCCCTCCGTTGCTTACTTTCAATTGGTCCTGTGTGTAGCTACATAGTAGTAAGTAGTCTGCAGGTTGTCTGGAGGATCCTTGAGAGCAGGCACTATCTTTTGTCTTTCTTTATATTCCCCAAGTGTCCCCAGTGACAGTGCCTGTAGGTCCTTAATAAAGGCTTGTTGGCTAACTAATAAGGCTTGCATGTAAAGCTAAAATTATAAAGTAGGTGAAATCTGCCTTTTATAGTTTTCTCCTTCCTCTTCTTCTTCCCCATTTGCCACACCTCAAAACACTGCTAACAGGCTATCCCAGATATGGGCCAATTTCCCAAGGCCCCTTTGGGGCTCCCTCAACTCTAGGACAGAACATAAACTCCTTTTTGGCTTTTAAAGGCTTTCACAATCTGGCTCCAGCTTCCCTTTCCAGGCTTACTGTACAGAAATCTCCTCTGTGTATTCTAGTTTCAGTCAAATGACTTATTCACTGTTTCACCCAAAAACATTCCAGTTCAGGTCTCAGTGTCTGTCTTTACACAGGCTGTCTAGTAGGACTGGAATGCACTCCCTCCTACCTTAACAGAATCCTTAGGCCGATTCAAAATTCCTACAGATTTGTCTATCATCCCGTTCCCCCCCCCCCCCCATCACTCTATATATTTGGTATTTAATTTTCTAAATAAGACATTTTTCTCATTGGAAAGCAAGCTCCTTGAGGATAAGGGATCTTTTATTTTTACCTCTGTATCTCCAGTGCTTAACATAGGACCTGGCACATGGCAAGCAATTCGTAAAAGGTTAACGAAATGAACTGACCCCTCCTCCTAGTGCCTCATGCTCTAGACCTCAGCTGCCTCTCCTCCTCTACTTGGAAAGAAGGATTCCCTGTTCTGGGTCTCATTTCCTAGGCCCTGCATTGCTCCCAGCCAAGCCAATCAACTCATTCTTCCTAATGTGAAGATCATGCTTGTTGTTCAACCGTTTTAGTTGTATCCAATCTTTTATGACCTCATTTGGGATTTTTTTGGGAAAGATACTGACTGGAGTGGTTTGCCATTTCTTTCTCCAATTCATTTTACAGATGAAGAAACTGAAGCAAACAGGGTTAAGGGACTTGTCCAGGGTCACACAGCTAGGAAGTCTCTGAAGTCTGACTCCAGGCCCTGGGGCTCTAGCTTTATTGATCTGAGGCCTAGTTGTTCTAACGTAGAAATGGTTTAATGCAATTCCATCCAGGTTGACAATTTGCCCTTTCACAGGGGTCTTCTGAAATCCATGCCTTAATTGGAAAAGCAAAAGTTCTAGAATCTTAAAAAAAACCAAGTACGACTGAGAAGAACATACCAAACCTCAAGCTCTACTAATCATAATCAGCAAAGCTATTTGACACTGGTTAAAAACATAGAAGGGTAGCGAGGTGACGCCCTGGATAGAGCGCAGGCCCTGGAATCGGGAAGGCTCATCTTCCCGAGTTCAAATTTGGCCTGAGACACGTGCTATCTATGGGACCCTGAGCAAATCACTTAAACCCATTCACCTCGGTTCCGTACCTTGTAAAATGAGCTGCAGAAGGAAACAACAAACTAGTCCAATACCCTTGCCACAAAAACCCCAAATGGGGTCATGAAACGTTGGAAACAACTGAAAAGACTCAACACCAACAACAAAACCCAAAATTCACCAAATGGAACAAGACTCCAGTAGCACGGAACAGACATCGCTAAAAGAAGTAGCAGAAGGCTTGATAAGCGTCAAAATATGAGTTATTGGGGGTTCCTTTTTTGGCAAGAACTTCTGGAAAAACTGGAAAGAAGTTTGGAAAAAAAATTGGGTTTATACTAGTATTATCTACCACATTCTACAATAAACTTGTAATGGATAAGCAACCTAAACATAAAATTAGAAGAGACTTAGATCAAGTATCTTTCACCACTGTGGCTAGAAGCATTCTTGTCTAAATAAGAGAATAAGAAAAGATTATGGAAGATAAAATAATTTTAATTCATAAGCTATTGCACGAATAAGACCAATGCAGATAGAGTAAGAAGAGAAAATGTAGAAAAGGGGAAAATTTGCATCTAATATCACCGATAAAAGTGTGATATCCAAGACTGAGAGGGAATTGACAAGTATACAATGCCAATAGTCATTACCCAAGATATAAGTAATTACAGGATATAAACAAAAAAAGTTTTTAAAAGAATTATAAGAAATAAATGGCTCCATCCAAACATACTCAGAACAAAAAAAATGCAAATGAAAACAACTCTGGGATTTCACCCAATCCCAGCCCCACCCCAACCCTTGCCAACTGGCAAAGGCAACAAAGAACGCAGTGAACGTTGGAGGGGTCCAGGGAAGACTGACACCCTAACACGTTGCTGGTGAAACTATGACGTGGACCAACCACACCAGGTATCATTTTGAAATTACAGAAGAAAAATGCTGCATCTGCCTGTACAATACTTTAACCCAGAAATTCCACTTCTAGGCACCTATGCCAAGGAAATCAGAGGAAGAAGGTTCCATGTGCCGGAATATTCATAGCCAAGAAGTAGCCAAGAACTGGAAAGAGAGTGTCCAATACCTGGGGAACAAGTTCTGCTTTTTGAGTTTTTTTTTTTAAATTGCCTATAATATAATGGAATTACTGTTCATTAAAAAATGATGAATAATAAAATCAGAGAAAAATGTGATTTGTATGAAATGATGAAAATCAAAATGAGCCAGCAAAGAGCTCATTTTATTATTATACACAATAATTACAACAAGGTAAATGAAGATACCGCTAAGAGGAAACTGGGTTGTGAGTAAACGATCAGCGACGGTCCTGGTGAGCAGATGACAAAATCTCTTCGTAGCAAAGAGGATGAGGACAAGAAGGGGGAAGCATTAATACAGCACCTACTATGTACCAGGTATTGTGCTAAGTGCTTTACGAATATTATCTCATTTAATCCTCACAATAAACTTGCAAGATGGTACTGTTTTGATCTCCATTGTACAGATAAGGAAAATGAGATAGAGGTCAAGTGACTTATTCAGGGTCATAGAGGGCTGAAAAGGGTAAACGTACAGACAAAAGATACCAATTAAATATTTAATAAATAAATGGCAGGCCAGCAGGGGAGAATTTGTTCTCCGCCACATGCTATAATCCCAGATCATGGCCTTTTCTTTTGTTTTAATTCCTTTCTCAGTTGTGTCCCAACACAAAAACTCAGCACTACATCTTCCTCTTCTTACCTTTGCACTGGCCCTCCCCCATGCCTGGAAGGTACTCCCTTCTCTCCTCAGCTCCTTCTCCTTTCCCTCAGCTCAATTTCCACCTTCTTTCTATATAGACCTGTATACTAGCCCCTCAGCTGCTTCCCTCACCAAACCTTCTAGTAAACATCGTGCATATATTTGTGTAGATACATGCTGCCCTCCTTTTTTTGAGAAGTAAACACCTTGAGAACAGGTACTTGCCCCGAGATCTTTGCACAGGAGCCTCAGTACTTCCTGGCCCTGCTGCCTCTCCCTGCCTCCCTCAGATTAGAGAGGACAGAAGATAGATTTCAGGAAACTATTACACCTTCCATCTAAGAAAAGAGCTCGAGCTGGGAGCTGATCCAACCATTCTGGAGAGCAACTTGGAACTTTGCCCAAAGGGCTACAAAAATGTGCATACCCTTTGACCCAGTAATAGCGCTTCTAGGACTGCATGCCCAAAGAGATCATAAAAATGGGAAAGGGTCCCACATGTACAAAAATATTTATAGCAGCTCTCTGTGTGATGGCCAAAAGCTGGAAATCAAGGGGATGCCCATCAATTGGGGAATGGCTGAATAAATTGTGGTATATGAATGTAATGGATTACCATAAGAAATGATGAACAGGAGGACTTCAGAGAGGTCTGGAAAGACTTATATGATCTGAAGCTGAGTGAAAGGAGCAGACACAGGAGAACTTTGTATACAGCAACAACCAGTGACTTTTTCTGGTAGACTTAGAACTTCATTGCAATGCAAGGACTTAAAAAATTTCCAGTGGTCTTTTAAGGCAAAATGCCTTCCACATCCAGAGAAAGAACTATGGAATTCAATCGCAGATAGTAGCAGATCATTTTCTTTTGTATTATGTTTTGGTTTGTTATATGATTTCTCCCATTCATTTTAATTCTTCTATGTAACATGACTATGTTGAAAATGTATTTAATAGGAGTGTATGTGTAGAACCTATATAAAATTGTATATGCCATCTTGAGGAGGGAGGGGAAAAGTGAGGGGGAGGGAGGCGGAGGGAGAGAAAAAAAAATCTAGATTGTATGGCAGTGATTGTGGAACACTGAAAATAAATAAAGATAAAAAATGAAGAGTGCTCAGGGCTGGTCATTTCATTGATTTTCACCTGCTACAGGACTTCACCATGTGCTGGAGGCTGGGTACCATCCCTTCTTCTCCAGCTCTTTTTAATGAGCGATCTAATGGCAAAGGTTTTACCTTTTGCCTATCTTTGTATCCCTAGAGCTTGGCACAGTGCCTAGCACAGTAGGCAATTTATAAACATTTAGTGACTAACTGACATAAACGCTTGCTGATGAATTGATTTATACCCCCTCAAGTAACAATAAAGAAGCTACCATCCTCCTTAGCCAAAAGTCAACCCTCCACTGGGCCATTAACCTAGACTGATCTAAAAAAATTCTACTAGGTAGGCCCTGAGTCTCTTAATATATTACTGTGACTTGGTCAAACTTCCTTTAAGTCCAGAAGCATATACTCCTACAGTTAAAATGCAAACAGGTCATGGTCTTTGGGCAACAACATCCACCTTGAATGATGGATAGGGATGACATTCATATTACTCATGCTATATTGAGCCACACCTACAGTGTTTTCTGGATTAGGAAACTCTAGAAGCAGTGTTGTCCTTAATACCTGCTGTGTTTTCCTCCCCAGTTAACTCTGGTATACTTCCCAAAGAGAAGGGAATACCCTTAAGGGACTGTCTACTTACATTATGGAAACCTTCTTTCAGACCGATTCAAAAATTTACTGAGCACCTACTATACACAGATGTCCCGAAGGTGACAGTTACACAAAGGACATTCTGAGTACTATAGAAAATAAAAGCAGGAGTCTTGAAACAGAAAGCATGATGACACACGGGGTCAGCACAGAGGAAGGAAGAAGGGTGGAGACTAAAAAAGGGGAAGCACCAATTCCGGATTTCAACTTTTACTGCAGACAAAACGAATTGGCTGGGGACCACTGAATCTTTAATTGCAACCTTAGCTCTCAGTTTGGGTTAAAGATCTCCTGCAAGTGTCTGATGGCAAAGGGCAATCCCTATTATCACTGTGCTGTGGGATCTGGCCTGTGAAGATTTAAGAAGAGAGGGCCATAAGTAGATGCTAATCTTCAAGCATAGCAAGGCCTTTAAGGGAGAAATGACCAGATGTTCCCCTTCTCCAGGAGAGGACAAAGGACAGCAAAACCCAACCAAATATGGACTTTTGTATTTTTAAATGAAAAGTTTGAATTATTACAGACTGGCTTGGGAAGTAAGACCGATACACATAAAACAAAGGTCAACAACACAATGTCCTATAATTAAATGTTGTGTTGTGTGATACAGACTGAGCTGGACGGGTTTGTAAATAAACTGTTACATGTTTATTGAATTACAGAAAGTTTGTATACCTGATACCTTAACCACTGCAGCACATGTCTGACTGCCTCCCCCCACCCGATCCAGTCTCTCCTCTCATCCCATCCATCCTATACACCACTGCCAAACTAAGATGAATGCTCAGGAATCTACAAAGGGTTCCTGTTTGGTACTTGTTATCCCTTTCACATCACGAATTTCCCCATCAGAGTTTCAATATATTGTGGGTCAGCATAAGAAATTAAATGGAAATTTTTGGAGTTTTGCAGAAGCTGCAGGCAACATATGAAGGCCAGCAGATGACACAGAAAAAGTTTAGAAACTCAGAAATGCATAAAATATATGTATAGCATTGTATAATGCCAACATATTTTACCTTTTAATACCATAATAATTCAGACTTCTCTGCTACAAAGGGAGGGCCAAAAAACTTTACGTGGATTCTCCAGGTTGTGGGGAGCACTACATCCCTAACCTCCACAATGTGGAAGGAATAACTATGTATCTATTAATCATGTGACTTCACTGGCTAAACTTCTACCTGGCTATCAGTCCCTACATTTGGGGTCAATCCCCCAGGAGAAGGATCTCCATAATCAGGACTTACTGTCCCTAAGTATTGCCAGTCAATCCGTCCTCCAGTTTAGTCAGGCCGATCTCCTAACTGTATGTCTTCCAATCTCCCACATTTCCTACACACAAACAGGGTATTCCCATGATTAAATTACCTCAAGTTTTTGCCTCTGAATACCTTTCCCAAGAAAGTCCATCTCTTCAAATACTACTCATCTTTAAGCTCCAGTTCCATCTCCTCAGGGAGCCTTTTAAGCCCCACCTTTCAGATCTCAGAGCTCTCTCTCTCTCCTGAAAAACTGAATTCTGTGCTGTCTTTAATCACTCCTTTTTACAGTAGGTGCATTACTTTAATTCGCAAGGACCTCCCCCAACTATCATGTCTGTATTTTTTACATACCTAATATGTAAGTAAATACGTATGTGCGTATACACACACACACACACACACACACACACACACACAATCTTCTCAGATAGAATGTAAAGTGGGACTATTGTCTCTAATTTTTGTTTTTGAATTCCCACCTAAAATTGTGCCTAGCACAGAGTAGGCATTTAATAAATATTTGCTAATTGACTGGTTGAATTCCCACATGCCTAGAATGCATTCCAACCTTACCTTCCCCGGGGGAAATCCCTGTTTCTTGAATATATCTTCTGCATGAAGCCTTTCCTGATCTCCCCAACTGTTAGCGTTCTCCCTCCCAGACTGCCGTGGGTTTAACTTCTTTTTCTATATATTTTATTTACCTGCTTTGTGCTTCTGCTGTACATATTTGGATAGGTTCTTACTGTTTCTCCCATTAGAATGAGCTCCTTGGGAACAAGGAGACAAGCATCCTTCATACTTGAGTTCCCCTGTACTTAGCACCGTACCTAACAGGAGTCAATAAATGCTTGTTGATTGATATTAATTTTGCTAAGCTTTTTTTCCCTTCCTCTTTTTCTTTCTTTATTATAAGGAATGGCTTTCAGGGAGTTGGAGGAAATTATACAATGGGAAACGGAGATAATATAAAAACAAAAGATACCAATAAAAATTTATTTTAAAAAAAGTAACCAATGCTTGTTTGATTAACCAAGTGAGAGTCTCCAGAATGATGGCTGGCTGCTGTCCTCCAACAGGTAGGAAGTGCTTTTAGAAGTTTGTTCTTACTGATGCAAACTGAATTAAGCAAATCCAGGAAAACAAATCACTTTAACTCAGAAAATGTAAAAACTTACAACAGCACAACCAAAACTGAAACAGAAAACGGATATGTGAAAACATACTTTCTTTGAAGAAATGGGCTACTGTGGGTGTGGAACTCTGCACGCAAGTCAAACTTCGTCCACTTATTATTAGTTTTACTGACTTGTTCTTCCTTTTTTATTCTTTGTTACAAAACCTCTTCAGGAAGAGAGAGAGAGAGACACGACCTCTGGATTCACTGGCACAGGGAACTCCTGGTTTCAGAACCTATGCCCATGCAGGTGGGGACCTTCTCTGCAATGAAGCTTGGTTGTACTACTAAGTATATACCAGGGGCAAAACCTGATCTCAATTTTTCCTGGTTTCCTTCTCCCTATGTAAGATATCAGGAAAAAAATTTTTTTTAGAGTATTTCTTCAGTATTCTCCCAAGTTTGTTTTTAAGCCTATTAATCTGCTTATTGAGAATTTTTAAAATGTAACACCCTCTAAAATTCCAAATTTAATTTGATTCTAACAATTTCCTTATTTAATTCTAATAATTTAATTCTGAGAAATTAACAAAGTTTTGGCATAAATTAAAATTAATATGTAGGAGAAACCTCTGCCTAGAAATATATACTTGCATATACACACACACACATACACACACACACACACACACATTCATGCACACAAAATGAACAGAACAGTTATGATAAGGTCCAATCATCATCATACTCTTAGAATCTAAGGTCTTTGGCAAATCAGTACAAAGATGAGTATTTGAACTAGAGGTGAGTCTTATTCATTGCCTATTTTCCCAGACAAGAAAACAGGAGCAGAGAGAAGGGATTTCCTTGTCTCTATGTCCTTTCCTACCAAGGTCACACAGTTAGTGAGTGTCAAGTGTCTGAGGTGAGATTTGAATTCAGTGTCCTCCTGACACCTGCACTGGTGCTCTATCCACTGCACCACCTAGCTGCTCCCAGTGGCCTCACCCTGGGTCATCTCCAGTCACCCTGATGAGTATCTGGTCACTGGATTCAGATGGCTCTGGAGGAGAAGTGAAGCTGGTGACTTTGCACAGCCCTCCCTCACTCAGAACAAAGTCAAGTGCAAGTCATGTCATCATTTCACTGATGGTATGGTCTCCTTTGGCAACAAAGGACGAACACACACACACCAGATTTCCTACCAGAAGAAAAAAAATTGCAATTGTTTCAGTGTTTCTTTGTATCTCCTACACTTAGCACAATGCCTAGCCCTGATTTGGGCATTTAATATGCTTTTTGGTTAAAAAAAAAAAAAATTTGTATGACCAATGCAGGGCACAAAATACAGGAGACCCCAGGAATATTTGATACAGTGCTCTGTACTGTAGCTCATTGACATCGTGCTTCATACAATCCCAACAGTTTTAGGGGTTTTTTCAATGCCTCCAACTTATCTGGGAAGGTCATCACAACCTGTGACCTGACTGTGGGGCTCCATTCCAATTCCCTCTGAAGCAGTATGAGAGCTGAGGAAGTATTCCTTAAGTGGAAGACAGCTAACCTGAAGATAAAGAAAGCTGGCTTGCTCCCCAAGAGGGTTGAGGAAAAAGGCCACCAAAGCACACCACCACATTGGAAGTTTTCAGTATTTGTCTTTTTTATAATTCTCTGATGCCCAAAGAGCCCTCAAAGGGCCCTCCGTGTCTTCCCTTAAGAACTGTACAGGAAATTAATGCTATCAGAGAAGAAACAAAACATTTCACACCTATTCTGAACCTCTTTGAAAGGTCTTACAAGGGTTAGGGGTTCTGGAAAACATTACTGAACAGTTGTCAATCTCCTACTGGGTACAGGGCATCCATACAAAGAGAGTGTTCCTGCCCTCTGGGGAGCTAATACTATTTAAGGTGACATTGCTGCCTTCCCCTTCCACCCTCATGGCTGAGTTTTCTGGGAGGCAGTCAGTGACAAAAGTTCCATGGGAAAAGCTTCACTGAAATATGGAGTTAAGGAATACAGAGTCACTCATACTGGGTCCCCTTTTCCAGTTTTAAACCTACTATATGTCATGAATAAAAATCACTAATAAAAAAAATATAGAAGGAAGAAACCATAGATAAGGCTTCCCACCGCATAGAGTACTGGCAAGTCTGGCAAGTCACCAGGCATTTATTAAGAACCTACTATGTGCCAGGCATTGTGCTGAGTGGTGGTGATAAAATGAAAGGCAAAAACCATCTCTGTTCTCAAGGAGCTACAGTCTACCACTATGTCCAAACAAGCTTTATACAGAATAAATTGGAGATAAACTCAGAAGGAAGGCAATAGCATTAAGTTCCTTCTCTATTAAAAGAAATATTTTTTAAAAGAAAGAAATATATAAGCTGTCCCAAAAGTTTCAACAGTTTTAGACTTCAATAAAGATTCAGAATGACAACTAGCTTTAACATAGTCTAACCATAACATTTCAACAAAATCCATAACTTAAAAAACACAAAGCCACCAAATGCCATTGACATGCCCACCCAGATAGTCTGATGTGCTCTCTATGTAAGGATTTCATTTAGTCTAACCACATGCTTATAACAATGAGAAATAGATTATTCAGTCTATTTTCTAATAGGAAAGTGAAAGCTTAGAAAGGGTAGGTAAAGGATGAATATGATTTCTTTTTAAATGCTTTGTTGTTGTTTAGGGATTTTTTTAGCTTTGTTTGACTCTTTGTGACTTCTTTTGGGGTATCCTTGGCAAAGATACTACAGTGGTTTGCCATTTCCTTCTCCAGCTCATTTTACAGATGGGGAAACTGAGACAAACAGGATTAAATGATTTGCCCAGGGTCATACAGCTACAAGTGTCTGAAATCACATTTGAACTCAGGTCTTCCTGACTCCATCCTAACACTCTATCCACTGCCCCATCTCGCTGTAGGTTTAATGAATTTGGAGCCAGATGACCTAGGCTCCAATGCTTGGCTCAGTCATGTGGGCAAATCACAGAACCTCTCCAGACCTCAGTTTCTTCATCTCTAAAATGAGGAGGTTGGACTGAATGACCTCCACGTCCTTCCAGCTCTAAATCTGTGATCTTTACAATCTTTATTTTCACTCTTCCCCCTTCCTTTTCTCTACCAGTCCTCATCCAATTTACTTCCAGTCTTGACTCAAAACTCATCTAGAAATGGTCTACTTTGATTATACCACCCACTCCAACTATTGGTCTCCATGTCCTTACACTAACTGCTTCTTACTCAGTGTTCTCTGGACCTTGACTATTCATTCAATTTGCACAATGTCACCGTGTACTTTCTAATTACCAGTAAAATTTTTGCCGTGTTACTTCCTGTGTGTATTTTTGACCTGACCAACTAGACCATAAACTTCAAGGCTGAGACTAATCTTTTCATTTCTTCTAAATTCTCCCAGAACATCCTCACAGGTAGTCTGCACATTAATAAAGTACTTATAATTTAAGAAGGAGAACATTTCAGCAACAGCTTGGTTCCTTAAACAATTCTAGACCCAGAATGATTAGAGACTTTATAAATCAACTAGCTCAACACCTTCATTTTATAAAACATGGGGCTAAAATCAAGGAAATTAAGTAACATGCCCAAAGTCATGTAGTTGGTTAGTAGTAGTGCCAGCATTGGAATCCAGATGTTCTGATACCCAGTACAGTACACTTTGATGGCATTCAACAGCTCCTTGTGGATCAACTAATTCAAACTCCTCTTTGAAGTGACTTACCCACGGCTGCCTCGCTAATATCAGTCAATCAACAAGGATTTATTAAGAGCCTACTATGTGCTAGACATGATGTTGGGCGACTGGGCATACAAGTACAGAGAAGGGAATAATCCCTACTCACAATGGGCTTACTACTTCTAATAAGAAACAAGTTCCTACACAAAACATGCACAGCATAAATACAAGTGAACACATACAAAGTAATTAAGTATGAGGTAGTTTGGGAAGGAGGGCACTATCTAGCTGCAAGAGATCAGCAAAGGCTTCAGGCAAAGATGGTGCCTAAAGGAAGACAAGGCCGCTATCAGGCAGAGGTAAGGAGGGAAAGTATCTCAAGAATGGGGGATGGCCAGTGCAAAAGCACTGAAACAGAAAACTGAGTATCACGGGTGAGAAGCAAAGAGAACAGTATGGCTGCTGTGCAGAGTGCAAAAAGTGGAAAATGTCCAGTGAGGTGTTAAAGATCAATTAAGAGTCAGGGGATTTAGTGTCTTAAAGCTAAAAAGAAGTTTATACTTTATCGAAGAAAACACTAGAGTCTGTTAAGTAGAGGACTCACAAGGTCAGATCCAAACTTTAGGAAAATTACTTTCGCTAGCAGTGGTAGGATAAAGGAGAGTGATGAGATGATGTAGAGGAGGTGATGTAATAATCTAGGTCAGGGGTGGGGAACTTGCGACCTCAAGGCCAGAGGGGGCCCTCTAGGTCCTCAAGTGCAGCCCTTTGACTGCAGATCCAAGTGAGTACCAAGAGGGTCCTCACAGAGGCACATGTGGCCTCAAGGCTGCAGGTTCTCTACTCCTGGTCTAGATGAAGGGCAATGGAGGCCTGAAGTAAGATGGTAGCAGAGTGGGGACTTAAACCCAGCTTACCTTCTAGCCTTTTGAGTCCTACTCCAACTCTCTTTCTACTATCCCATGTTTCTTCCTTGATATTTCACAACCCATGAGCACAGTAATTTGTTGATCAGTCGTTTCAGTCATGTCTCACTCTTCATGACCCTAATTGGGATTTTCTTGGCAAAGAAACTGGAGTGGTTTGCCATTTCCTTCTCAAATAACTTTACAGATGAAGAAACTGAGGTAAACAGGGTTAAGTGACGTGCCCATTTAAGCTTCAATAAAAATTCAGAATGACAACTAGCTTTAACATATTCTAATCATAACATTTCAACAAAATCCATACTTTAAAAAACACAAAGCCACCAGATCCCATCGACATGCCCTTCTAGATAGTCTGATGTGCTTTCTATGTATGTAAGGATTTCATTTCGTCTAATTACATGCTTATAAGAATGAGAACTATCTAGTGTCAGAGGATGGATTTGAACTCAGAAAGAAGAGTCTTCCCTATTGCCACTGCACCACCTAGCTGCCTCATATAAGTGTTCCTTATGTTTATCTACTTTAATTGCATTATAATATTCCATTATTATTTAACCATTATTTAACTATTACCCTACTTATTACTCATATATGCTGCTTCCTTTTCTTTTTTTTCTTTTTTTGCAATTCCATATAATGCTGCTATAAAACAGAGATGGCACTTGTTGTTGGCAGTGAGATTTTTTTACTAATGTTTTTGGCTGTTGATTCAAGTTCCACCTCCGAATCTTTCACACTTGTTCCCATTATTCAAATGAACACTATTTTTATTCAAATGCTCATCATTCCTTACCTGGACCAACTGGTGTCCTGGCTTCCAGTCTTTTGCCCTCAACAGCTGTCAAAATAACCTGTCACTACCTTGCTTACCAACACTCCCAGTCTTTCTGTGGACTCTAAAATAATCAATTAAGCAATTATTCAAAGCAAACCAGGATGGAGAACAAACTCCTCAGCCTAACGTTGAAGATCCTTTACAACCTGCTAAGCCAACACCCTCTCTGGTCTTTTCCTCTCACAATCTTTCTCTTCATTCAGAGCTCAATTTAGATGCTCTCTTCCCTAATTCTGCCCTATTATTGAATGCCCTCTTACTCAACGACACCGTTCTGTGTCTTTCTCCAAACGTCTTTGTCTTTATCTGTACACGTTCTATATCCCTCTAGTAAGATATAATTCTTTAAGGATGGGATTCATTTTTCAGTTTTGTCTTTATACCCCTAGTGAAGGCACCTATATACATTAGACACTGAACTGAATTGAACTGGGAGTCTCTTCTATTAGAAAGTAAGGGGTCAGAAAAAAAAAATCAACCAGACATCACACTTCAGCCTTCTCTGACATTTTCTCAGTACTTAATAAAAACGTAGCTACTGCCCATTCTAACTCAAGAGTTCCCTCCAGGTCAAGTTGCAGGACAGAGTACTACCAGTCCTAACTCCTGAAATATTCCTGTTCCTTATAGCTGTCTCATAGGCCATCAGGTTCATTTACCCAAAGGGAATGATAACTGCCGTTTCTTTTTTTAGCAGGAGCAGCTGAAAGGCTGGAAGATTTCTGCCACCAAACACTCTGGTTGGCTGGGGGTAGGGAGATACCTGACTCTAACTGCACAGGATAAGCTCTGTGGAGCAAACCAAGTAACTCTTCCTGTTCCCAGGCAGCACTTGCTCCCTTCTCTGGGCAAAAGCTGCAGGTTTCCCACAAGCCAGCTAAATGGTCTGCTCCTTTTCGAGATCAGGAGTCCTTAACCTTTACATGTCATGGCAATCTGGTGAAATCATCTGACCCCCTTCTCACAAAAATGTTATTGTTGGTTTTTTAAATAACTGAAGGAAATGCTCAATTGCTGTTAGAAGTTGGTGAAACTAAGGATGTGATTTTTCCCCCATCCAAATCCACAGATCCTCTGGAACCTATCTGTAGACCCCTGAGTTCCCAGAATAAGAACCTTTAATCTAGGGGAGTCTCATGCTCTAAGATTTAATAAATTTAAAGTACTTACTGAGTACCTTCTTTGGGTCAATAACATGGAAGATTCTTTAAATAAAGAAAATTTTGAACCAGAAAAGACCTTAGCTCAAATCCTTAAAGACATCCTCCAATCTAGTTGGAGGATACACATTAAAAACTACACATAATTAAGACTTATTCCAACTCTTCATGGATCTCTGACACCATTAGAGTGGATAATCTTCTGTCTAGGAAATAATAGTGGGGAAGAGGACAGGAGAAGAGGGCATTTTTAGGCAAGAATTCCATGAATAGAGGTGGGAATTTTCATGTACTACTCAATGGACAATGAGAACTGAACTTAACTACAGAAGATACATGTTGGGGGAGGTTATGAAATAAATTGGGATGATCAGGTAGGACAGGTGCAAATTACAGAGGGCCCACGTAGAAGAGTTTATCCTTCATGAAGAATGAACATGAAACCAAAACAAGGGGAAACTGAGACCTGAGAAATGAAATAACTACTTCAAGGTCCTTAAGCTACTTAGCGGCAGAGCAGACTAGAACCTAGAGGTCCTGATACATGGAACAGGCCTAAATGCAGTTGGAATTTTGTCATCAAGATACTATTTACTTTGGAATGTCTTAACTGTGCAATTCAGGTCTGTTGAGGCATACAGGAGTCAGTCAACAAGCATCTGTTGGATGTCTACTGTGTGCCCGTAGTAGCCAACTGTGATACTAGGTCATAAATGAGGACAGATACTAGATGACGTCTGTATTTTCATCACTTAATGGGACACTGAAAACAGCTCTGAATAATCAGTGGGAGTCAGAGAAAATTCTTTATAGGAACCAAGAATCAAACCAATCAACCATGCTGCTGCTGGTTGGTGGGCTTACAAGTACAACGAATGCAACAATGCCTCCATGGGGGGATAACAAGTACATATAAAAATACTTACAGCATAAATATAAAATTAATAAATACAAATGTATATAAAATAGCTATTGTTAGACATGGCTAACAAATAGCTAAAACCATCTTGATGTTCCAAGAGAATACAAGGTCCCTGACAACAGGGACAATCTCATTTTGGCCTCATTTTCTCTGCCAAGCAGAGCATCTTGCACTAAGTAAGCATTTAATTAATAAGGAGAAGTAAGCATTTACTAAGCACTGACTACATGCCAGGTGCTGTGCTAAAGATTTGACAAATATCTCATTTGATCCTGACAAAAACTCTAGTAGATATTATTATTTATCATATTTTACAGTTGAGGAAACTGAGGCAGACAGGTTAAGTAGCTTGCCCAATCATATAGCTACTAATGGTCTGAGGCTGGACTTGAACTCAGGTCTTCCTGGTTGTTGGACCAGAGCTCTGTCCACTACCATTTAGCTACCTCTAAGTGTTTGTCTAATTGAAATCAAGATAATAATTATAATAATTTCTTTACAAATGGTTCTAAGACCTCTTTTATATGGGTAACCACATTCGATCCTTAAGAACCTGTGAAGTAGATGGGGCAGAAATTATTTACCCTCAGGAGAAGCAAGAGCATGGTTAAAAAATGTGGGATCCAAATCCTGGCTGTGTGATCTTGGGCAAACCACTCAACCTAAGACACAACATCCTCCTCTGTAAAATGGGGGTGGGAGGGAGAAAAGTAAGCCAGATGATTGCTCAAGTCTTTTCCAGTTCTAAATCTATACACTTATCATACATTTTACAGACAAGAAACCTAGGAAAGTGATATGATAGCACGTTCACCCAATGAATAAAGAGCAGAGTAGTGGGTTCTTCACTCAAGCCTTCTGACTCCCACCCCAGTGCCATTTCGGCTCTAGTTCATGAATTCTATTTTAGCGTTATTTCTGGAGTATAGGCATATTTGCAATGCAATTGCATGGGTACTTGTTTTCAGGGGATGGAGGGGAGGTAAATGCACTTCCTAGAATGAGAGTCACAGAGTAAGAGAGGCTGCCACTGACTTCATAAACAGTTTCTGAGGACGATGCTGTGTGCTACTCAGAACAGAGTTGCGGTTTCCTATTCTAGCTGCACGGGATGAGTGTGGAGGGGAGGGAGGGCTTTTGTGCCTCTGACTTCTACTGAGCACAAAACCCACCTGATGTGCATAGTAAACTTCCCCCTGAACAAAAATGCCTACTGCTGCCTCACCCAGTTCCTGTTCATCGAAACCATACTACTCACTCCATGCTTACAAGACAAAAAGGGGGTCAGGTGCCCAAAGGTCTATAAAAACGTGCATGCTCTTTAACCCAGCAGTATCACTTCTAGAACAATATCCCAAAGAGATCATAAAAAGGGAAAAAGGCCCCACATGTACAAAAATATTTATAGCAGCTCTCTTTGTGGTGGCCAAAAACTGGAAGTCAAAGGGATGCCCATCAATTGGGGAAGGACTGAACAAGTTGTGGTATATGAATGTAATGGAATACTATTGTGCTATATGAAGTGATGAACAGGAGGACTTCAGAAAAACCTGGAAAGATTTATATGAACTGATGCTGAGTGAAAGGAGCAGAACCAGGAGAACGCCGTACCCAGTAATAGCCACAGTGTGCGAGGGCTGTCTCTGATAGACTCAGCCCTTCACAGCAATGCAAGGACCTAAAACACTCCTAAACGACTCTTGAGGCAAAATGCCATCCACATCCAAAGAAAGAATTATGGAATCGGAACGCAGAACGAAGTAGAATATTTTCTCTTGTGTTACATTTTGCTTTCGTTTGTTTTTTCTCATGGTTTCTCCCATTCATTTTAATTGTTCTATGCAATATGACTACTGTGTTTAATAAGAATGTATGTGTAGAACCCATATAAGATTGCATGCCATCTCAGGGAGGGAGTGAGAGGGAGGGGGAGAAAACCTAAGACTTTACGGAAGTGACTGTAGTAAACTGAAAACAAAAAAATTAATTTAAAAATAGGAGGGGGGTGGAGGTCAGGGATGAATCTTTTCCTCATAGGGAAATTAAGACACAGAGCTGCAGTTTGCATCTTATCCAGGGTCATTTGGAACAGCCAACATCAGGGTATTGCTATCCCAATTTCCAGTTCAAACTTCACAGGATCATAGGGCTAGAGCTAGAAAGGGACCTTGGAGTCCAAACTGTTCCTGCCACATCTTGTGTATGAGGAAACTAAGGCTCAAAGAAATTAATTAACTAGTCCAAGGCCATTCAGGTTTTGTCAATGGCAGCTTTTAGAAGCCAGGTCTCCTGACTTCAGAGCCAGTTTTCTTTTCCCAGGACCACCACGTCTCCTATGCTAAACTTTTCGTTCTTTTTTCACTAGAAGGCTAATCTCAAAATCATAGAATCTAGGAGTTAGAATCAGCTATCTAGTCCAAGTCATACAAAAAAAAGGGAATCCCCCCAATAATAGTAGGGGCAGCTTGGTGGCAGAAGTGGATAGAGCACCAAGCCTAGAGTCAAGAGGATCTAAATTGAAATGTAGCCTCAGATACCTACTAGCCGTTTAATTCTATAAACATATATTCACCTAACCTTCAGTCCCTAAACCACTGAAGTCTGACAGTAGCATTTAAAGTGAAACCAAAGTGAAATCATATACGTTATGACTGTATAATTTTGATCTCGACAAGATAGCAAACAGAACAAAGGGAGAAAGAAAAGTTTTTCTCAGCCAAATACTGTTTCATTCTAAGAATCCAGCTGTTCAAAGAATCAATATTCAACTTGCTTCTTAGACCTCAGGGCACCTTAGGTACTCAATGAATTCAAGGTTTAGATTCGTCATAAATCATGATTTACAAATCCCAGTTAAACATAAGCCTCTCCTAGGACAGTCTCGCTTTTGCATTTTTATTTCCAAGTCGTTGATTAAACCAGAGTACCAGTTCACAAATGATCTTGCTTATTTCAGTGCCCTTGGCATTTAGGAGGGACACAAAAGTTCACCTAGAGGTTTATTTTAAAACAAACAAGCAGATTTCAGAGCACTGAATCTCACCAGAACAAGATCAGGTCAGTCTCTTATTACTTTTCCTTTCCAACATTTCTGAAACATTTTCAACAAGGGTTAAGTCCAGTAACCAAACTTCATCATAACATCTCTATCCCTGAGTATTCCAGCTAAGGGAAGTTTTGCTGTGACTCCATTTGAGTAGCAATGGAACTCAATTCTAAGAATAAAACTTAAAGTATAAATTCAGAGGCAGCTGGGTGATGCAGTGGACAGAGCACCAGACCTGGAGTCAGGAAGACCTGAAATGTTTACTAACCACGTGACACCAGGCAGTGTCTGGTCACTCTGTCTGCCTTGACTTCTTCATCTCTAAATAGGGATGGCAATAGCACTCATCTTGCAGAACTGTTGCAAGGAAAAAAGTAAGTTAATATTTGAAAACCACTTTGCAAACCTTAAAGCCCCCACAGAAACAGAAATGCTAGCTATGATAAATAAGGGTGGAGGATCAACATCAGTCTACTCAATTGTCAATAATTCATCTCAGACAGGGGCTGGATGTTCTTGTAAACTCAGAACTTAGCCTACAGTCTTGCACCTAATTAACTGACATTCAAAACAATAAAACAAAACGCTGGTTAAAGTGAATTGAAGGGGAAAAACGCAACTGCTCAGCCAACATACCAGCAACTGAACATCCCCCATAAGCAAAAAAACCCCGTGGGAAAATACCAAAAGGATAGGCGCAGTACCAGTCCTTGAGAAGTTGACTATCTATTGGGAGGGAAAGGATACATACACAAAAAACCAAAATACTGAAAAATGCAACATTCAGAGCAAGGCCAAATGAATAAGTCCCATTCAAAGTGAATCCCTAACTTTAGAGGGAGTAAAAAACAAAGAAGCAATCAGAGGCCTGCAGCTAGGCACGGATGGGAACAATATCGGATCTGCTCTGCTCTGGATGCTAATCCTCTCTGAGACAGACTGCAGACGTATTCTCCCAGTGCCAAAGCGAACACAAAACAAGGGGGAGAAAAATAAGGTTTGACTGGACAGTATCAGAAACAGAATCCAACTTATCTGTAGAGGAGAAGACTCGAGTCTCCGATCCCCAATCCTACACTTAGTCACTGGGGAGCCTTCCAAGGAGTCCTCATTCTCTGACTCATCAAGTCTAAAAATAAAACAACTATGAATATTTATCAATCTGGCATTCCTAGCAACCTTTACCCACAGCGCACAGGAAGCCTGCATCAACTTTTGCAAGATCTTCAGAATCCAAAAAGTGGAACCCAAAAGGACACTTGTTAATGAGAAATGTTCCCATCAAAAGAAATATTAACTGTTCTGCTACTGTACACACTGATCCTGAATTCTTCTATAGAGAAAGTAGCAATAAAAGTTTGCTCTAAATAGCAGCCACCACGATTTTCCCAACTTTCTTTGTGTCTTACAGGCCAAGCATCCGCCACAAAAAAGTGCGATTTGATAGTTAAGGAAGTCACTAATTCAATGCCCAATGTGCATAGGATACTTTTATTCCACAATTAATGAGGACTTAAATGTAATTGACAAGGATCACTGAATTAAATTCACTCCAAAACACTAATAAAAACTATTTTAAAAAGCACTAAAACACTCTAAAAAAGACTCTTAACCTTGAGTCTGTGAACATTTTTTTCAACCTTTTGAGAATTATTTCAATATAATTGATTTTCTTTGTAATCCTATGTAATTCTTTGTAATTCTGCTTTATATATTTAAAAACATTATTCTGAGAAAGGATCTGGAGGCTTCATCCAGAATGTCAAAGGCATTCATGTCACAAAAGAAGTTAAGAAACTCCGTCCTAAAGTATAAAGCCCTAATATAAATTTCTGTCTTAAAAGCAGGTTTTAAATGAAGAGAAAAGACACGGCACCTTAGGGGAGAAAAACGTCCAGAGAAGGGAAACTATAGATATAGAAGCTTGTACTGAAGATAAACTGCTTAGTTTTCCATAAAGCCAAGGATTCAGAAGAAGCCTTGTTCAAAGGTGGCCTCAGACACTTTATTTAACCCAAGTCAGTTTCCTCATCTGTAAAATGGGGATAATACTTATTATTTATAAGTTTATATTTACTATATTACATATAATATAAACATAAAATATCACATAAATATGTAATATAAGAACTGTTTAAAAGTTATAATAGTGGATTTATAAGTTATAATAATAACACCTATATCACAGAGTTATAAGAATAAAGTAAGATAATATATGTGAAGCCTTTGGAAAACCTTAGAGCTGTATAGGTCTGTTTTATTATTGATTTGGAGGCAAAATTCTGGTACTAGGAGAGGCAAAGAGATTGTTGTATAAAAGAAGACTCAGTTCTTGCCCTTCTAGTCTAATAGAAGAACAGGAAAAGATATGAAAATGAGCGACTTTTTGAACAAATGAGCATGAACAGTCAATCCAATGGAGGCAGGAACTGAGAGACTGCTTCCTTGATGCTTATCAACACTCTTTCTAATTCTTAATTCAATCTTTCACTGGGCTCCAGGTTTTCATCTGTGCCAAGAGTTTTCTTGTGCTGCTGTTAACTTAGCTTGAATGGAAAGAGAGCCAGGCAGTTCAGCTCTCTGTAATGAATGCTTCTGACTTTTAGGAGAAGGTATGAGTGGCTCTTATCCTATTTTCTGCTGTTTTTGCCCAGACGATAGTACTAAGATAAGACGACTTTGAGAGTTTCTGCCCCATGTTCTTCCTGTATCCCTGGGGTAAAACGGACAGCATAAGGGCACAAATATTTCCTTGGGCTAATAAACATAAAATTAATCCTCACTCCCCATATGACAGCAGAATTTATTTTAGGAAACATAGAACTCATAAGGATAAGAGAAAAGCTGTTTGTCAATACATGAATAGTTTTTCTTTAACTTTCAAAGTCTTCGTTTCCTTCAGTTTTCCAGGTTTCTCAGGATGACTCACTATAATAATCCTGCGCTCAAAGGGAAGAAAGCATGAAAACAGGCCAAGATTCCAACCACTGAAAAAGTGCTTCATCACCCACATGGTGCAAAAACCCTGAGAAGTCAGGAAATTAAGAAGCAGAAATGGGGACTTACATTCCTCCTCCCTTCCACATTCATTTACTTCCACTGAAGCAAGAGAAAAGAGAAGAGTCAGTTTCATCAATGGGCAGAGAGACACAAAGCGTGTCCGGACTGAGTGAGTCTGGCCCAATCCCAGTTAAAAGTGACAGTCTAGGCTCTCTACAGTTTACCCCTGCTTCCTAGAATCCCTTTGCCCCTTTTTTAAAGGTAGAAAATAGCACTTTCTACATGAAGCTTTTCCTGATCTCCCATTGTTCATGCCTGCTCCCCCCAAAAATATACCCTGCACTTATTTTGTACATAATTATTCATATGAATGCAGACAGAATGTAAGTCTTGGAGGGCAGGGACTATTTCATCCTGAGTGTTTCTACCTCCAGCACCCAATACTGTCCCTTGTATATGAGTAATAAATGACTGCTAAGTGCCAGTTAATTTATGAATTGGAAGCACTCTTTAATGTGGAACCTAAAAGTGGGTCAACCAATCAACAAGCATTAAAGGAAGGACAAAGAGCAAAATAACTGCTACTCCCAAGGAACTTCTAACGTGGAGACAAGCACAGATATAAACATAAACAGCATACATACAAAGCAAATAAACACAAATCGATACAAGGAGGTCTGGAAGGCAGGGCTGGTGGCTGGGGAAATAAGAAAAAGCCTCTTGCAGAAGACGGGCCTTGAGCTGTATAGTAAAGAAATGGAGGGACTTCCTGAGGGTGAGAAAAGGGTTCCCGGCACGAAGACAGGAGATGGAATGTCATGTACGAGGAATAGACAGAGAGGTCAGTGTGGCGGGATCTCAGACTTTGGGAGGGCTAGGTGGCAAGCGACAGAGCCTTAGAATCAGGATGACTCATTCTCATGAACTCAAATACAGCCTCAGACACTAGCTGTATGACTCTGGACAAGTCACTTAACCCTGTTGGCCTCAGTTTCCTCATCTGTAAGATGAGCTGGAGAAGGAAATGGCAAACCACTCTAGTATCTCTGCCAAGAAAACCCCAAAATGGGTTCATGGAGAGTTGGACATGACTGAAATGACTCAGCAGCAAAGTGTAGGCGAGGGAGTAATGAATGCCCAGGGAGGCTGGAAGTAGTGATTTCAACACCTTTCATTCTTTCCCACACCACTTAATATTCTCCTCCGTGTGCTTTACGTAGTAGGTCAAAGCCTAACTGGGGTAAGAGGCATCCCCTGCACCCATCTTCTTAGGAACCCCAGAGGAATCCTATCTCTTCCCACCCCTATGCTTCTGCTCTTGTCCTAGGCCTAGAATATTCTTCCAGCTGGTAAAATTCCACTCACTGCTTTTAGAGCCCGACTCAAATCCCACAGTCCCTCTAGGAGACCTCCCTAATGCCATCAATCAACAATAAGCTCTTATATCCTTCAGAATTCCACCCAACACTCTGCTTATATTTCATTTATGCCACATAGTATGTATAAAAGTATAGCACATATTAAATGCCCACTATGTGCTAAGCACCTTGCTAGGGAGTACCAAAAAAGGGGTGTGATCCTAATCCTTAAGAAAGGTATATTCTTAAATGAATCCCTTTAAAAGACTGTAAACTTCAGGAAGGCAGAGACTAAGCCTTAACCTAATCTTTGTATCTCTGCCAGCACCTTTTAAGGTGCTCTGCATAGTCAGATCGACATTAATAAATGCTGATCAATGTGTTGGTGAATCCCAGTGATAATTCTATGTTCCATAGTAGCCCCACTCCAAATCACATACAACTCTCCACCCACTCCCTTCCTGATACATAATCATAATGTCTCCAGAAGTATTGAGCCATCCCATGATAACAGAGGGAGTTCCCACATTACCTGTTTTGAAAAATAGCCCATGCAGAGCAAGGCTTTATGTTTTAACATGAGCCAGCTTGCACTGATGGAGAAGGGCACCAGAGCTAACCCAAGTAAAACTTTAAACTACACCAATTAACCCTGGATTGAGTCCTTTCAAGGATGTGAATCATAGATTTACATTGGAAAGGGCCTGAAATCTTCTAGTCCTGTCCCATATTTTACTAATGACGAAGCTGATTCAAGTACTTCTTATAAATGCCAAAGCCTAAATGCTCTCTCTTTTTGAAAATAGGCTATCCCCCTACATCAAGGTGGTAAAATTTCTCTAATCTCAGTAGTGAATTCTCAAAGAGCTTTCAACAGTCACCCCATGCCCTTTAACTTCTAAGCCAACAAACAGTACATATTCACAAAATAATAACTAACATTTCTATAGTGCCTCAAGGTTTTCAAAGCACTTTTATACATTTTATCTCCTTTGGTCCTCACAACCCCCCTGGGAGGTAGGTGCCATTATTATCCCCATTTTATCAATGAGGAAATGAAAAGCTAAGTGACTTGCCCCAGATCAGAGTTAGCAAGTGTTTGAAGAGGTCACCTTTAGTGATTATTAAGTGTTCCCTTTAGCGAAATGCCTCTAATGAGGGAATGTTTGAACAAACTGGGGTGATAGGAATGCCAAGGAATAACGTGATGTGACGAAAAGTGATGCCCTGTGCACTAGCTACACAAGAGGTGAGACGTGAGTCAGCTTGCACTGAAGGAACAAGCTTGCACTTGTTCTCAAGAGGCTTACAATCTAATGAGGAGACAAGCAAATACAAATCAACTATACCAGATAAATAGAAAATAACTAACACGGGGATTAGGAAAGGCCTGGATTTTAGTCAGACTTAAAGGAAGCCAGGGAAGGCAGTAAGCAGAAATAAGGGAGAATATTCCAGGCATGGTGGCCAGCAGGGAGATAGAGTGTCTTGTTGATAAAGCAGCCAAGAGACTGGTGTCACAGGATCAAAGAGTACATGTCAGGGAATAAGGTGTAAAAAGCCTGTAAAGGTAGGAGGGAATTAGGTTGTGAAGGGCTTTGAATGCCAAAAAGAATTTTGGTTGAATCTTGGAGGTGATAGGGAACCACTGGTTTACTGAGTAGGGAGGTGACATGGTCAGACCAGAACTCTGGGAAAATCACTTGAGCAGCTGAAAGGGGGATGGACTGTAGTGGGGAGAGACTTGAGGCAGAATGACTGACCAATGGGCTATTGCAATAGTCCAGATATGACAGCGAGGTGGCAATGTCAGAGAAAAAAAGGGGGAGATGGTGAAAAGGTGACAGGTCTTGGCAACAGATTGGATTTGGGGAGGCAGAGATAATGAAAAGCTGAAGATGCCACCTGGGTTGCCATCCTGAGGGCCTGGGAGAAAGGTGGTACCCTCAACAGTAGCACGGAAGTTCTGAAGGGGAGAAGTGTAGATAGGAGGAAATAAAAAAATGAATAAAGAGAAGCAATAAATCTGAGAAATACCTAGAAGCACTGAAGATTTAGATGAACAGATACAAAGAAAAGTAAACAGAACCAAAACAATATTCATAAAGACAATTTAAATTAAAACCTCCCTAAAAGGCAGCAGCCAGAACTGATTCATTACATTGTCCCAGAGAACAACCAACAAAACACAACTCCTTCCTCTCAGTACAGAGGCAGTGCACTATGGGTACAAAATACAGTATATGCAATAAAATTGGGTGGCTATGTCTGCTGATGTCCTTTAATATTGTTCCCCTCAACCAAAGGGATAAGAGGATGGGGAAGTGGAAGTGTTATAAAAGAGAAATAACTACGGTGTAAAAAAAAAAAAGCATCAAAAAAACTTGTTTTTTTAAAGAAACAGTGTCATTAAGTTATCAGAGTTAAAAAAGGCAAAATTTTCTTGATTTGAGGCATCTTTGCACAGCAAGGCAAACATACAACGAAGCAGCACTAATTTTAGCCTCGGATTCTACAGTTAACTAGCTGCCTTGTGATCTGACCAAAATTTGGCTTTAACAATTCACTGCCACAAGCTGCTTCTGACACTTCTTGTTTCAACAATTCCTTCCACCAACACTTGCCCAATCCAACGTTGTTTTTGCCAACCTATGGCACTTAGGTGGCCATAAAACTTGTCTCTCCGGGAGACCTCACCACAACAGAGTATTTTTCAACAGAAGATCACACAGAATATCTTTTGCCTTACATCGCCCTCTTTTCTCCCTTATGGAAATACTGATTAATAGGAGGGGGGAAAGCAAAATCCTCATTCTTACCTACCCTAGGCACAGGGAGCACAATGTGCTGAATCACACACTTGAATCTGGCTTTGGCAGAAGGAAAACATCTACTTCACTGACCTCGGTCAACCTCTGAGAGTTTCCCTCCCTACCCCCATCCCATTTGAGTCCAGCAAGTGGATGGAGAAACTTCAACACTTTGGATTTATAAAATTCTTTGTCTTATTTCCCATTCTTTTGGAGATTCTTGTATTCTTACAGGGCAGTTTAAGGATCAAATGCATAAGAAGACCCTTCAAAAAGGGCAAGGCATTCGGAAAATTAGAGGTATTCCAGTCACCCTCATCCTCATCAGTGACTGAAACTAAGAAAGGTTAAAGGACTGCCCTCAAATCGCTCCTCAAGTCAGAAGCAAAGCCAAGCAGGACCCCTAGTCTACATTCTTTCCAACATGGAAAGCATCTTGTTTTCCTAGGACTCCAGAAAACAGACAGATGGGTAGACAGAGACACATACACATACATACAGACACATATGTGCATGTGTATATATGTATATATATATATATACATAGATTTGTGTGTGTGTATATAATACATATACATATATGTACGTGTGTATATACACACACTTTAAGAATATATACTTAAAAAGGAAGTCGGTCAATAAGCATTTGTGAGGGCTTACTACGTGCTAGGGACTGAGCTAAATACTGGAGCTGTGCAGATTAGAGTCCCCCATTTTACAGTGTATACTCCAAGGTCTATAAATCCCATTCAGTCATGATTTCTTAGCTCATTCAGTCACCTCTTCCTTTCAGTAAAGGATAACCTGAATTTCACAGGTATGGGTCAGTGGTTGTTAAATATAAAATGGGGTCTCAGCCCTATTTTCACAGATTAAGCTAATGAAAGGATTATCCTTACAACAGAACTACCAACAGGACCTAATTAAGGAATTTACTAATTGCTTTTTCCAGCCAATTGCTCCAGTTCATCCCTTAAACCTGACATAAATGCCTATTGTTCATTTTACCCAAGCTCTCCTCCCTAACTCCTATGCAAGTCCAAGCCTAAAGAACCTTGAGTGACCTAGAGACAAGAGATCTAGGCTGTGACCCCAATTCTGCTAAGGCCTTCCATGTCATCTTGGGCTTACCAGGGCCCAGCAAATCAGAGCTAGGCAAATCATAACAGCATTCTTCTGAACCATCCTCACTTCTCCATCTCCTACACTTCCCTCTGCCAATGGCTATTTCTCCCCCAAAATGAGTTACAAGACAATCAAAACTGGAGACGTGTCCAACTTGTGTAAAAACTAACGCATCTCTCCAGGATATACACACCGCCCCCAACTCCAACCCTAGTCATTCAGTCTGGCTAAAAGCTATAACCTGCAACTATTCTCAATCTTGACAATCAGAGGAAAGCATGCAGTGGCTTGTTCAGAAGCTTTATTTGGAGGAAAAAGGAAACAGGGGAAGATCCATTAATCAAATGGCCAGATCATTCACCCTCATTAAATTACACTCTAGTCCTTCAACAGATTCTAACCTATGGCATGGCTTTTCCTCTTATCCAGGAGTAATTTTATTAATGATCTTGGGGAAGGGGATTTCTCAAAGGCTTTAGTTAATCCAACCTAATTATAACCACCAGGTCACCTTCTTCCTCTCTCCCACCAAATGCTTTTCACCTGGACCAGCATACCTCTCCTCCCCCCAATTTTAAGAAACTGTAAAAGGACACAAGAAGTAGAAATTTCTCTCTAAAAAATAACAATGAAGACTATGGTGTAGTAATTAGAAAAGATGGTATAATAGGGGAAAGAAGGGGAAAGCACTGACTTCACAGTCAGGAAACCTGAAAGAATCTGGGATGTGTCACTTAGTACTTGTATGGTCCCAAGTTTCCTCAGCTGTAAAATGATGGGAATTGGACTAAATCAGGGATTCTTAACCTGAGGTCTGTGAACCTTCTGAGTTTCATTTGTTTTTTTTTAACTCTTTTGACAGTGGCATTTCAACGTTATCGATTTGCTGTATAATGGTGTATACTTTGTTTTCTGCATTTTAAGACATTACTGTGACCAGACAGCCAAACAAAAGACCTACAGTGGACGATCTCTTAAGTTCTGCCGGTTCCTATGAGCACTTACAAATCCAATATGACATTTTGTTTCTTTATTTTTTTAAAGGGCAGGAGAGCCAAATGCAGGCAGAGGTCCATAATCAACAGAAACCTGAGGACTGGAAATCCTTTAGAGTGGAATTTGTTCAATTGGGTGGAAACCCCCACCCACCATCAGCTGCCACCATAACTTCCACACCCACATGCTACCCCAGCTCGGACTTTTCACCCCAGAAGGGCACAGGGATAACATCCATCCTGTTCTCAATTGTGTAAGATTGTCATTTTGATAATAACACCGTCTGGAGAATGAGAGGCAGCTGAATTTACAAAATTAAAGAGTGTAACCTGTTGGACCAAAAAGTTGAGCTCTGTTAAGAAGGAAATGTTCTTACATCTCTGCAAAGTCACTGTGATTACTCAATCAACAGTATTTACTATGGGAAAAATAAAAACAAAATCTTGACTAAGGGCTAAGGGGATGCTGGATTACAGTGGGACAAATGGGGTTAGAATTTTGTGAAAAGCTGACAAGGGACAGTTACTTCAATATAACATTTTCACATGCAGCTTTGAGCCAAGAGGGGGGAAGAGAGTGGCTAAGAAATTGAGACAGGTCCAAAAAGACATTAATCAAATAGAATGGTAAAGTCATTGTAGTCTAGAGATCTGGGTCTAAGCTCTAGGGTATTTCCACATCTTATTTTGTATTATAATTTACTGCATGTGCCTTTCCCTTCCCCCACCCCCATTAGACCTGTAAAATTCCACAAGAGCCAAAACTGTTCTTTAGAGTCATTCACTACCAGAGAATACAGCGTACATAGAAGGATGCTCTATCCATGTTTATTGAGTAATGTGAGTTCTCTGTCGTAGGTAAGTCACATAACCCCTATGAGCCTCAGTTTCCTCTCTATAAAGCGAGAAAGTAGGATTAGGTTGTCCCACTACTTCACCTGAAAAGGGCAGTACCCTCTTTCTGGTAATATGGTGCTATTAGACGATGCCATATTATTACGTAGCGTTAAGCATTTCCAAATACATTTAGTCCAGTGAGGTGAGGGCAGAGCATTATTTTGTCATTAACTTTTTTCAATTAACAAGCATTCATCTTCTCTCTCTCCTACCTCATCTCCCCCACCCCACCCCAATGAGAAAGGATAAAAGAAAAATAAGTAAGACAAGTTACTATTATCTTTAGTTTACAGAAAAGGAAACCAATGCCAAAAGAGACTATGGGAATTGCTTGCCCAAGGGCCTAAGTGTCCTTGCCTGGGCCAGAACTCTGATGTCCCGACTCTCTCCAGTGCCCTTTCCACTATTCTGCTTTGGACAAAGACAAACAGGACTTAATATAAGATATCAATAAGTCCCAGAGGAAGATAAGAAGGAAAACAAGTGAGGTCTGAAAGGTTTGAAAAACACTTTACAAATATGATCTCATGAGTCTCACAAAAACCCTAGGAAGTAGGTGCTATATATTATCCCCATTTTACAGAAGAGGAGACTGAGGCAGATAGTTTGACTTGTCCAGGGTCATACAGCTAGGAAGTAAGTGTCTGAGGCTGTACTAGAACTCAGGTTTTCTTGATCCTGTCAGGTCTAAACCTCTTATCCTCTTTCAGCACCTACAGGTTCATTAAGCAGGACTGGTCCAAATTCCCCTGCAAAATCCTAGACTGGAACTAGCCAAGAGAATTCAGAGTTAATGCACAGGGACCCTTAGATCAAATTTAAACTTCAAAGTTTCCCAACCATTCTCTGAAAAGTCTAATTAAAGTGAAGTATCCAAGAACTAAAATTTTTTTTTAAATAGTTTTTATTCTGAGCCCACTTGGGGAGGAACTCGCAAAAAATTAAAATAAATTTGCAGATCTTGGTCAGGAAAATTGGTTTATATGTCACAACAATTCCAAAGTATTCTGAAATAAATTATTATCCATCTCCAAATAGAGAACTGATGAATTCTGAGTACGTTGGAACATTTTTCTTTCTTTTCTTTCCTGCAACATGGTTAATGTGAAAATGTTTTGCATGACTTCATATGTAGAATGAGTATTGTGTTTCTTGCCTTTTCAATGGGTAGGGGAGGTGTGGGGGAAGGAAGAGAATTTGGAACTGAAAATAGTTTTTTTTAAATGGGTTTATGGTTTTTGAAATGGGTTTATGTATAGTAGCAGCATTTCTATAGTTCTTTAAGATTTAAAAAGCTCTTTACAATTATTTTCTCATTTGATCCTCACAACAGCCCTGGGTGGTAGGGGCTATTATTATCCCCACCTTACAGACAAGGAAACTGAGGCAGGCAGAGGACACTGACTTGCCCTAGGGTCACATAGCTAGTTAAGATCTGAGCACTTCAAAAGGAAAAGATATTATTATGGGAAAGCTGCCACAAGTCATTTCTTCAGCTACTGAGAGTTTTATTCCATTTGCTATTAAAAACCAGGTAGATGACCTCAAAGCAGCCAATTAAAATTAGGCCTTCCAAGCCATTAAAAAAGGGGTACCAGAACCAGTCAGGAAGGGTAAAGGAAGAAGAGGAAGAGGATTAGCCCACACCCCAGGAACAGGTCACCTCCACTTCCCACCAGGAACAGCCGCTGGTAGCTGGAAGTGAAGAGTGCTGAGTCCATTGGGGATTCGTGAGCCACACGTGACCATGCACCACTGGTCTACAAGACAATATGTGGGTGGGAAAGGACCCCAGGGGCCAATGCCACTCTAATTTTTCCTTCAAAGATGGGATGTTTCCTGTTGGGAAGGCTTATACTTCCACCGAAGGTTCTCAGAACTTTATGCTTACCATCAGGCCATTTTGTAAAAACACAATTTATTCTGCCAAATGCTTGAGGGAAGCTTTTATATGCTGGGGTTTTATGAGCTATTATAATCTGGTAATGAAGGGGGTCTCAGGAAGCATGAAAGCCTATACTGAAAATTCAATGCTGCTTCCAGAGCCAGACCACAGATTATATTATACACTTGAGAATATTTCAATCAGACAGGAAGATTTACAGTCAGTGTCCATCCTTCTGTCTCCAAATCTGTATCCATCTAAGTCAATGATACAGTTCTACAAGGCTGGAGCAACATTTGCAATCATCGCTAGACAAAAGAGATGGGTAGTGATACAGTAGGAAGAACCCAAGAGGCCTAGATCAGAATCCTGACTGTGAACACACTGTACAGTCCAACACTAATTCTGTGACTACGGGCAATTCACTTAACCTCTCAAAATCTTAAAAGGAGAGATTAATACTTGTGCTACTCACCTGGCAAGGCTCTTGCGAGAAAAGTATTTTGTAAGCTTCAAGTACTACGTAAAGTTGTTGCTGTTACCCTCATTGTAGATCACAAAACTCACTACATTATAGCATCTAATATAACATAATATTAAGAAAGAGGGGCCAGGCCTGGGATTTAATTGGCAGAGGAAAATTCCATGTAAGGAAATTCCCTCTACTGATATTCCTGGCTATCTGGGGGCCCATTCCAGCAGAATGTAAGCTACTTTGAGGGACTAGTTATCTTTTTATCCTAACACAGTGCCTTGCCCAGAAAAGGAATTTAATAAATGCTCCTGGACTGAAATGGATTAGATTAATATCCATAGTTGGCCTAGAACAAGGATTCTTAACCTCTTCTGTGTCATGGACCCCTCTGGCAATCTGACTCATGGATCCCTTCTCAAAAGAATAATAATACCTTTAAATGCATGAAATAAAATATATAGGATTACCAAGTAAATCAATTCTATTGAAATACAGTTATCAAAAAAAAATTTAAACACACATACAACTTCATACACTACAGGTTAGGAATCCGTGGCCTACAAGTTCTTCCTTTGAAAGTAAAAACTGGAATGTAAGTGATACAAGAATGTTCTTCACCCATTCATCATCGCCATGTTAGCCCTCAACCATCCCAAATTATCTTAACCACCAGGAACTGAGGAAATATGGAAGAAAAGTATATAAGACCTCTTGGGATGGAAATACCAAACTTATTGCTCAACTACTGAAAAAAAAAAGTCACCTTTTTCAAGAGAAGTTCGACCAAGATTGTAGTTAACTATGGTCTGGAGTGTCCATCCACAAGGCCCAGAAGAAAGAGGAGGTGGGAAGAATACAGAAGAAGGAAAGGGAAAGAGAAAAATAAAGGAAATTGTTTTAGAGACCTGAAATTCAACAAGTCAAATTGTTTAAAATAACTTCATGCCAATGTATTCCAAGGAAAACATCATTCTTCCAGAACAAGAAAGCAAGGACAGTAGAAAAATTTGTGTAGAAGTTCCAATCTTGAGAGGTTACACCTTATTAGAAATTTCTTAACCCTCTCTGTGGTTTTGATTGCCACTTCAATGGTAATAATATCCCACTTAAGCCAGGTTCTCAAAGCTCTTAATTTGATCATTCAAGAAGTTTATTGACTTAACCAAAACCAAGAAGGCAGACAGTCAATGGAAAAGCTTGTTTAGCACTTTATAAACCTGAGGCCTTCGTTCGCTGGGTCATATTTCTCCTCTCCCTTTCTCATCTCAGACTCACCAAGAAGGGAGGAAAAAATAGAGTAGATGAAGAACATGGTTGTTTTCCTTCAACTTAAAAAAAAAAAAGTTGTTCTATGGTAAAGTGAAAAAGACTAGTGGATTTAAGTCAAAGGACTCAAATCCTGAACGTTGCCGTTTAAGTATATAACCTCGGGCAGTTCATTTCTCTGGGTCTCAGTTTCCTCATTTGAAAATGAAGATGAACTACATGACTTCTGAGAACTCTTCTGTTTTTAAATCTATGATCCACCAAAAAGAATCAGGTTTTATAATAGAACTCAATCAGTCATTAGGGCTACTTCTTAAGGTTCAATAAGTAAGTCATTTAACCTTGAGGAGCCTCAGTTTCCTCATCTGTAAAATGCAGATAATACCTCTCAGGGTTGTTGTATAGTTATTGTGTTTAGGGCAGCCAGGTGGCACAGTGGATAGAGCACCAGATTTGGAGTCAGGAAGATCTGAGTTCAAATGTGGCCTTAGACACTTGTTAGCTGTGTGACTCTGGGCAAGTCACTTAACTCTGTTTGCCTTAATTTCCTCATCTGTAAAATGACCTGGAAAAGGAAATGGCAAACCACTCCAGCATCTTTGCCAAGAAAAGCCCAATGGATCACCCACATCCAGGGAAAGAACTATAGAGTTGGAACTCAGAATGAAGTAGACTATTTTCTATTTTGTTATGTTTTGTTTTGGTTTGGTTTTTCTCATGGTTTCTCCCATTCGTTTTAATTCTTCTATGCAACATGTCTAATGGGAAAATGTGTTTAATAATAATGTATGTGTAGAACCCATATAAGATTGCATGCTGTTGTGGGAAGGGAGTGGGGAGAGAAGGGGAGAAAAATTTAAAACTTATGGAAGTGATTGTTGAAAATTAAAAACAAATTAATTACTAACAAAGAAAAAAAAAGAAAAACCCAATGGGGTCACAATGAGTCAGGACACAAATGAAAGAAGTGAACAACAATTATTGCTAATAACAAATATACATTAGTCTTTTTCGGATTCCTATTTCAGATCTATGGTCAGTTGGCTAAAGGGAAGCCATTATAACAGATGTGATTTACCTAAAGGCCAGGAAATGCCTCCATTCCCTCACAACGGTAAGGCATCTAACTCTAGCCAACACCCTCCAGGACCTAGACTGCTGTCTTACAAAAAAATGTAAGGTCTTAATGGCAAGGAGGCCTTTGTCCTGAGTACAGATGGCTCAATGCAACCTGTCTCCACCACCAGGAAAAAATATACCACAGAGGAAATCAGATTAACACAAATTACACCATCTTCCCATAAGAAGGGCAGCATACTATTAGACTAGGGCCTTATTAGTGCTTGGATGTTATTGGCATGCAGGTTAGGTATGTCCAGGGAGTCCTCTCATCTATTCTCATGCAACTGTCTACGGTGTTTATTAATGCCTTCTTTCCTGCTTTCCTTCTTCCCCACCCACTCATTCACTAGGGCATTTTAGAAAAGGAGTGACACACTGGCCTGGTTTGCCATGACTCTCTTAGCAGGCAAGAAAAGACCAGTTAGTAACTAAGGAGAGGCCCTTTGGTGACTATTATTTACCTGGCTAGAAAGGTATGGCAGAAAATTTCAGAAAGGCACAATTAAATTGGCAGATTTAGATTCTTCCTGAGTGAGTTTTCCTGAATTAAGGCAACTGGTAAGATCACCACATAACAATTTTCAAGGGAAAAATATTAGCAAACAGCAGCCTTTTCCTAGAAAATATGTGGTCTCCTAAGGATCATTTACTAATTTTCCATTAACTTAGGAAAAAACAAACTGCCATCATTTCAAGGTAACTAGCAATTTGACAAAGCCAAATGAATTCTGACAGAACTATGTGCCACAAATGGTAAGATGACAAATGGAAGAAAAAGCCTCAACCTTTCTCCTCAACTCCCACTAAAGCAGTTCCACTGGTAATAATAATTTATTAGGCACATACCTATGGCTTTTGGGTTTACAAAAGGCTTTATAAACATTGTCTCACTTGATCCTCAATCATATGTGTGTTCATCCTTCGATGCCCAAGAAGACCATGCCATCAGAGAAATGATGACATGATTTGCACTTGATTTTGTTTTGAGTGAGGGAGGGCTGTTGTGCAAGGTCACCAGTCTCACTTCTCCTCCAGAGCCATCTGAATCCAGTGACCAGATTCATCAGGATGACTGGAGATGACTCAGGATGAGGCAATTGGGTTTAAGTGACTTGCCCAAGGTCACACAGCAAGTGAGTGTCAAGTGTCTAAGGTGAGATTTGAATTCAGGTCCTCCTTACTCCTGCCCCTAGCTGCTCCTCACAATCACAGTTGGGAGGTTAACAAAGGTACTGCCATGATGAGTTGAATTCTACAGATAAGAAAACAGGCTCAGAGAGGTTGATTACCTAGGTAATAAAAGTGCCTGAGACAGGATTTGAACCAAAACAGTTCCACTACAACAACCTGACTGCTACAGTTGGCCCTTGTAGAGAAAGGGAGGGGAAGGGAATAAGCATTTATACAGGGATTGCTATGTGCCAGGCACTGCGCTACGTGTCTTGTAAAAATATTATCTCATTTGGTCATTGTAGAAATTGTGTTGCTAAATCTCTCTAAAGGATCTTAAATATTTCCAGACTAGACTAAATATCATATTCCAGTGAACCGAAAACAGGACAAGTGGCTCATTTCAGCTCTGCCATACTGAGCGGGCACCTCTAGTACTACTGAGGCAACGGGAGGAATTACACAAACAACCTGAATGCAGTTTATGATGCAGAGAAGCAAGGAAAACAATGAAAAGAATGCATTTAGGGTGTTGGACCTCCCATTACCCACTTCTGGATTACAAGGAATTTCTTCCCCTCCCCCTAACAATCCCTCGTTAAAGACCCCACATAGTTTCCAGTCCAGATGTGGTCAGAGAACTTACATTGTAACCAAGCTTCTGTTAAGTCTAACTCCCTAATTCAAGACAGAGGAGGAAACAATGTTTGCCATGGTGAAAGTAACTCTCAACTAAGGAAAGGTAATAATGTGAGTTAACACGGATCCTCCTTGGAGCATCCTGATTATGTGTTCTCAGGTCCCTCACTCCTGGAGATGCCTCCTCAAAAACCTCCTGCACCAAACTACCACGGGATTCATTTTTTACTGTTACAGTGTTTTGTTTTGTTTCTGACTTCCCCGGCTACTGAGCCCAGAGCATCAGCAGTGGGGAACCCGACCTCCTGCCTAGTGGTCCCTTCTAGTGGTTTCCCCCAGTGGCACAAAGAAAGGACAACACACAGCAGAGCTCGGTCACGCTTTGTGACTTCCAATGGGGGCCCACAATAAATTCATTCCCTGACTTGGAGGGAGGAGTCAGAATCAACCCCAAACTTTCCACCAAATCCCCTAAGTGCATTTCTTTGCATGGAACCACAAGAAGGAAAAGTACCTCTGTGGATCTAATGAAATGCCCCCAATGCCACTCACTCAGCTGAAAGGCAGCAGCCGAGCCGGGCCGGGAGCCCCCCAGACAAGCTCCCACATCCACACAACCCAAAGCCCCATCCCCCGCGTGCTCTTTTCAGTCTCAAAGCTAAGCCACGCGTGTACTCCCCAGGGACGTGGGCTACTCAAGTCACGCGGCTGGGGCACTGAAGTTCTCCCTACACTTCTCTCCACCGAGGGTCCCACGGGAGGGGAGGCTAAGGGGCAGATGGGAGTAAGGGGTAGATGGGGGTGTAAGGCGCGGGGGGGGGGGGGGGGTAAGGGGCAGACAGAGATAAGGGGCAGGCGGGGTAAGGGGCAGATGGGGAAGTCAGCGCCCAGCCATTTTCACCA
This sequence comes from Notamacropus eugenii, assembly GCF_028372415.1. Taxonomy (NCBI): domain Eukaryota; kingdom Metazoa; phylum Chordata; class Mammalia; order Diprotodontia; family Macropodidae; genus Notamacropus; species Notamacropus eugenii. The sequence goes on along the minus strand of NC_092872.1, from coordinate 96,274,888 downwards.
CTTAAGTAGACGCCCCACCCCCGGCACCCCCTTCTCCTGGGGCTCCCAATTCGCCCCAAACAGACTCCCACCCGCCGAGTCTCCGCCGGCGCCTGGGGTGAGCAGCGGGGGGCAGGCTCGGCGGGCGCCCCCGGAGCGTGCCGGGCAGGATGCCGCGGCCGTCCCCTCCCCCAGGTTCCGAAGCTGCAGTCCAGGTGGCCCTGCCGGGCCGGACCAGTAAGTCCCGGCTCGCCCTCCCGCGGCCCGGGGGCTGGCCCGGCGGGGCGTCCAGGGTCCCGTTCGGGCGGCCCCGGGCCGGCCCTGCCCTCCCCAGCCCAGGAGCGGCCTCTCCCCAACCCCGCGCGTTATCTACCCAGTGCGGGTCGGAGCCGTCCGCGCTGCAGAAACGAAGGAACGCCATGTGGCCAGGCCGGGGCCGGGGCCGGGGCCGGGGCCGGGCCGGGCCGGCGGGAGGACGGATGGACCGGCGGCCGAGCTGCCGGCGGCGGCAGCGAGTGCGGAGGCTGGAGGCGTCAGAGGCGGCGGCGGCTGCTCCGAGGGGAGAGGAGAAAGCCGGGAGGAGGCGAAGGAGGAGGAGGAGGAGGCGTCGGCGGCCGCGGCGGGCCGGGAGGTAACCCGGGCAGCCGCAACGCCGCCTGGTTGGCCCGCACGTCACCGGGATGGGGCCCGGCTCCGCCCAGTCGTCCGCGCTCACCTTCGGAAGCGCTGGGGGTGGGGGCTGGGGAGGGAAACTGAGGAAGGCGGGGGCGCGGGGCGGCCCTCTGCCTGCCCATCCCGGGCCGCCCCAAATGCCGCCCTCCCGAACCAGCGCCCTGGTCCCTCGGCCGAGCGAGCAGCCAGACACACGGAGGAAACGTTCATCGTGTTCCAGGGCCGGGGATACCGAGAAAACGCGTACACACACACGCGCACACAGACACACACAGACACACACACACGCCGGGGATACAGAGAAAACGCGTACACACACGCACACACAGACACACACAGACACACACACACGCCGGGGATACAGAGAAAACGCGTACACACACGCACACAGACACGCACACAGACACACACACGCCGGGGATACAGAGAAAACACGTACATACACACAAACATGCTGAGGATACATAGAAAACATGTACAGACACACATACATACATACACACACACTCACTCCACTAGTCCCAGCCTTCTAGGGAGCTGTACATTCTAATGGGGGCAGACACCTGGGAGAAAATCTAGGATCAAACCAGTCAAACATAAAGGTGTGCTAAGCGCTGGGGGGTGGGAAAAAAACTGTCTCTGCCCCCAAGAAGCTTACAGTTCTAAAAGGGGAAGACAGTAATAGTAACCATTGCAGCAAAAATGATAATGTTTATGTATAGTACTTACTATGTGCCAGGCACCGGGGGCATAAAAAGAGGTTAAAGAAAGTCCCTGCCCCCAAGGAGCTTACAGTTCTAAAAGGGGAAGACAGTAATAGTAACCATTGCAGCAAAAATGATAATGTTTATGTATAGTACTTACTATGTGCCAGGCACCGGGGGCATAAAAAGAGGTTAAAGAAAGTCCCTGCCCCCAAGGAGCTTACAGTTCTAAAGGGGAACGTTACAACAGTAACATTTACTCTGTGCCGGGCACCGTGCTAAACTCTAGAGACACAAAGAGCTCACAAGTCACTAGATGGAGACCATGAGCCAACAACTATCTGTAAACAAACTGAATAAAGGGTGTGTGGCTTCTGAGGGGTTTTTTTTTAATATTTTGTTAACTATTTCATGATGATTGATTACCTTTGTCAATCGGTTAATACACATTAAGTACCCAGTATGTATTAGAGAATGAGCTTAGCACTAGAGAAACAAAGAAAGACAAAAGACAACTTTCTGCTCTGGAAGAGCTTACATCCTATGTATTTTATCTTATACATTTAAAAGCATTACTCTGAAAAGGAGTCCATAGGCTTTACCACACTGCCAGAAGGGTTCACCACAAACATACACACACACACACACACACACACACACACACAGCCCCTTGATCTATATACTTACAAAATATATGCAGAAAAGATGAAGTTCATTAACAAATGGAGGGGCCTTTGAGGTGAGCCTTGAAGGAAGCCAGGGTAATTCAATAGGTGGAGATGAGAGGCCAGATCAGTCTTAAACCAAGAGCAGAATGAAGCAGAGGTGGGCTCCTTTCCTGGTCCTACATCTCTGTCAGTCCCCTAGTCTAATTTCTTCCTTTCAGACTAACAACTCTTAAAACACCACTTCTTCCGGAAGGCCCAAGTATTATTAAGTGGCTGGATTGTGTCAGGCTCTGTGCTAGGCACTAGGAATCCAAGTACAAAGAAATGAGAAACAGTAAACTTATCTTATGGATTCCTTGCCTCCCTACTCCCTATTTTTCTCCTTGATGTGATTTCAAAATAAAACAAAACCTGGAGTTATGTAAGTACAAATCTCATCTATGTAGGATCAAATCGGGGAGGATGAAGGCTGTTCAGTGATCACAGGAGAATAGCTACTGATTGACAAAATACTTTTTATCTTTGACAAAGTGGTGATGGTGACTTTAAAGAAGTCTGGTAACAGCATGGGCAGGTTTGGTTTTTGTTCTTATTAAAGTTTGCTTTAATTTATTTGCTAGTTCCCTAAGTCGTCCAAGAGCTATTGCTTCTCTCTATGCGCTTATGGCAACACCCCCTCTCACCTCCCTCCCCTTATGAGGTTCTGGCAAGGAAAACAAATACGGTAATAGTCTGTGTACACAGAGACTCTGGGCACCTGGCCAGCACCACACAACACTGAGACCAAAGCGAGAGAACAGTGACTGAAATAAAGGATATGGATTTCCATACAACCCATTTGCACTGTATGTATCTTGTGTGAACATGTATTTCCATGTGGTCTCTCCGAGTAGATTGTTAGCTCCTTAAGGGTAAGGACTCTGCATTTGCCTTTCTTTGTATCTCCAGAGCTTAGTACAGGGTCTGGCATGGGGAAGGCTTACTAAATGCTTGTTGACTGAGGGAATGACTGCCTATAATGTGATAAAAATCAGCTTTAGCAGACTTCGAATTTTGTAAATACTAGCCAACAGTACAAGAGATGCTAACAGAGGAGTGGAATGAAAGGGGTAGCATAGGTCAGGGAAAGCCCCCAAAATCTCCATCTCCACCACATATCCTAGAAGCAAAACAGCAAACTGAACATCAGATTTCTTCTTCCTAACAGAGAGATGAGAGCAGACCTCTGTTCCCCTCAAAAGTTAGTTTTGCCAATCTCCCCCAGGAATTGGGGGGAGAAGAATAATTTGGATGCATGAGGCCTGGGTGAAGCATGAGGTAACTAACTGGTGGCTGCCAGGAGAGGCAGGGAGTGGATTAAGAGAAGAGATTAGAGGTAGTGAGAATAGATGGAGAAAGGAAGATTAAAAAAAAAAAAACTCACTTGAAATTTTGCAGAAATCCATGGTGACGGTGATTTACTTTAATACTCAATTATCTGTCATCTACAGGAGTACTCCATAATGTTCCAGACTGTCACTAACTCCAGTAGCTCCCTATGACCTCCAGGATCAAATATAAAAATCGTCTGGTGTCAAAAGTCCTTCAAAACCTGCCTCCCCCTTTCCAGTCTTCTTATAGCTTACTCCCCATCCCCATCCCCCACACATATCATGTACTTTCTTCATTCCAACGACACTGACCTTTTTGCTGTAGCTCTAACAAGACATTCCACCCCCTAACTAGGACTTTTCACTGTCTTCCCCACAACTGGAATGTTCTCCATCCTCATCTCCGCTTGGTGACTTCCCTGACTTCCTTCAGGTGGTAGGTAAAACTCCACATTTGGGATGGTTTCAGATAAACTTGAGAAGACTTGTATGAAGTTGGTGCAAAGTAAAGTAAGCAGGACCAGGAGAACAATTTACAAAGTAACAATATTGTAAAGATAATCAACCTTGAAAGACTTAGTAACTGATCAAGGACCAACCACAGTTCCAAAGGGCTCACTATGAAAAATGTTATTCACTTCCAAAAAAAGAGTTGAAGGACTCAAGCATGAAGCCTGAAGCATAGTTCCTTTTCCTTTCTTCCTTCCTTTCTCTTTTTCTTTCTTTTGTGGCATGCCAAATACAGAAATTTGTTGCGCATGACTATACATATTTGAAATGAGTTTTGTTTTTCTTCTCTTCCAGATGGGTGGAAGAGGCTGAGAAGAGGAGAGACAGTTTAGAATTGAAGAATTTTAAATAAAAAAAAAAATAAAACCCCACTTGGCCTTGTTAGATTCCCCTTATTTCTAGTGCCTTTTCTCTGTTGATTATTTCCCATTTATCCTATATATAGCTTGTTTATATATATTTTGTTTGCATATTGTCCTTGAGGGCACATTTTATATTTTGCCTTTCTTCATATCCTAAGCACCTAGCACAGTGCCTGATACATAGATACCACTTAATAAATATTTACTAATTGCTACATAAATTATTGGAGACAACTTGACTGATTTGGGGATGACAAACAGTTCCTTGCCAGACCCATAGTTTTCATTGTTTTCCACTGGTAAAAGTTGGCAGTGTTCATGATCTCCTGGCAGATCCTTCAAAAACCCAAGATCACTACCATACCATGATAAGACATAAGAAGGACTTCAGCATGTCACTGAAAATATCTCCTGTCCTACCTTTGGCATGTATTCCCCAAAGTTACCAATGCTTGGCCTATCATGTGCCCAGAATGGTCAGGTATTCTTCAAGATACAAAAGAAAGTAAAAGACACTACCCTAACCTTCAAGAAGTTAATGAATCAGATAGGAAAACACAACCTAAATCAGGTAGAAAAAAATTAAGTGCTAAGCCCCACATATTTTGACGATATCAGAATAATTGCCCAATGAAGAAGAGTGGTGACCTCTAATGTACTTTTCAGATCTAAATATACCCTATGATATCTTATGAAGGCAACAAACAGCATGTTTTAGATTTGCCAATCTGATCAAGATGATTCAAAATGGAAATTTGGAAAGAAAGGTATTCCTTTAAAATTAGACGCAGTAGAGGGCAAAATAGAAATGACATAGAACAGTCATGGAGAAAGTGCTCTTGGAAGCAAAACAATAGGGAAGAGGATGTCTTTACAATATTAATGGATTTAAATGTCTATCAGTGAACCACAGCATGGGTAACAAAATTTTTAACACAAGAAAACTAATCTCATTGTTGGTATTGACATTTGATGGGAAAATATTCATTACAGAAATACAGTACTGAAAGAGTATTTTTTTAAAGAAAAATATCTAGTAGAAGGAGCAACACTGTATGTCAAACACGTATATACTTATTTGTTTTTAGTTTTGATTTTCTTTTTAATTTTTTTCAAAGATCTACCTTCTCTCCCTCCCACTTCTCCTATTTCTACTGAGAAAGCAAGAAAAACAAAATCCCTTTACAATCATGTAATGTCAAACAAAATAAATTCCTGAATTAGCCACATCCCAAAAACATATGTCTCAACCTGAATAATAATAAAATGTTTATATAGTGCTTACTATGTCCCAGGCACTGTGCTAAGCTCTGGAGATACAAAAAGAGGTAAAAAGGCAGTCTCTGATTTTATAGAGTTCAAATTTTCAAACATGGAAACAATAAACCAAGAACTATGCACAAACAAACTGAAGGTAGAAACAAACTGAATAAAAGGTCTGTGAACTTGTGGGGTTTTTAAAAAATATTTTGATAACTATTTCATTATGATTGGTAACTTTTGTCAATCAGTCAGTAAATATTAATCGTCTACTATGTGCCAAGCAATGAGCTTAGTGCTGGGAAAACAAAGAAGAACAAAAGACAGTTTCTGCTCTGGAAGAGCTCACATCCTATGTATTTTATTTTATACCTTTAAAAACATTATCCTGAAAAGGAGTCCATAGGCTTTACCAGGCTGCCAGAGGGGGTCCATCACACACACACACACACAGCCCCCTGATCTATTTACTTACAAATACATGCAGAAAACATGGAATGCATTAACAAATGGAGAGGACTTTTCAGTTAAGTCTTGAAGGAAGCCAGGGTAGTTCTATAGGTGGAGATGGGGTACAATGAATCGGAGGTGGGCTCCTTTCCTGGTCCTAGATTCCTATCAATCCCCTATTCTTTTTTCTTTCTTTCAGACTCATGCCACTTCCTCCGGGAGGCCAAGTAAAACAATCAAGTATTATTAAACACCTACACTGTGTCAGGCACTGTGCTAGGTGCCAGAAAGGTGGAAAAAATAAATTAAGCTTCGTGGAAAATACTGACACCAAATAGAATTTTTTAGAGCTATGTTTCAGTTCAAGTAAAACAAAGAAAGGATAGGTGAATACCTTAGGACAATGGTATAATGTTAATAGATAATGGGGTTTTCTCTATCTGCAAAAATGGAAAAAGGAAAACAGAGATAAAAGAAATAAAAGCACCTAGCTATCCTAAATGAGTTGAAGCTTCTGAACCTAGAATTGTATCTCAGTGTACCAAAAGAACTAGGAGACCTCAAAAGTGAACTACAATCATTCTTTTTTGTAACTACGAAGAATGGAAGGAAAAAAAACAACACCGAAAGACTAAAAGAGGGGCAGAGATGGGAGAAGTCCTGATTTTTAAGAAGGGGGAAGAGGTAAACCCTAGAAACTACAGAATAGTGTACTTAGCACAGATCCCTAGAAAATTCCTAAAATGAATTATTAAACAGATGATTCATGAGCACTTAGAAATGTAATCATTGATTACTAAATGCCAATATAGACTCACTAAGAACAAAATTCCACTAAATTCTTATTCCGTAGCTTCATCATGATAAGAAGGTTACCCTGAATTCTTGAAGGCTAATGATAACAGAATACACGCTATGCCAGATTCTACCAAAATGGAAAGTCTGAAAGTATATACTGAAGTGATAAGTCACATGTATCTGTGGCCTATAGGCCAGCATGGCCAAGTACAGAGAGACTCATTACCATGGTGTTCCCAGGATGATGATTTTTAATTTTATTTAATTTAATTTTATTTGATAGTAACTCTCCAAAACCAGCTACTAACTCTTAGGGGAATTTTAATCAGCATTGATGTAGGGAGTGCCCACGCTGATGAACTCACAGTTCCTGGCAGGAGTAAAATAGGAACAAATCTTTCAAAGTAAGAACATGTCCATCTTTTAAAATAATTGCTAAACTGGTGGCTATATTAAAGAGACAGAGCATGGTACAGCAAATAGAAAGCTGGTTTCAAAGCCAGGAAGATATGATTCAAATCCTCCCTCTGACATATACTGGCTGTGTGACCCTGGGTAAATCACTTTAACCTCTTAATGCTTTAAGCAACTCACTAAAGCTATGAATTGCAGAGAAGGTGTTAAACTGCACTGGTAGAAAGAATAACCTCACCAGGGAATTCTGTTTCAATGAATACATAGATTCAGTCTCTAACCCTATCCTTAATAGGTAGATCAGGAAATACTTTAGACATGAGATATTTTTATTTTATTAAAGAACATGACAAATATTTTCATAAGATCCTTATAGATTAAGTGTATAGTAGGTCATTAGATAGTACGGTGAAGCAAAAAGTAACCAGTTGAACAACTATGCTGGAGGAGTATTGATTACCATACGGGCACCAGCCTCTGTAGGGATTATGCCGCATGTCATCACTGCCTTAAATGAGGACATAAGAAAGCATCCTTATTAAAACTAAAAAATATAGCTAATATTCTAGATAAAGGAGTCAGAATCCTAAAATTTTAATAGGCTGGAATAGTGGCCCCAAGGTAACAGGATGACATTTAATAGGAATAAAAGTAAAGTCCTATTCTTAATTCCAAAAAATCAACTGTATCATTATGGGAAAGGAAGATAAAGCTTAACAGAAATCCATGTGGATTTTCTTTAATTTTTTACATAAGTTTTTCATTGATGTCTTCTGTTTTTTACATCAGCATATCTATCCCCAGTGTTCATCTCCTTCCCCCTTGAGTCCATGTGGAGTTTAGTCAGATGAGTGCTGGTAATTATTTAACAACTAGCTCTCCAAATATATGTGGGCATGACACACTTTTAAATTTAATCTACGTTCATAGCATCTCCTCTATCACTTTCTTAAGTCTAGACAATCATGAAAACAATAAATCAAGTTTGGATTTGTAGCATTTACTGATCTATGAGGTGTCAATGCTCATTCTGAAAATTTAACAATAGGCTCTCCCTAGTAGATCAGAGCTGGCTCCAGCACACCCTCTGAATTTTAGTGCACTTTGAGCTCAGTAAGAGTTAAAAATATAACAAAACTGCCCCAAAAGTTGTTGCAATCATGTTGTCGTTCAGTTGTGTCCAACTCATCATGACCCCTTTTGGAGTTTTTTCTTGACAAAGATACTGGAATGGTTTGCAGCAATTTCCTTCTCCAGCTCATTTTACAATGAGGAAACTGAGGCAAAAAAAGGTTAATTGTCTCACCCAGGGTTAAGAAGCCTGGATTTGAACTCAGATTTTCCTGACTCAAGGCCTGGTGCTCTATCTACTACTCTACCTAGATGCCCACTGTAATCATAGGCTATGTTAATAAAAATATAGTCATACTCTGAGAAATTCCCACTTGGATTACTAGAATGCAACTTGTGTAGGTACACGATTTTAGTAGTTTATTAATTTAGCATCCTAAGTAGGACTATTTTCTATTTCTCTGCCTACTAGGCAGTTGAGCTCCCCACAATTAGAGCCACTATGTGGTCACCTTTGAAGTTGTCTCGGTGGCATGTTCAGTTAAGTTCTGCTCTTTGAATATTTTTATTTGCTACTTTACAGTAGTAATAATCTCATGTGCCCTAAAATAAAATGCTAAATTAACAACTCTTCACTCAGCCTCTCTCACTTACCTTTTCACTTACTTACCTCTCACTTACCTTTGCACTATACCTTTTTTACTTTGCCTCTTCTCTTGATGTCAACTTGTTCAGTGACTATGACAGATCATTTGCATTGTTTCCAACCTATTTCTTTTGTCTTTACTCTCCTGTTGGGGTTTCTTTTCACTGAAGTTTCAAGTACACAACTATTGAGTGTCAATGGTTGTTCAATGGGTATTAATGTGAGGGTTCATATGAAGATCAGGAAGAAAAACTAGAGATATATAGCTCTGAGAAGAGAATACACCACAAGATGCTTACCTTCAGACATCTGTAGGAATATTAGATGGAAGAGGAACTAGACTTAGGGATGCAACTTCAGAAAGTATCACTAAGACCTTTTCATGGAAATTAGAGACAGGTAGGAAGATTTTGACTTACTATAAGAAAATGTACTTTATGTCTTAATGAATTTCACATGTGAGTATAAAGTGATAATAATATAAATTATAAATAGTAGTTATTATATTAAATTCTAGCTATTATTGGTATTATTTTGTGGAGGTGATTCATGGAATATGGTATTACTTCAAATGACTTCTACCAGCTTTATGACTGCAAATACATATAGTAAGAGTTTGAAGATAGTAGAGATTCATATTGGCTGTGGAGAGCAGGAAAGGCTTCACGTGAAAGACACAACTTAAACTTGGCCTTGAGCATGAACGGAATTTATGTAATGAGAGGAAGGACACTACAGGTGAAAAAAAATGAGTCAAAGGAGGAGAAGCCAGAGAGTAGGACAAATATAACCTAACTGGACATTGAGATATAATGAGAAATAAGAGCCTGCCATCACTTGCTATGATGAAGCCCATGTAGGGCCTGTGGTTTCATGGTTTTGGTCTTTCTATACATGTATGACCAAGGACCTCATAGTGCACTTCCTACATTGTGGGAACATCTGGGGTTATTTGTATAAGCCATTGGCCCAAATAACTTTTATCATCCTATTTAGTATCGAAATCAAAATTTCATGTTCAAGGGTAAATTTCCTGAAGGGGATGCCCTGTTCTCTTCCTTTTCTTGGAATCTTTCTATTGTTGAAGTTCTGCTGTTTATCAACTGAGTACAGTGTTCTCATCCCTTTTAACTATTCAGGAGAAAACCCTTGTGTCATTCATTACAATAAGGCTCAAACCTAAGGTAGTCATTTGCAATCCACTTGTCCATGGAATATCTCTGGGATTTGGATGACAGATGCATAGTTATTCATATAATTATAGAAAGCAGCACAAGGAGAATCCTGTTGTCTATTTGCTTCCAGTCAGGCTTTGCTTTTCTAAAAGAGGTTTCTAGTCTGCTTTCAAATGTGATTCTCTGCTCTCTCATCTGAGTGATCTCCTTTGGTTCCCTAGATATTCAATTCCAGGATTTAGTAGCCTGGACAACAATTTAGCAGTAGTCCATGTCCACTCTGCTGGCTCAATAAAATAATATGAAAGAAAGAGAGAAAGGAAGGAAGGAAGGAAGGAAGGAAGGAAGGAAGGAAGGAAGGAAGGAAGGAAGGAAGGAAGGGAGGGAGGGAGGAAGGAAGGAAGGAATCAGAATGCTCCCCATTATATGAAAGTGGATTTGAATAAAGGAAAACAGGTCTATTCCAGGGCCACCCTCATTGCGCTCAGTCATCTCCAAATTACAGCAGCCACAACCGGACACCAGGAAGCATTTATTAAGTGCTTACTGGGAGCAAGGGATTATGCTAAGAGCTGGGAATGCAAATATAAGCAAAAACAAAACTAGAGCTTATATTCTAATAGGGAAAGACAGCACATAAAAAGTAACTGAAAAGGAAGGGGAGAGGGAGAGAATAAAGACATGGTTGATCTGGGCCTCCCCCTTAAAATGTGTCCTTACAGGGTTAAAAGGGGGGAAAATCAGGATAGACAAAGAAAATGGAGTATGGTGTATGAGCAGCAAAAAGGCCAGTTTGGCTGGACCACAGAGTCTAGGAAGTGGAGCAATGCACAATGTAAAAACCTCCCCAAACCACTTTGAATACCGTCACCTGAGAAAGGTCTAAAACCTGGATTGATCAATTAAGAAAAAGACATTTTGGCCCACTCTGAGCTTAACCTACCATAACGCCTTCTGTGCTCTGGCAGAACAGATATGCTTTGCTTCACTGTCCAAGCGAACTCAAAATGCTCCTTTCTGTGTCAGCAATTACAAGGCTAGATGAAGCTGGCCAGAAGCATTCTTCTGTTTATGACCAGAAGGATGATGGTGACCTTGACAGAAATCAGGAAATTTAGAAGGGAAAGATAATGAGTTAAATATGTTGAATCCGAGATGCCTATAGAACTTCCAGTTTGAAATATCCAATAGATAGTTGCATATATTTGTTTGGAAGTTAAGAGTTTAGAAACTAGGGTTAATTTAGAGTTGTGAATCATTTGGATTGAAATTATAATTAAACCCAGGGGAGCTTAAATGGCCCCTAAGTGAGAGAATATAGAAAGAGAATAAAAAAGCACCCAGGATAGAACTTTGACATACACTCATAGTGAGGGGAGGGGATGTGATATGGAAGATGAACCGACAAAGGAGACTGAGAAGGCGCCATGAGATAGATAGAAGGAGAAACAAAAGACAGCAATGTCATGAAAACCAAAAACCAGACAGAGTATTCAGGCAGAAAAGGTAATCAATTACACCAAATGCTGCAAAGAAGTTACAAAGGATAAGAAATATAAAAAAAACAACAGATTTGATGATTAAAAGGTGATTAAATTTGGTGATTAAGAGAGTGACAAGAAAGAAAGAACAGCTTCATTTGAGAGAGAAATTCTGAAGTCACATTGCAAACAGTTGAGAAATGAGATGCCTCTTTTTCTAAGAGGTCAATTGTGAAATGAGGGAGAGATAGAAGATAATAGCATAAGTGGGTACTAGGGCTTAGTAAGGTTTTTTGGTTTTTTTCAGGATAGAGAGGCTTGGTTTGTTTGCAGACAGTAGAGAAAGAAGAAATAAATAGGGAGAGGCTAAGAATTAGAGAAAAAGCAGAACTGTGCAGGGGATGGATATTTTGAATTATAGAGAAGGGGAGAAGAGGGAGCTCGCCACCGATGGCTTCTTATTTTCTCAGTAAGATAAAAGACAAGGTCCTCAGCTGAGAAAGATAAGGAAGACTGGATAGGGGAAAGAAGGAAAGGTCTGGAGCAACCTCTGTGGGAGTGAGATAGAGAATCAATTAGGGAGGAATAAAAGGGCCCTTGCTAAGTGCCCAGTTGAGATCATATAATAAAGTTGTCAGAGATTCTCATTCACTTTGGTTTCCTGATGGACTTCAGCTTCTTTTAGCAGCAAATTTAGCAGTAAAGGAAGCAGATGGTGGGAGTAATAAAGGCCTAGGATTTGCAAGGTATGAGGTTCTATAGAACAGGTGGGGCAACAAGGAGTGGAACAGAGGTCATGTAGAGATGAACTGGTTAACAATAGGGATGAACATGGGAAGCGAGGAAAATGAGGTTAGAACAGGGGTGAAAGCCTGGAAGACAGGGATAAAGGGCTTGGAGATCCTAGCATGCAAAAGAATGGGAATGCAAAAGCATGAAAGAAGGTAAAGAAGGATCTTGGTTATTGGCAGGGTTCAGATTAGGGGCATAGTTTATTCAATCAGGTGATTTTAAACAAGGGCTGATCATAAGGCAGGAGAGATAGGACTTAGGGTGGGGTTAGTTTCAAATAGAAGTGGATGAAAAGTTGCGGAAAGATGATAGAAGTACAAAGGGATCTATTATTATTTTTCTTTTTTTCTTTTTGTAAATAGTATTTTTCCAATTACATATAAAGATAGTTTACAACATTCATTTTTTAAATAAGATTTTTAGTTCCAAATTTTTCTCCTGCCCTCCCTCACACCCCCCCTTACCAAGATGGCAAGCAATCTGATATAGATTATACATACACAATCATGTTAAACATATTTCCACATTAGTCACGTTGTAAAAGAAGAAACAGAATAAAAAAGAGAAACCAAGGGGAAAAAATAAAAAAGTGAAAGTAGTATACTTCCATCTCTTCAGACTCCACAGTTCTTTCTCCAGAGGTAGATAGCATTTTTCATCATAAGTTCTTCAAAGTTGTCTAGATCGCTGTTTTGCTGAGAAGAGCTAAATCTATCATAGTTGAACACTGCACTGCCAGGCCTAGAGGCCTGAGGGCTACCCGAGTCTTCTTACCTCACCTCCCGAGGTCTTCGGTTGGCCAAACCGGATGCTCGTATGAGAGAAAGGACGTTCCAGAGTCAAACAAGGGTTGAGCTTTATTTCAGGGTCTAGTTACAAGTGCAGGGGAATTCTTCCTTAGGAGGGAGCGAAGAATCTCCCAAGGAGGCAAAGATCTTACAATAAGAGATTGGAAGTAGAAGTGTAAGTGGGGAGAGAGGGGGAGGGGAGAGAGGAGAGAGGAAAAGCGGAGCCTTGTTGTCCTGTCCGCTCCGTGCCCCTCCGCCCAAGAGAACTTTCAGGCTTTCCTGATCCTACTTAAACTCTTCAGCAGCATAGTTTGCATCTGAATACCGTGCTGTTAGATAACAATAGTGTGCCCAGATCCGGGACAATCTCGAGGGCGGGGAGAGCTCTCTCCCATCACGTTTCTCACGGGAAGAGGCGGAAATACACGAGATAGCTTGGTTCACCTCGATTCCCAGTCGTTTCCTGGGGGGTCTCGTGAGAACTCTAAGATTTAGAAGTTCCCACCTTTACCCGCCCGAGACTGTCCACATGGAATTGAGCTTCCAACCCTAGCACTGCACAATGTTGCTGTTATTGCCTACAATATTCTCCTGGTTCTGCTCACTTCACTCAGCATCAGTTCACGTAAGTCTTTCCAGGTTTTTCTGAAATTTGCCAGCTCATCATTTCTTATAGCACAATAGTATTCTATTACATTCATATATCACAACTTGTTCAATCATTACCCAATTGATGGATATTCCCTTAATTTCCAATTCTTTGCCATCACAAAAAGAGCTGCTATAAATATTTTTGTAGACGTGAATCCTTTTCCCTTTTTTACGATCTCTTTGGGATACTGACCTAGAAGTGGTATTGCTGGATCAAAGGGTATGCATACGTTTGTTGCCCTTTGGGCATAGTTTCAAATTGCTCTCCAGAATGATTGGATCAGTTCATAACTCCACCAACAACACATTAGTATCCCAATTTTTCCACATCTTCTCCAACATTTATCATTTTCTCTATCATATTAGCCAATTTGATAAGTATAAGGTGGTACCTCAGAGTTGTATTAATTTGCATTTCTCTAATCAATAGTAATTTAGGGCATTTTTTCATATGACTAGATAGCTTTAATTTCTTCATCTGAAAACTGATTGTTCGTTTCCTTTGACAATTTATTAATTGGAGAATGACTTATATTCTTAAAATTTGACTCAATTCTCTATATTTTTGAGAAATGAGGCCTTTACCAGAATACTTGCTATAAAAATTGTTTCTCCAGCTTTTCTGTTTTCCATCTAATCTTGGTTGCATTGGTGGGACCTATTATTCTTAAGAGAATCTGAAGTAAAAGAGCCCCTTTTAACTAGAGATATTTCAAATTTACCTGGCTGATTGCCTTATCTCAGTTTTGTATCCCATATTACTGGAAATACAGTCCTCTCCTTAGGACCTTTAGATTCCCAGTTATGGGCATCAAGTTTGCAATAGCCTCAGTGAGCTGTGCTCTGAGTCTTCCTCGGGATCTTTCCACAAGGCTAGCATTCAAGGGACCTGATATGGGACCCCAAAAGCCTGCCCTTTCCCAAGAATATTAAGATTGAAAATTATTCTTCTTATATTATGGAAACAGGGGTTGTAAAAAAAAAAAAGCATTAATAAAACTTCTTTCTTAAAGAAAGACAACTATGCCCTCCTTCCTGGCCACAATCAAACCTTCAGACTTAATCTTAAATAGATTTTTTTTTGTTGTTGTTCAATCATGCCTGTCGTGTCTGATTCTTTGTGATCCCATTTGGGGATTTCTTGGCATTTCCTTCCCCAGGTCATTTTACAGATAAGGAAACTGAGGTCAAGTGACTTGCCCAGGGTCCCACAGCTAGTAAGTGCCTGAGGCTACATTTGAACTCAGAAAGATGTCTTCCTTACTCTTTCTAGGGCTAGCACTCTACCCACTGCCACCTACCTGCCACCTAGCTGCTCCTTCAAGTTCTGTTTAGCAATTCACTCTAAAATATGAATGACTCAAAAGGATAACCCACACCAAGGAATTTACATTTTAAAAGAAGAGAAAGTTAATCCAAAAGAATTTCTAATTAGAGAAACAGTGAGAAAATAGCTTTGAGCCTTTTGAGTGCAGCTTTACTACTACAAATCAGCTGCAATCCCTGCTTTCTTCGTGTTAGGGAAAACCTAGACTTGTTAGCCACAACTTGGCTTCTCCCCTTTGTAAGGCTGGTGACATCTGATCAACGTACTGGTAAAAATCATACATATACAATCGTAAAATCTGATTGTAGGAAGAGATCTCAGAGGTTGGAGTACATAGGCCTATGAGAGAAGTCATATAATGTAATTTATACCCACAGGCCCACATAGGGTGAGGTGATCAGAGGTAGGGCACCAGAATTTAGAGTTTAGCACCTAGTTAGAAAGAATATTAGAGGTAGCCCCCACAGTGTGCTTCTCCCCTTACCACTCCCTGAGCTGAATTCCAACTAAGCTTCTATCTAACAGTCTCCTGTCCAGCGGGGGCCTCTCCAGCAGCAGCTTTGTAAAGTGCCAACATCTCTTCCCTTTACAGCCATCAGTCCTAAGGTCTTTCTCCTCAGTCTCTCCCCTACATATTCAAATAAACTTTGTTTTTACAAGGTGATTTGAGTGGACCTAATTTATCTCCCCAGGCTGTTTTGTATTCCTAGTCCTGGGTTAACACCATTCTTGGTTAAGTATCTGCATATTTAAACAAGATGAGTGGACTCTCTGGACTTGCTCCAAGACCAGGGCAGGGGAATCCACTATCTCGTAGGCAATCCATTCACTTCCGGTCCAGGTATTCTAGTTAGGAAGTCTTTCCTCTTATCAAGCTGAAATCTGCTTCCCTGTAACTTTGCTCTCAGGATTCCCAGTTCTGCTTTCAGGGACCAAGCAGATCAAGTTCAAACTCTCCTCTTACGTTTCAGGTTCCAAATATTTGAAGGCAACCGTTGGCTCTTCAGCATGCATTGTACCCATTCTACAGGTATAAGAGCATTTGTGCTGTTTCTAGGGTCCAAAAATGCAAATTTCCCTACAATTAATCTTCAATCAACAATTTGGGCTTGGTTTTCAAGTTCTTGCAGGACAGAGGTCCCTGATGTATAGGGCATGTAATATGGTTTAAAAAAAAAAAAAAGCTGTCCCAACATCATAGGGAAGTAGTTCCATAAAGTAGGTGTCTCCCATTTGTAAAATTCCACCTTTGGGAGGGTTGGAGGGTGGGGAAGGTTCCTTTTCTCCCAGCAATGGCTGTTTGACAGATGAATCATTTTAATTCTTGGTCAATGAAGTCTTACTCTTTTGAATTCAAATGACCTGCAGTTTGATCCTAGAGATATGAAATAGTAATTTCAATAATACCTTAATCTCTAATCCTCCCAGTAAGCAAGATTGAATGAACCTGTTGCTAGTCCCTCAGAAAAGAATTTGATAACATTTTTGAGAGCAGAGAATATAATTTTATTATGGGGAATAGCCTCTGCCTTGTCAGTGTTGAAATTCTGCTTCTTACTAGCTGTGTGGCTTCTCTCTGGGTCTTAGTTTTCTCACCAGTAAAATTAGGGGTTTGGACCAAATGGCCTTTAAAATCCTTTCCATCTCTAAATTCATGATTCTCTGATTTTTAAACACACGCATACATTATTGCCCCATTACATGTTAAAACAATTTTAAACATTTTTTAGTTTTGAGTTCCAAATTCTATCCTTTCCTCCCTCCTTTCCTTCCTCCCATCCTTTTGACAGTAAGCCATCAGATATAGGTTAGACATGTGCAATAATATATAACATTTCCATATTAGTCATTTTGTACAAGACGAAAGGAATGAAAGAAAGTGAAAAACTGCATGCTTCAGTCTGTATTCAAGCAATATCAGTTATGTCTCTGGAGGCATGCTTCAACATGAATACTTTGGGATTATCTTGGATCACTGTATTGCTGAGAATAGTTGTCATTCATTGTTTTTCATTGAGCAATACTCCTGTTACTGTATACAATGTACTCCGGTTCTGTTCACTAAGTCTTGGAGGTTTTTCTGAAATCACCCTGCTTGTTATTTCTTATGACACAATAATATTCCATTACAATCATATACCACAGCTTGTGAGCCATTGCCCAATGGACGGGCATCCCTTTCATTTCCAGTTCTTATCCACTGTCTTATACTTTTGTATAAATAGATTCTTCCCCCTTTTTTTGGGTATCTTCTGGATATAGACCCAGCAGGGGTATCATTAGATGAAGGGTATGCAGAGCTTTCAGTTGTCCTCTGGGCATGGTTCCAGATTGCTCTTCGGGATGGTTGGATGAGCTCACAACTCCACCAACAAAGAATGAGTGTTCCAGTGTTTCCACACCCCCTCCAACAGCCCTTTTCCTTTGTCCCATAAGCCGATCCAAAAGATGTGAAGTGGCTTTTAGGATTCTCTGATTTCTGAAGAGGATATACTAGATTTTTATCTCAGGGTTGTTTGGAGAAGGAATTAATTTTCATTCACAAATTTGAGAATTAAATAAAGGCATAAAGTGCTTAATTTTAAAGCATTCCGTAACTCGGTTATTATTCTTACTCTTCCAATTTCTGCATCTTCCTATAGGCACATACAAGTATATATATATGTATATATAGGTACATAGATACATATGAAATAACGCCATTTGGGGCTGACCCCTTCTGCGGCATTCCCACCACCGCGCCTTTATCCGACCCGCCCAGCTGGATGTTTCTCTTTAACTCCTGAGTTCTTCCCCATACGTTCCTTCCGGCGCAAACACTCGTCTACACCGGTGACCTCAGGGATTCGGAAGCTTTCTCTAATGACGCCCATCACAACCCGTCCTCGCCTCTCTGTCCAGGGGCTCCCATAAATCGATCACTTCTAACACCCCAACTGAAAGCACAGCCCGCGTAATCCCACAGAAGTAAACACCTTCTCCACCAGCACGCGTGCCTACGGCAGCTTCCCGGGCCAGAGGCCACCCGATTGGCCCGTACCGGAGAGATCACCGGATGTGACGTGTGATAGGCTGGGGACTCAGGGGCGGAGCCTCGGCCTTTCTGGGCCCGCTGAGGGGGTGGGGCGGTGTGCCGCGCATGCGCGCTGCGCGGGGCTAGGCCCCGCCCTTCTTCCCTTCACTCCCGGGCGGCCGTTGAAAAATGGCGACTGTGGCGGAACTCAAAGCAGGTAGCGGAGGAACGGACGCGTAGGCCGGACAGCTCAGTCTGAGACACAGATGGAGCGGCCTCCGAGCGGGGCTGGGCTGGGGACGGAGTCGGGGCGGAGAGGCCCGGGTGGGCCGCGGCTTGCCTTCTCCTGGGCTTTTCAGTGCCCCCGTTAAGAAGGCAGGGATTTTGCTTTTAATTTGCTACTTTTTGTTCCTCCAGGGTTTGGCACGTAGTAAGCGCTTAATAAATGATTATTGATGAATGGGTCAGTGAGCATTTATCGAGCGCCTGCTGTTGATATTTCTCCCAGTAATTTATTTTATGAAAAGATGGGGGGAGGGGCAGCCCTGCGCTGGGAATCCGAAAAGAGACAAAAACACCCCAGGAATGAGGGGGAGGGGGAGGGGTGTTTCTCTCATTCCCAGATTCCCTGCTCACTTGATTCACTGCCCTTATCACCCCCCCCTTCCTCCCATGCCCCCTGCTGTGGGATTACGTGGACCTGGAGTGGGGTCCTCCGTGGTGCAAACACCTGTCCACCTTACCTTCCAAGGATAACTGGTTTTTCTATTTTTTGTTATAAAACCTCAGGTTTTCAAAAAGTAGAAGATACCCCAGCTAAAATTCCACCTTCCGCAGCAAGGCCGTCCTGATCCTTGATTCTAGTGCCTGCCCCCTCTGTTGGTTATTTCCTCTTCATCCTAATTGTTAATCAGCTTCCCTCGCTCTGCAGATTTAGCTCATGTGTACCTAATTGCTTGTTGTCTCCTTTGAACTGTCTTTTGCCTTTATGTTCCCAGAGTTTAGCAGTGGTGAGCGCATAACAGGCTCTAAATAAATGCTTATTGTCTTTTAAGAGTCTCACTGCAGTCTAAAGCTTTTCAGCCTTTAATAGTTAAAACAGTAACCCTTTTTTTTTTTTTTTTTTTGGATTTTCACAACAAGCTTGTGATCCTCTTAAGAGTTGCATTTTACAGGTAAGGGAACCGGAGGCTTGGATCTAGGGAATTGGACTGGCCCACAGGTATTTGTTGAGCTCCCCCTGCCTGCCAGGCATTGCTCTGAGTGGCTGGATTTGAATTTAGGCCTTCTTAGGTCTCAGGTCCCAACCACTGTGTCTGCTGGGTCATCCAGCTACTTCAGCTCGCCCTGGCGCTTGAGAAGGTCAGGATTTGCCCCTGACCATAGAGCTTGCAGGATGTGATGTGGATGGTGGCAGTGGGTAGGGCGTAGGCCTGGAAGTCGTAGCTGTGAACCCCTGGCAAACCCCTCAACCCTGTTTTCCTCAGTTCCTCATCTTTAAAATGAGTTGGAGAAGGAAGCGTCAAATCCCTGCAGCATCTTTGCCAAGAAACCCCAGAAGGGGTCATGGAGAGTCTAGATAACTGAAAGAGGCTAAAGGAGCGGCTTGGGAGGTTTTGTTCGCTGTTGGTTTGCCCTGACTGATAACCACAGCACCTTGCATCTTTGTAGGGTTTTGCCCTATGTGGGTGTTTTCTCCTGTTATTGACGTTGCAGAAACAGGAGGCTGGTGAAGGCTGGGAAGGGTTCTAGAGATTCGAGTTCTTATCTCGGCTCCCATACTAAGTGCTTGTGTGACCTTAGATACTTATTTTCACTTCTCTAGCCCTGACACTTTGACTCGATGATGTCTGTGACCTCTTCCAATTCTTAGATTCCATGAATGTGTAATTTGGTTTGTTTAGCTGGAGTAAGAGTTCTCAGAGGGAACTGTCTCTTGGATTTTTTCAGCACTTCAGTGATAACGGTGACATTATATGCAGCAGGTGAAGGAGAAATAAAATAGAGCATAGGTACTCTGTAAATACTTGTTAGCTGATAATATTTGTACAGACTATACTTGCATACACAGATGATTGAGGGTTTTAGCATCGTGTAGAAAAGAGGTCATTTAAAAGGCAGACGGCTTCACTGCTTCAATTACAGTAGGGAATATTTGGATCAGCCAAACTTTACTGGAAAATTTATCTTAGAAGTTACTATTGGCAAATGGCTGACAGCTTAAAAACTGTAGGGAGAGCTGGAGTTAGGGCTTTATGGTACCCAGGGGGACATAGGGAGGTGGGCTGGTGCTGGGCTCAGAGATCAGTGAAAGCATCTAGAAGAAACCTCAGGACTCAGTCCGAGGCCATCATTCATTGCTTTGTTGGTAGTACTTTAAAATTCATTTTCTTTGATCTGTGTCCCAAGCTGCTCCATAACAGCATATAAGACTGATCAATGATTTATTTCACTTGCAATTCTTGCACTAAAATATTGTATCTTATTTAATAGTTTTGAAGGATACTCTGGAAAAAAGGGGTGTACTGGGACACTTAAGAGCGAAGATCAGAGCTGAAGTTTTTAATGCACTAGATGATCAAGGTGAAAAACCTCCACCCCTGTCTCATGAAAACCTCCTAATTAATGAGCTAATTCGGGAGTATTTGGAGTTCAACAAATATAAGTATTCAGCATCTGTCCTTACAGCTGGTAAGTGTGGATTGTTTGTTAAGTGAATTCTTTTTGTGTGTGTGTGATTTAGCTTGATGATTCAGTTTTGTCAACAAAAACACCATCTAGCTGCTTGAGAGCTGAAATAGTCTTTTGATCTCCTTCTGAAGCCTGACCAACCAGCTTGCTAGAAAACAACTGGATAAATGAAGCACTGCTTTTAAAAGATTATTATTAATTTTTAACATTCTTTTTAAATTTTGAGTTCCAGATTCTCTCCCTCTCACCCCAGAGATGGCATATCAGTTATATTTGTGAAATCGTGCAAAACGTTTCCATGTTAGCCATACTGCAAAAACAAAAAGCAAAATTAAAGAAAGTGAGGACAATTCTGTTTGTTTGCACTCAGTTCATCCCTTCTCTCTGGAGGTGGATAGAGTCTTTTCATCATGAGTCCTTTGGCATTGTCTTGGGTCACTGTATTGATCAGAGTAATCAAGTCCTTCACAGGTGGTCATCATTGCACTTGGCTGTTACAGTGCACCATGATCTCCTGGCCCTTCTTGCTTCACTTTGGGAATGAAACTCTCTATGCATGCATCTTTTCCTTTTTGTTGACAAGTCAAATGCTTGGTTTTTAATCTCTGGAAAAGTCTTATTCTTGTGATAATTAGGTATTTTCCTAATCAATTTAGGTAACAATCTCTTGTTCAGTATTCCTGTTATCAGCATAGGTATTCTTGGTGTCAAATAGAGCTAGAGTTCCTTGTCAGGATTAACTGGCTTGATAATGTAGAACTTTAAAGAGAGAAACATAATTAGAATGTACTGAACATTAATTTTTAAAGCCATCATAGTACAGATCCTGCAAAGCTAGAAAATTCTCCTGAGTTTTTCAGCCAAAGACTAGTCTGGGTAAGTTTAAGGAGGTTTAATTATCCGTGAATTTTTCAGTCATAGAAATTCTTAAAGACCAAGTCTGAAATGGATTGCGAACTTTATAAGTGGAAGAAATAATCCACATGAAAAAATTATGCATAATTGAAAAATGGGTACAAATCATTTTAAAGTTTCTGGTGTGTAATTTAAAATTTGACCCAGGCATCTAGCTCTATTTTTCTCATCTCTGCTACACTAAGTAGTGTATTTTGAAGCTCTTACATATTACACTAAATTTTTCCATTAATGCTTTAGTTTACTGGCATATATGTAGAAATAAGATTTCTAAAGCCCTGCCAAGTAGAATAACACAACCATCTTCACATTTGAGAGATTAAAGCAAAATTTTTAATGAGAAAAGGACAAACACAGAATACATCATTTTAAGGGGAGGGAGGACATGCTATTACATATTCTGTGATTATTTGTTTTAATATTTGTTGGACATTCACTGCCTTTGAAGCTAGTGAAGGAATGAAATGATGAAACTAAAAAGTTTAAGGAGCAATTTGATGGACAGCCTGGTAGTACAGTGGATAGAGAGCCAGGTCTGGAATCAGGAAGACCTGAGTTCAGATGTAAATGTCCTCATCTGTAAAATAAGCTGGAGAAGAAAATAGCAAAGCACTCCAGTATGTTTGCCCACAGAACCTCATATGGGGTGGGGAAGAGTCAGAAACCTAACAAACACAGTAAACTTGGTTATGGTTCAAGGCCGTTCATCACCTTCCAGTAGTCCTCTTCAGAGATCATAGTAGGTGTGCCTCTTGGGACAAGGACTTTGTCAGTCTTTATCCTATTAAATCTGTTCTGTAAAGAATAGTCAAGTCTCACTGGTAGAGTGGGCGTTGATGCCACTTCTTCTGCTCATCTGGTTATGAAGAAAGTGTTAACTATTTTGACACTATCATTCATGAAGGTACTGCCTGTCTGAGGTTGGGGGGTTTTACCTTGTGCTTAATCTAGGAGAAAGTGCAACACATAGTAATGTCAGAGAGTTGTAGGATGTTAAAGTTTTACTGTGCTTCCTGTATGTGTTTTAACAATATTTTTGAGAGAGTACCAGTTAGCCTCCAGATCTGATTTCTTATCTCCTTTGTTTATCATCCTCTTAGGAAATTCATTTGATTGTATGGTATAGGGTTTACTTCCATAACTTCATAAAACTTAAAAATGCAACTCTTTGCAGGATTATATTTGTGTTTTATGGTACCTGAGGATTTCATAAAAAGAGTCTTTCTTTTTCAGAATCTGGTCAACCAGCAACGCCATTGGAGAGACAATTTCTCATTAAGGAATTAAATATATATGAAGACTCGAATGCAAAAACAGTGTAAGACATTATTTTTTTAAGTTTTCCTTTTTTTTTTTGTTTTTTTATCCACATCTCTAAAGGCAAACAGTTTCCCAGTGTTTGTTTCAGTTAACAGTAGAAGTTAGTTTATAAACCCAAGAGGTTTGTGAAGTGGACAATTTTGGGCTGTGGTGGCAGACCAGATTTTCTTGAAAGGCATCTTGCAAAGTCACATATTTTTGCAATGCTTTCTTAGGTCTGCTCCAATAAACCCTAGCCAAAATTCTTGGGGCCATTCAGTGGTTGCCTGGAGAAAACCTCTCTTGAGTTTAGAGACTGTATCTTAATGTTTATTTATCCTCTTCAATAGACACCTAGCACAGTTTCTTGCACATAATAATTCATAAAGTAAATATTTATAGCTGAATGAATGAAGGGAAGAACATTTAGAAAAACAATGTAAAGAAAATTGCGAATGTTTCTATTTGTTTTCTTGACCAGAAATAGTCCTTTGGTTAAGTCTTGTTTATTCATAAATTTTCAAGGGGTTTTCTCTTAGTCTCTCTTCAAATAATTCATGTGCCAAGTAGATGAGGCTTGAGAGTTCAGTACTATTTAATTATTTTATGACTAATGGCATAATACCACATTATTTTTGTTGCTTAGCTGTAGGTGCTGATTTATCTCAGCTACAGTACTATTTCTTCGCTTTTTAAAAAAAAAAACATTTTTTCTATTTTTATTTTAATTGTTTCATATTGTGTGGAGTATGGAAGTAAGTACGGTATAATTTTAAGTAAATTGTGTTTATTTTTTATAATTTAAACCTAGAATTATTTTAAAAATTAAAAGTGATTGCTGTGTGTCATATCTGAGCTATTAGTTATTTCAAGAATTTATTTAGGGGGTTATGTTTAATAAAAGATGAGACCTTTGAAAGCTTTTTTTCTTTTTTTTTGGAGGGAGGAAGACAGGGCAATTGGGGTTAAATGACTTGCCCAAGGTCATATAGCTAGTAAGTGTCAAGTGTTTTGAGGCCCGAATTTGAACTCAGGCCCTCCTGACTCCAGGGCCAGTTAGACTGTTATTACACTGATGTCTAGCTTTTAAAATGTGTGACTTATACATTTCTAGTTTTGCCAACTTCTTTTGTGTGTATAGCATATTGAAGACAGTTAATTAAGAGAGACTTGTTTTATTTAACATTTATGATGATCCTCTTTTTAATAAGGAATACCAAGCATATAATATAATAGAATCATGAAAGTTTGTCACTTTAAGTGGACAGCAAATAATTAAAATGTAGACATTTGTGATATTTAGTTTTTACAGCAAAAATAAGCAAAAAAAATCCTTTTATTGAATCCATAATTTTAGAGTTTGAATTGCTTTTTAGTAAATCAGGTCAGGCAAAAAAATAAAATTTTCAGACCTGTGTGAAGGAAGATTGAGATAATTTTTAAAAATTTCCCCAAACTAGCATGATTAGTATAAAGTCATTTTTTCCTTTTGAGTCAGTTAATTTAGGATGGCATCTTGTACTCAGACCTAGAAGGGGCCTTAGAAGCAATTTGGTACAGGGATTCTTAACTTTTTATGTTTCCTGACTCCCTTTGACATTGGTTTCTAGTGAAAATAATGGGCACAGAATAAGGTTTTTAAATTTATAAAGTACAGGGATTACCAAGGATATTAATTATATTGATATGCAATTATAAAAAAAAATTTTTTTTTAAGTTCATGAACTACAGATGAACAACCAATGATACAGCACAACACACCTCACTCCCATTTTATAGATGTGGAAACTGAGAGAAAGTGAAATTACTTGCCCAAGATTAGCCAGTTAATAAATTGCAGAGTTGGAAGAAACCAAGTTCTATTTCTCTTAATGTTTTTAGTCTATCCCATGGTCAGATGACCAAATGGGTTTTGGTAGTATAATTTAATGTTTCAAACAGGCGGCATCAATAGTTATAACAGAGTGAGGAGGAAGTTGTCTTTGCCCTACGTGTTCAAGCCCTACATGTTTTTTCTTGTTTTGAAAAAATATTTTTGGGTTGGATTTTAATTGAAATTTTGATACTGCGCTGAAAATAAATCTGCCCCTTCAGGCTGATGTTGAATTTTTGGAGTTAGTATTTCACATGAGTGATACAGTTGTTTTAAGAGTAGCAATTTAATAGATACTTATTAAGGCCCAGACATAGTCCCTGCTTTAAAAAACTATAGAATGACAGAGGTGTAGAGAACTCAAGAGATAATAGAATCCTAGATTTAGAGCTGAAAGTTGGCCTTTGGTGTTTTCTAGGCAGCTCACCCTTTTATGGATGAGAAAATGAACCTGCTCAAGATCATATAGGTAGTAAGAGGCAGGTGTTCATCATTGTACAACTGCCTCTTGTCAGTCCTTGTTCTGATCATGAAAACTCTCCACAGCCGGGGCATAAAACTCAAAAAGAAACTAAACATATATAAAGACTCCTTTGGGGCTACATGTTTTCTGTGTTTTATTGTATTTTTATTTATTTTATCTGGTTTGGGCCATCCTAGGGATTGTTGTGCACCACATACAGCGTGGAATCTACATATGCCCAACAAGTGGTCCTTCAGCCTTTGCTTGAAAACCTCTGCTGATATGGATAATACCTTATCTGATAATATAACCCATTGTATTTTAGTTAGCTCTAATTGTTAGGAAAAGTAATTATGTGGGGTAAAATCTCCCTATAAAATATCCAGTTAGTCCTAGCTCTGCTCTTTGAGACCAAACAAGATAATTCTAATCTTTCTTCAACGACGCTTTCAGCTAATTGAAGACAGTTACCAAATTTTTGGCAAGCCATCTTTTTCCCAGACTAAGCATCCTTAGTTACATGAGTCCTATGTGTTATACTTTTCAGTCCCTCCATCTTCCTGGTTGTCCTCCTTTAAATATTCTTGCTTGTCAGCATCCTTCTAAAATATGGCACCCCAGACTGGACACAAAACCAAATGTGGTTTTCCTTGCTCTGGACATTTCACTTTTGTAACATAACCTAAAATTGCATTGGTTTCTGTATCATACTGTTGACTCATTTTGTACTTGCAATTCCTTTTCACATGAACTGTTTTCTAGCTGTTTCTCTTCTATCCTATTCTTGTGCAGTGGAGTTTTTAAACCAAATTTAGGACTTTACATTGATCTCACTTAAATTTTTCCTTGTTATTTTCAGCCCATTGTTGCAATCTAGGGTTTTTTGGATCCTCTCATAGAAAAATTTGTATTTGATCTTAGAGGTAATAGGGAACAACTAGAGTTTAAGTAGGAAGAAACATAGCCTTTAGGAATATGACTTTGGGGGGTATGTGGAGTATGAATTGGAGAGGGCAGGGAGACTATTTCAATAGTACTGGCTAGAGACCTCAAGTGTCTGAAATAAAGAGGTGGCTTTGTGAGTAGAGAAAAGGAGGTACATGTGAGAGATGATGTTTGGAGATAAAATTGACAAGACTTGGCAGATGCTTGTATGTGAGAAGTGAGGGACAGGGAGCAGTTGAGAATGAATCCAAAGTTGTAAACCTGGTGCCTGGAGGTGTGCTAGTACCCTTGGATGTAACACAGAAGTTTTGAAAGCAGTGATTGAGAGTTGGGGAGGGGGCTGTCAGAGAATGAGTTCTGTTTTGGACTTGGTCAGTTTGAGATGCCTACTGGATATCCTATTCTGAATGTCCAGAGGCAGTTTGTAACATGGAATTTAGGATAGATGAGGCATTAGGTAGAGATGATAAATCCATGGGAACCAATGAGCCCACTAAGAAAGAGAACATAAAAGAGCCCAGGATAAAATTTGAGTGTTTACTCAGAGTTAATCCATATTGTAGATGACGATCTGGCAAAGGAGACCAAGAAGGAAAGGTCATACAGGAAGGAGAAAGAAGAGAGGACAATACCACAAGAATCCAGAAAGAATATCCAGGAGAAGATGGTCAGAGGCGTATGTTCAAGTCCTGATTCTGGCCTTGAGTTGGTCACTCTTCCCTAGTACTCCTTTGTTTCCTTATCTTTAACATGAAGTAGTTAAATTTAGGTGATCTTTAAGGTTCCTTAAAACCCTTATAGTATGTGTTTGTTGATGACATGTTTTATCTAAATTGGAAGGTGTTTAATAAAATGATAATAACTATCTTGGATTTAAAAGAAATATTAGCTGTTGGTATTTATGTCAGAAAATGTTTTACAAGACTTTTGTGGCCCTTTTTTTCTCCCCAGAAATTGCTGTTTCAAAATGAGTGTTTCTTTTCATTTTAATCTGCTTTTATTTATTTTGTTTTCTCTCTCCCATAGACCTCTTCTGTATGGAATTATAGCTCATTTCTTACATGCAAATAAAGATGGCTTCCAAACCACTTTGGTAAAAGGATCTTCACTGCAGCTTCCAAGATGAAATTTCATCAGGCAGCTCAATTTAAAAAGCATGAAATGCATGTAAGTTTTTAAAAAAACACATCTTTTAACTGTAATTGAATGTTAATTTCTGTTTTGTTAATGTTTCATAATTTTTTCCTTGTAATATTTAATTGTGAACATAATTTTATTTAATTTTGGACCAAATATTGTTGCATTATGGTGTTAATTTATACTTTCTAGCCCCAAGATGCTGAGGGAATCCCTGGGAGAAAATGATCATGAACAAAATTCTGAGATTCAAATTAGTATTTCTTCACAGAAATAAGAGTTCCTGATGAAAGCTTTGTTGCAGATTGAATCCTAGTAATTTCTGAGAATCACAGAATTTTAAAGTTGGAAGGTACCTCTGCAGCCATGTAACCTAATCCAGAAAGAAGTCTCTTGCAACTACCTGACAAGTGGTATCCAGCCTCTGCTTGAAAACACCCAAATGGAGATTGGGGTTGGGGCACAGGGAGAAAAGCAAGTAATCCTCCGCATCTCAGGACAATCTATTCCACTCATGGATGATATTTTACTGATCAGGCCTAAATTTGCCTTTACAGTTCTCACTTTGTCATTCTTGGTTCTGTCATCTGGTGTCAGACAGCAAGCCAAATCCCTTTTCCAAATGACAGTACTTCACGCCCTTGAAGGCAGCTAGCAGGTCTCTTCTCTTCAGGCTAAACATCCTTACTTTTTTCTGCTGATCCTCATATGACATGGACTCAAAACCCTTTACTGTTCTAGTTACCTTTTCCTAGATTTCCTCCAAGATAATTTATCACTATCATCCCTAAATATGCCAGAGGTATTCTTGGTGGGACACAACACAGCAGCTCCCTTAACCCTTTATTCCTAGAAGCTAAACCTCAAGGTTACATCAGCTTTTTTAGCTGCCATAGCACTGCCATATCACATTGGAAAAATAGTATATTTTATCATAGAGGAATTTTTTTTTTAAAGAACAAGTCACTGTTATTTGATACTTGATTTACAAAATGTTAGAAATAATACAACTAGGATATATTTTAATAGCAAACAATCACAGTGTTTTCTTAAATTATTAAAAAACCCCATTTTCATGCTTTCCCTCCCAGACGTTTCTTAATGAAGTATCCTACTAACTTCTGGGGTCTCTTTTGATACTCAACAAGGACCTCATGGGGGCTGCTAATCTGATCTTCACAGAGACGATTTAAAAGAGTAACACACACGACAGTGGCTTTGGTGCCACTAGCACCACACATGGCTGCAAAGATAGAAGATTCCATCTCAGTGTTTCTTATTCCTGCACCATAGGCTGCCTGTAAATATTCTTGCTTATCCTTGTTGGTATATGAGCAGAAAGCACCATCCAGCCGAGCTTGACCTTCATAGAAATCTAAGGTACACATGGTGTTCCCCATAACAGTATTAAACTCATTCATCTCCTTGGCACATGCCATTAATTCTTGATTTAGGTCATCTCTGAGTTCCATATTTTGCACTATGCGTTTCCCCAATGCAATCTGTTCAAATTCAGGTTTGAAGCAAGAATCCATAGCTTTTCTAGTTACCACCACTGAACCAGGCTCCGGACCTATTCCACCACACATGCCAATGCAAATGACAACAACATCCGAACACTTGGTATGATACAGTAACTTGATGAGTTCATGTAACATGATTCCAGTGGAAGGAACTCCCATACCATGACTAACTGATAACACAGGTCCAATCTTATACATGGCATAACGGTCAGTTCCTTCACAAATGTTAGGATGGTCCATGCCAGGTTGTGCAAGTTCCAACTCTTCACCGATATAGCTAATGAAAGCTTTCATCCGGGCAGGACTTCCTCCAACACATACAAACTTTACATCTCCAAACATGGCCTGTAAATCATGGGTTTTAGTTCCAAGATTGAAATGGTAAAGTATATCTTCCTTCATTTCTGAGATATTTGGGTTTGAAAGGTGAATTGAGTGTTCACCTGAACACTGCAGATTTCCAGATTTCTTTTCCTGAGTTGTCATTCTTTAGCAGCAGTTGGACCCTAAGCTGTGTGCGCTGGGTGGGCTGCTGATCCTAGTCGGACTAGGTAAGGCAGCGCACCTGGGGCCTCTCTCAGCCCGGACAGCCTGGTCTGCGCAGCTACTGACTCCTCACACCCCCGGGATGATTGCCATAGAGGAATTTTTCAATTTTAAAAGCAAATTCAATTGTACGAACCCTTTATATTACTCTTTGATGTCTTAAATTCTCAACTCCTGGAGCTATTTATTATTTTACAGATACTTCATACTAAATGAGAGAAATCTAATTGTGTATATAAAAGGTATGTAAGCAGTAAGCTTGAGTTTTCTTTCCCTTTGGGGTGGCATGAAGCAAGGAGGGTTCTTTAGAATTCCTCTAAAGTCCCTATGTTGTATGGGTTTTATTTTAAAGGCGGACTGCCATTTAACCATGCCTTCCCCATTCTGTACTTGGGAATTTTTTTTTGCCACAAGTATAAGATTTTACATTTATGTATCCTATTGATTACTGCCCTCTCACCCTCCTACCCTACCCAGATATGATAGGGAGACTATTCCTTGCTCTCCTAACTTGCTTATGGTGTCACCCTCTATTCTAAATAATGTACCCATTTTGACCTTATATGAACTTGCTTTTAAAATTGAAAAATTTCTTTATGATAAATGATATCCTTTTTTATAAGTGTTCAAAGTTTACATTTTGTTAATTTGAGCACTTATTTGTTTATTATCCTTATTTTATTCTATTATTTAAAATACATTGCATTCCAACATGCCTTTCAGTAAAGTTATATGTTTACCTCCATCTCTGCAGTCTGATTATCTTTGAAAACTCATTATTAACTACTGTTAGTACATCCTTAATCCTTGACATTTTACCTCTGTTAAAATATTTACGCTTTTTGTCATAAGAGAAAGTAAGTGGATAAAATATTCATTATTGCTATAAGAATTCTGTCTTCTTAATTTTTAAGGCTGTTGTCATATATTCTATACTTCCTGGAAACTTTTAAGTGATTTTTACTCATATTTTACCATAATTTAGGGAAATTCTCAGTGAATCTACAAAGTCATTTTTAAGGAAAATAGTATTCAAACTACCAGGTAAATTCTCTTCTTACCACAAGAGGGTGCTCTAAAACAGACATTTTTTTAAACAAGAATGTTTTTTTCAGTGAGAAACTGGCATTAGAGACTATGGATTAAAAATGGTATCACATAGAACTTGTGAGATTTCTGTTTTTCTAATAGAATGTAAAGTGATTTCAGTTCTCTTAATATAGATTTACTTGCCAAATATAGTCTTTTTACCTTAAAATGAGTAGTTTTAAATTGTGGTAATGTAAATTTCTACTTCTTTAATAGTATATGGAAAAATTATGTTAAAATGTAGTTACTAATAAGAGAATACAATCCTCTCTTTTTGTGCCAAACTATACAACGTTCTCATTCTTAAAAGTGAAAAGGTCTGTAATTTCGTTAATGTGGAGGTACTCACTCCACTGTTACTAAGTATGAGTTGTCCTTTCCTTCATTGGTCATTTCATGATTTGCTTCAGCCACAAATTCATCTCCTGGTGCTCAACCTTCTGATAATAAACCCCTCCAAATTTAACTAGACTGATCCTTGAGCAGTTACCTATTGCTAGACCCTTTTTAGATTACAATTACATATTGAAACTCATAGCTTTCAAAAATCTAGGATCACTAACCTCTGTACTATGAAGTGATATCTGAAGAAAACTTTTAGTGGAGAAAAATTCTCATAAAATGGAAGAATAAATTTTTGTAATAGTAAAATTTATTTAGAGCTAACTTCCCAATTTTGACTTTGTGTAAATGTTAATTTTGTATATGTTTTATATTTCAGATGGTCATTTAGAAAAGTAGAGGTTAATGGGCACTAATTCAGAAGATCATGTTTCTGAAGCTGTGAAGAAGTAGCTTTCATTTGGTGCAAATAAGCATCTTTTTAATTTCCATATGTATATGTTAAATTGTTATTTATTGTGATATGACAATATGTAAGTAACATGTATGTTTTGTAGAAATGTTTGTTTCCAGAACATATTTAACTATCTCATGTTTTTCTACGTTTGTGAATAAAGGTTAACTTTGTCATTGAGCTTACTGAATTTTATTTGAGGAAGATAAGCATTTTGTTTTTAGGCAGTATTTTAGAAGACTCCAGACTAGTGGAAAGTGACAGTAGTTTGATTTACCATAAAATTCCCTTCTTTGCCTTACTTGTCCCTACTGGGAAACAGGGCTGAACATAGCTGTGTGTTTTTCAGCATCATTCACTGTATTTCTTTGTCCATAGCAAAACCACTTCAAAATACCTACATTTACATATGCAAATATATAGAGAGCAGAATTAAAAGGCAAAGGTAATAAAAATCGTATTAAAACTGGAAAAACTGATAAATCAATAATTTGTGGATTGTAAGGTGATTTTCCAAGCTGTTTTTTCCAGCTTTTAATAGTTGAGGTTTTTAAAATTGCCTTAGAATATGCATTTTTAATTTCTCAGTGATCTTTTACCTTAGAAAAGTTTATGCTTTTGTTGGAAAGGTTAATTTAGAGGTTGGGCAAAGAACTAGCTCTTTAAATTTCCATTAAGTGAAACAGAGGGCCCACTTTATAGTAAGGACATGTGCAACTGTGGGCATGAAGGGACAGGTTTGGGGTTAAATAAATTACCAGGTTGTGTCTACCTGTTAAAAAGACGGTATTGTTTAGCTTTTATAGAGTCCTCAATTGTATAGTTAAAGGATGAAATATTAAAGTGCTTACCCCATACGCACATCTGGGGATCTTCATTAAAATTTATTTTGGCTTCAAAATAGAAAGTATCATGAAATTTTCTTACAGAGTTAGCTCTTCTAAAATTCGTTTTCTTCCACATTCATTAGTTATATGTATAATGTGGAGTTAACATTTTCCCAGTTGCTATGGAATGTATCTAAGTCTGGTGCCTTAGTAGCAAAAGTTACATGCAATGTAATAAAAGTAAAATTTTGAAATACATCTGTTTGTTCTAGAGAAATTTTAGCCTAAGTGGAAACCCTTGTTTATTAACGTTAAGGGCTGGTTTCAGAAAGACTCCTTCCATCTGAAAATACTTTGCACTGATTTTATATTTGATGGTAATTGGCAATATGTAGCATTTTGGGATTAACAGATCAAAAGTGTTTCCAGAATATAAGATTTTTTAAGTGCTACCATTAGCCATAATCTTTAAAGTCATCAGATTTTAAATAGATCATTCTACTATACAGTTAAGAATTTAAGTACAATTGAGTGAATAAAGCTATATAAAGATTGAAGAAAGCTAGTTACTAATTTAAAATGAAATTTGTACTATGCGATTACAATTATGAGTTCCATTGTATGGTATGTAGGAGTATAAATGTCTGGATTCTTCCCGGAAGATGCTGGCAGTGAACACTGAACTTACCTCAGGAATTGCAATCATATAGGACCAGATTCAGTCAAAATTAAGTACTGTAATTTTGGACGCAGATGTAAAAAACATCAAAATAGAAGCTAAATAGAATTGTGTCACATACAGACCCTAGTGCTTTTGGAAGCAGTGTTCGTAATAATTTTTATACTATGGTAACTTTGATAATTTAAGTGTATCTTTCAATAAATGAAGTTAAAGCACCTTTTTGTAATTTTTGTGTGGCCTTTGTTTAAAAGGACATTTGGATTACTGTTCTGGCATCAAGTTATACACAATTTTGGAATAATTTGGAATAAACTAGAGTTTGGCTAAATTTTGTCATTCTGGAATCCCCTTGGGCCCCATCATTGTATATGGTTTAATTTAGAAAAACAGCTTTTTTCTAAATCTTTAAATGAATTTCTTCTTACCTTAATCATGGCCACTAAAGTTACTTGCTGTTTTGAGGATAGTTGTTACCAAGCGTAGTCTTTACTTTAAATGACATCCTGTTTTTAGAATAGAAAAATGGGTAAGACACTAAAAGGAAGACTTCATCTAGAAGGAAGCGATGTTAACAGTACCAAAGTCTGTTTGATCAGCTTACCATAATCATTAAGCCTTTTTATTAATAAAGGATTGGTGGCTTTTAGTGGACAGTTAGAGATTTTATCGGTTCAGAGGAACATGTAGGATTAAGGGAAGAAAAAAATTGATTACAAAAGATACCCAAAAGGGAAAAAGTAAACACTTTGGGAAGATGAGAATGAACTGGTAGCCAAGGTAGGGTTTTAGGATTATGAGAAGCTTGAGTCTGACAAACAGGTTTGGTACTGATAGAGCAGGTGTTTATTTGTACGTCACTATGATCGTGGAACTTTTGAAGTACTTTTTGATTTTAAAAAAGGATATAAATAAAGGACTAATCTCTAACTGCTTTTTTTTAAAGTCAATAAGGTAGTATTAGATCACTTCTTAGGTGCTGTCACCCTATTGTCATTTGGTTTTGTGTCACATCTCCTTTGTCATTTATTGATTGTTAAAGTGAACTCAAGCTAATTTTGTCCTAGAATTTTATGATATGATATTTGGAGATAAACTGGGTTGCTGTAATATTAGAGTGAGTCAAAACCAAGTAAACATAGGTCTAAAACTGGAAGAGATTTCAAAGGTCATCTAGTCTAGCCCCATCTTTTTTTTTTTTAGTTGAGGAAACAGGCCCAGGGACATTAAGTGACTTGCCCAAAAGCATTTACAAAACAGACAGAATTAATAAATATGAAGTAGTAGATAGAGATCTATTGTAGGCTTGTCAGGAGCACTTTTGAAAGCAAGATCTCTGGATTGTTAAGTATATGTCATTCATAAAGAGCACAGACCACCCCTCTACAACTCTTAGGATAAATAGATTTATTTTCTGGAATATTTTATTTTTTCTCAATTATACATAAAGTTTAAAACTCATTTTTTAAAATATTTTGAGTTCCAAATTCCCTCCATCCTATAACCTCTCCTTGAGAAGGCAGTTTGATGAAATATGTATGTACAGTCATGCAAAACATTTCCATATTAGTCATGTTACAAAAGAAAACCCAGAGCATTCCATCCCCCCCTGCAAAAAAAACCCCAAGAAAAATAAAAAAGGATGTCTCATTCTGCATTTAGACTCCATCTCTATCATATTAGCCAATTTGATGGGTGTGAGGTGGCACTTCAGAGTTGTTTTAATTTGCATTTTTCCAAGTGATTTAGAACGTTTTAAAATATGAGTATAGATAGCTTTGGTTTTTCCTGGAAACTGCCTCTTCATATCCTTTAATTTATCAATTGGGGAATGATGTCTATTCTTACACATTTGACTCAATTCTATATATATTTGAGAAAGGAGACCTTTATCAGAGAAACACTGTAAAAATCTGTTCATCCCCCTCCTCCCCACCCCCAGTTTTCTGCCTTTTAAAATCTTGTCTGTATTGGTTTTGTTTGTGCCAAGACCTTTTAAATTTAATGTAATCAAAATTACCATTTTATATCCCATGATGCTCTAAGTCTCTTGTTTGGTCATAAAAATGTTGCCTAAGCCATAATCTGACAGGTAAAATTTTCCATGCATCCTTGATTTGCTTATGATATTATGCTTTATGTCTAAGTCATGAATCCATTTTGACCTTATGTTGGTATATAGTGTGAGATGTTGGTCTATACCTAGTTTCTGCCAGACCTCTTTCCAGTTTTCCCATCAATTTTTGTCCAATAGTGAGTTCTTCCCCAAAAGTTGGATCTTTGGGTTTGTCAAACACTAGATTACTGTGATCATTTACTGCGCTATGTTGTGTACCTAATCTAGTCGGTCTTATTTCTTAGCCGGTACCAGATTGTTTGGATGATTTCCACTTTATAATACAGATTGAGATCTGGTATAGCTAGACCATCTTCCTTCACATTTTAAAAAATCTTGATATTCTTGACCTTTTGTTCTTAAGATTGGATGAATTTGTTAATTTTTTTCTAGTTGGCTAAAGCAATATTTTTTGGTAATGAGATTAGTATAGCACTGAATACATGAATTTAGGTAGAATTATTATTTTCATTACGTTGGCTCAGCCTACCCACAAGCAATTAATATTTCTACAATTATTTAGATCTGACTTTGTGTGAAAAGTATTTTGTAATTGTATTCATATAGTTCCTGGGTTTGTCATGGCAGGTAGACTTTCAAGTATTTTATATTGCCAACAGTTATTTTAAAAGAATTTTCTCTTTCTATCTCTTCCTGCTGGACTTTGGTGGCAACATATACAAATACTGATGATTTAGGTAGGTTTTTTTTATATCCTGCATTTTGCTGAAGTAATTATTTCCACTAGTTTTTTAGTTGATTCTCCAGGATTCTCTAAGTATACCATCATATCATCTGCAAAGAATGATAGCTTTGTTTCCTTGTTGCCTATGCTAGTTCCTTCAATTTATTTTTCTTCTCTTATTGCTATATCTAGCATTTCTAGTACAATGTGCTTTAATTTAATCTTCCTCAGTGATGAATTCATCCTTTTAATTTTTGATGCTGAAATTTGGTTTTCTTTCATTTTTTAAAATCAAATTTACTAATGGTTTGTTGATTGTTTCATAAAACCAGTTCCTAGTTTTAATTATTAATTCAAGGGACTTCTTACTTTCAGTTTTATTAATCTGTCCTTTGATTTTCAGGATTTCCAATTTGATGCTTAATTAGGGATTTTCAGTTTGTTCTTTTTCTAGTTTTTAGTTGCATACCCAATTCATTGATCTGCTCTTTTTCAATTTTATTATTGTAAATGTTAGAGATATGCATTTTCCCTTAAGAACTGCTTTGACTGCATCCCATAAACTTTGGTATGTTGTCTCATTGATTTCATTCTCTTTTATGAAATTATTTATTGTTTCTATGATTTGTTCTTAGATTCACTTATTCTTTAGGATTAGATTATTTAATTTCCAATTGATTTTTAACTCATGTTTCCATGGCCCTTTATTGAATATAATTTTTATTGAATTATGGTCTGAAAAGGATGCACTTAATATCTTTGCTTTTCTGCATTTCGTTGTAAGCTTCTTATGCCTTAATCCTGGTCAGTTTTTGTGAAGTTGCTATGTACAGCTAAGAAAATGTATGTTCCTTTCTATTCCCAGTCAATTTTCTTCAGAGGTCTATCATCTAACTTTTCTAAAATTCTATTCAACTCCTTAACTTCTTTTTTGCTTATTTTATGGTTAGGTTTATCTACTTCTGGGAGGGGAAAGTTGAGGTGCTATGGTATTATAGTTTTACAGTCTATTTCATCCTGTAACTCATTTAACTTTTCCTTTAAGAATTTAGATACTACACCATTTGATTCATACATGATTAGTATTGATAGTACTTCATTGTCTATGGTACCTTTTAATAAATTATAACTTACCTGCTTATCTCTTTTAATTTAGTTCTATTTTTGCCTTTTCTTTATCTGAGATCATGGTTGCTACTCCTCCTTTTTTTTTTTAACCTCAACTGAAGCATAATAGATTCTGCTCCAGTCCTTTATTTTTTTTGTGTGTGTCTCTCTGTTTCTTGTAAACAACATATTGTTAAGATTTCTGGTTTCTAATCTGTTCTGCTTCCACTTTTATGGGTGAATCATCCCATTCATATTCAGTTACAATGACTGTATATTTCCTTCCATCCTTTTCTTTCTTTTTACCCTGTCCCTCCTCAAAAGTCTGTTTTGCTTCTTATCACATCCTCCTTTAATCTACCCTCCCTTCTATCAGCTTCCTCCTTTCTCTTATTCCTTTCTCCTCCTACTTCCTTGTAGGTAAGATAGGTTTCTATATCCAACTAAGGGTGTATATTAATCCCTTTTTCAGCCAATTCTGATGAGAGTAGGGTTCAGTCATTATTTGCCACCACTCCCATCTTCCCCTCCACTGTAAAAGCTCTTGTTTGCACACCTCTTTTATGAGAGATAATTTCCCCCATTGTTCCTTCCTATCCCTCACTCCTCTTATGGCATCTCTTTTTCTCACCCCTTAATTTTTGAAAAATCAGCCCATTATAATCAACTTAGACCTGTGCCCTCTGTATATACGCCTTATAACTGCCCTTATGATGATGTTCTTAGGAGTTGTAACAGTAAGCACCCCAACATAAACAAGGGGGCCTGCTGTCACAGGTTCTTTGATCTGCTTTTCTAAAAGGAAAGGCAACTTTTGAGGGGTTAGCAATCTCCTTTAATCAAGCACATATATCATTCACTTAGTTTAGGAAATCAACAGATGGCACTTCCAAACTATGACATAAGCAATACATATATCACAAATCAACAGACAGGTCCAACTGTCTGACCACAGTTGCTGAGAGGGGAGCACCATCTTCTGGTTTTT
Organism: Notamacropus eugenii; assembly: GCF_028372415.1. Classification (NCBI taxonomy): domain Eukaryota; kingdom Metazoa; phylum Chordata; class Mammalia; order Diprotodontia; family Macropodidae; genus Notamacropus; species Notamacropus eugenii. The sequence goes on along the minus strand of NC_092872.1, from coordinate 96,237,078 downwards.
CAGAGCCCGAGGGTGGTGGTGGCACGTTAGTGGCTTCCCAGAGTCTCATCTGGCGCATAAACCTTCCAAAAACTAAGCCCCAAAGTAAAATCTCACTCTTAGAGTATTTATACCTTTTTTAGAGCCAGAGGGCATCTCAACCCTCGAGAACCTTCTTAACTTCATTAACAAAAGGTGTGTCTTCCTACAAATCTTCCCTAATCAAACTCCCATTAATGGATGGAGAAGATTAATCACATTAAGAATACAAATACATATACTGTTTCTAGTTAAAGAAACTCTTGTTTCTGGACTTGTTTACTCCCAGTAAAGACTCTTGGTTGATAAAGGCAAGATTCAATCAAAGGCACTATACTTCTTGATATACTTCTTAAAACAAAAACAGTAAAAGATCCTACTTTGCCCTTATAGGAGTTATGAGTAGCATATTTCCATATAGGATTGTAAACAGTTTAACCTTATTGAATCCCTTATGGTTTCACTTTCTTGTTTAACTTTTTATGTGTTTCTTGAGTCTTGTAGTTGAAAATCAAATTTTCTTTTCAGTTCTGGTCTTTTCATCAGGAATGCTTAAAAGTCCTCTATTTCATTAAATATCTATTTTTTTTTCCCTTGGAGGATTATATTCAGTTTTCCTTGATAATTTTCTTGATAACTTCTTGAAAGATAATGTCTAAGTTCGTTTTTTAAAAAAAATTGTGACTTTCAGGTAGTCCAAAATTTCTTAAAATATTTCTCTTTAGTCTATTTTCTAGGTTGGTTGTTTTTCTGATGAGATATTTCACATTTTATTCTTTTTTAATTTTTTAAAATTTTGTTTTATTTTTTTGTTTTGTTTTGTTTTGTCATTGGAGCAGGCAACTTATTAGTTTCTAAACTGTTGAATTTGTGAGAAGGAAAGGGCTCTCTGGATTTTTAAATAACCATGAACATTATCAGGTAGAGGAAGCTACATGTCTCTAATCCAGACTTCCCAATAATCTTTGACCATCCTCTTGCCCTGACCTGCAATCTCAGCAGTCTTCTTCTTTTTTTAAAATTTCATTTATTTATTTTTAGTTTTCAACATTCATTTCCACAAGAGTTTGAGTTCCAAATTTTCTCCCCATCTCTCCCCTCACCCCACCCCAAAACACTGTGCATTCTGATTACCCTTTCCCCCAATCTTTCCTCTCTTCTATCACACCCCTCTCTTCCCTTATTCCCATCATCTCTCTTTTCTTGTAGAGCAAGATAGATTTCTATACTCCATTACCTGTATTTCTTATTTTCCAGTTGCATGTAAAGAGAATTCTCAACATTTGTTCCTAAAACTTTGAGTACCAATTTCCCTCCCCACCCACCCTCACTGAGAAGGCAAGCAATTTAACATAGGCTATATATGTGTAGTTTTGCAAAAGACTTCCATAATAGTCATGTTGTGAAAGACTAACTATAGTTCTCTCCATCCTTTCCTGCCCCCTATATATTCTATTCTGTCTTCTGACCTTGTCCCTCCCTTAAAGTGTTTACTTCTAATTACTCCCTCCTCCCATTTTCCCTCCTTTCTATCATTCCTCTATCCCACTTATCCCCATCTCCCCTATTCTCCTGTACTGTAAGATAGATTTTCATGCTAAATTGAGTGTGCACATTGTTCCCTCCTTAAGCCAAAAGTGATGAGAGTAAGTTTCACTTTTTGTCTCTCACTTCCCTCCTTTCCTCCTCCATTGAAAAAGCTTTTTCTTGCCTTTTTAATGAGATAATTAGCCCCATTCCATTTCTTCCTTTCTCCTTCCAATATATTCCTCTCTCCCCCCTTAATTTTATTTTTTTAGATATCATCCCTTCCTATTCAATTCATCCTGTACCCTCTTGTCTATATATGTGTATGTGTGTGTGTGTGTGTGTGTGTGTGTGTGTGTGTATAATCCCTCCAACTACCCAAATACTGAGAAAAGTTTCAAGACTTACAAATATTATCTTTCCATGTAGGAATGTAAACAGTTTACCTTTAGTAAATCCCTTATGATTTCTCTTTCCTGTTTATCTTTTCATGCTTCTTTTGATTCTTGTGTTTGAAAGTCAAATTTTCTATTCAGATCTGGTCTTTTCCTCAAAAATGCTTGAAAGTCCTCTATTTCATTGAATGACTATTTTTCCCCCTGAAGTATTATACTCAGTGTTGTTGGGTAGGTGATTCTTGGTTTTAATCCTAGTTCCTTTGACTTCTGGAATATCATATTCCAAGCCCTTCAGTCTCTTAATGTAGAAGCTGCTAGATCTTGTGTTATCCTGATTGTATTTCCACAATACTGGAATTGTTTCTTTCTGGCTGCTTGCAATATTTTCTCCTTGATCTGGGAACTCTGGAATTTGGCTACAATATTCCTAGGAGTTTTTCTTTTTGAATCTCTTTCAGGAGGTGATCAGTGGATTCTTTCAATATTTATTTTACTCTCTTGATTCTAGAATAGCAGGGCAGTTTTCCTTGATAATTTCATGAAAGATGATGTCTAGGCTCTTTTTTTGATCATGGCTTTCAGGTAGTCCCAGTTTTTAAATTGTTTTTCCTGGATCTATTTTCCAGGTCAGTTGTTTTCCCAATGAGATATTTTATATTTTCTTCTATTTTTTCATTCTTTTGACTTTGTCTTGTAAAGTCGTTAGCTTCCATCTGCTTCATTCTAATTTTTAAAAAACTATTTTCTTCAGTGAGCTTTTGAACCTCCTTTCCCATTTGGCTTATTCTGCTTTTTAGAGCATTCTTCTCCTCATTGACTTTTTGGACCTCTTTTGCCATTTGAGTTAGTCTATTTTTAAAGGTGTTATTTTCTTTAGCAATTTTTTGGGTCTCCTTCAGCAGACTGTTGACTTGCTTTTCATGATTTTCTTGCCTCACTCTGACTTCTCTTCCCAATTTTTCCTCCACCTTTCTTACTTGATTTTCAAAATCCTTTTTGAGCTCTTCCATGGCCTGAGACCATTGCATATTTATTTTGGAGTTTTTGGATGCAGAAGCCTTGACTTTTATGTCTTCCTCTGATGGTATGCATTGTTCTTCCTCAAAAATACCTGTTCACCAAGAAAGTAGCCTTCTATAGTTTTATTTTTTTTTCCCTTTTTTGGGCATTTTCCTAGTCAGTTACTTGACTTTTGAGTCCTTTGTCAAGTGGAGGGTATACTCTAGGAATCTGTAAGTTCTCAGTTCCTCCAAAGTGGCACAATCAAGGGAGAGGAGTTTGCTTCCCTCCTGGCCTGCCCTCTGGTCTGGGAGCAACCACAAGCTTTTCTGCCCAGGATCTGCAAGTAAAATTCCCTCTTCAGAGCCTCCACCAGGTCCACCAGCCAGTGCTCCTCCTCATCCCAGGGCCACTAGTCAGAGCTGAGACTCAGATCAGCTGTTCAATTCCCTCAGGGTCTTTAGTCAGAGGGCTCCAAAAATGGATGCTGCAGCCGCCTGGACCTGGGGCTAGGGCAGGACCCTGCTCCCTTCTTACCAGATGAAAGAGCTTTCTCACTGACCTTTGAAGCTGTCTTTGTGTTTGTGGGAATCTGGGAACCGCAGCTACTACCTGTGACTACATGCCTTGAAGTCTGCCCCAGTCCTGTCCCTGCTGCATCTCGTGGCCAGGGCTGGGTTGCAGTCCACTCTGATCCTGGTGTGACAGACCTTTCCTGTCAACCTTCCAGGCTATCTTGGGCTGGAAATCTCTTTTACTCTGTCATTTTGTAGTTTCTGCTGCTCTAGAATTTGTTTAGAGTCATTTTTTAGATATATTTTATGAGCTGTGGGGGGAGAGCTTCTACAGGTCAGTCTTTCTACTCTGCCATCTTGGCTGCATCCCCTGTTTTATTCTTCCTTGGTGTCTCATGGAGTTATTATCTTCCACTTGCCCAATTCTAATTTTTAAGAAATAATTTTCTTCAGGGAGCTTTTGTATCTCTTTTTCTATTTGGCGAGTTCTGCTTTTTAAGGATTTCTTTTCTTCAGTGAATTTTTGTACCCTTTTTCCTTTCTGACCAATTTTGTTTTTTAAGGAGTTCTTTTTTTCCAGTGATTTTTTTCTGCCTCTTTTGTTGATTTTCTTTTCATAATTTTCTTGTATCTTCCTCATTTTTAAAAAATTATTTGATTTTTTAAAATCCTTTTTGAGCTCTTCTAGGGATTCTTATTGGGCTTGTATCCAGTATACACATTTTCCTTAAGGTTTTGCTTATAGCCCTTTCGACAATGTTGTCTTCTTCTGATTTTATGTCTTGATCTTCACTCTCACCAAAGTAACTCTTTATGGTCAAGTTCTTTTTTTTGTTATTTGATCATTTTTCTAGACTACTTCTTGACTTTTAGATTTATTTTTAAGTTAAGCTTTATTCCTGGGGTGGAGTGGGCACTGTCCTAAGCTTCAAGTTTTTCATGCTACTGTTTTCAGAGTTAGTTCAGGAGCTTGTAAAGTGTTGGTGCTTCAAGGTGGTATGATCTAAGGAGAAGTGTGCTCCCTGCTCTCCTGGCCTGTGCTCTCTTCTTTAACCAGGAAGAAACCTTGTTTCCCTATAGCCACACATGAGAGCACTCCTCTTGACCCTGAAACTGTAACCAGGTCCCCATCTCTTCCACAATTGGTAGTGCTCCTTTGTGCTTTAGAAATGAGACTAGGACCCCTGCTCCCTTGTGATTAACCACAAGCACTCTTTTCCATTCTGGAACTGTGAGCAGGGCCACAGTTTCACCACAGCCTCAAGCACTAGTACTCCTCCTTGCCCTGGGACTGTAACCCTGAACTGCATATGGGCAACGCAATAGGGTCCTAAACCCAGCACCAGTAAAGGGTCTCCTCTAATCTTTCTGACCTGTTTTGCTATCTGTGGGCTGCCACTTATGCAGACACCTCCAAGGCTTGCTGCTGGAGAGGGTTGGGGGATTCAGGTCAACTCCCACTTCAGTGAGTCAGACTTTCTTGCTGACCTCCTAAGTTGTCTTGGGCTGAAAGATTGTTTCACCTAGACTTTTGTTGGTTCTGCTGCTCTAAAATTCTATTTGAGGCATTATTTTTAAAGTCATTGGGAAGGGAATTTGAGAGAGTTTCGGTGAGTTCCTGCTCCTACTCTACCATCCTGACTGCCCCATATTTGATAGCTTCTTAACTATTAAATCTTGAAGGTACACAGACAAGTGAAATGGGTCAGTCCAATCTGTGATGTTCCTAAATATAAGAGGGTATTAAAGAGTTTTAGTAGCAGAGTGAAAACAGAGATATTTAGCTAAAGAATTAAAGGGAGGGATTTGATCAATGCCAAATGTTCTGATTCATATCTCTGGACATGTTAGTCCTTCACTGAGAAGTCATACCAGACTGGAACTGACCTAATACAGTGCTGCTTGGGCAGCTATGAGTGTTAACATTCTGGCAGATGTGAAACCATCTTGAGATGGTACCTTCCTGGAACCTGGTCCTGGATTGATTAACATTTTATTTATTGGTTCAAACATAGGGCACGCACTAATTATGAGAACTCTCTAAGTGGAAAAAAATATGTAAGTATGCACTGAAAAAATAACATGAATTACAGGGCACATTCAAGTTTTATAAAAACCAAATTTTGGAAAGGGGTGATAGATTTTAATAGTTTTATGCTAATGGGTTGTAAGCTAATGGGTTTATGGTAATGGTTTATAAGCACATTGAAAGCAGACTGTCATAATTTGTATGTTTCATAGTTCTTTACACACAGTAGGTATTCAATAATAACTATTTGGTGAGTGATTAAAGAGTGAATCTCAGTCATCCGAGTAGTTAAGACAAACAAGTAAAAAGTTGAGCAAATATCTAATTAAATGACATTAGACTAACTCATTTCTTGAGTTGATGTAATAGGACCTTGTTAAAGGTTCAGCAGTCCTTCTGTGTTGATAAATTCTATCCATCCATTTAGTCATTCAATAAACATTTATTGAATGTCTTACTTATGCATAGGATAGCTAGGTGACCCAGTAGATAGAGTGCCAGGCTTGGAGTTAGGAAGGCTCCTCTTCCTGAGTACAACTCTGGCCTCAGACACTAGCTGTGTGACCCTGGGCAGGTCACTTAACTTTGTTTGCCTCAGTTTCCTCACCTGTAAAATGAGCTGGAGAAAGAAATGGCAAACCACTTTAGTATCTCTGCCAAGGAAACCCCAAAGGGGAGCACGAAGAGTCAGACCTGAGTCTGAACTGATTCAACAACAACCAAACTTGTGCATAATTGAGTACTTCCAAAAATATATCAAAAAAGTAGAAGATCTGATTCCTACGCTTGAGGAGTTAAATCACTTCTGTGAAGGGTGACCATTACTAATATCCCAAGGTTATTGGGGTTTTTTTTTCCATTTTGTTCTTAACAACAATATTTCCTAAATGGAAGACCATTTGGAAGGGAAAAGCTATTTCTTCTATCAAAAATATCCTTATTCTGAGGCATCCGTTCTGCCTCTAGAATTTCATTGAGCTAGAAGTGAATAATTCGTTCCTCAGTTCAAATGTTTCCAGAAATCTAGAATTTCTTGATTGTTTCTTTTCTGATTTTCTTTCATTCTTCTGTTTCTCTCCCTCACAGTATTCATGGCTCAGCACCATTACTGTACTAAACCTGCTACAAAATATCTTCTTAGCAGATCCTCCAACCCAGGGACAGACAATTTCCACTCCTTTTACAGTGTGCTTGCTGTTAAAATGCCCCAGTGGCAGAAGCCCATTTATCATTTCCCCAATAGCTTCACATCTGTTTTCCTCAGTTAAAACTAACCCTAACTTTTCTGTGACAGTTGGGGGAATTATGGTTGGACTGGGGAGAGTGTAATAAAATGAAAAGGTAAGCTTTATGCTGGAGGGATGGGAAGAAATCTTTGACACTATGCCAAAGAGTAAGCCGTACTGTATATAGACAAAATCCGTTGGATTGGGGGACAGTCAGCTGTCAGGCAAATTCCCCTGGGCTCTTCAGGGAAAGGCTTGATCTCTCTCAGACTTTTCTACTGTAACAGCTCAGGAAGGGGCAGAAAGAGTGAATATCCAGGAAAAGGCAAGAATGGAGGTAAATCCAGTGCAATTCCTCAGAGCCACCCTTTTAAATAACTGAGACTCGTTTGGGGTTTGCAGTGACTTGAGTTACTTAAAGGCAGCTAGATGGTCTAGTGGTTAGAACTGAGGACCTAGAGTCAGGAAGATCTGAGTAAAATCTGGCCTCAGATTACTAAGGGTAAATCACTTAACCTCTGTTTGCCTTAATCTATTGGAGAAGGAAATGGCAAACCACTCCAATATTTTTCTTTACCAGGAAAACTCCATGAACAGCCACAGTCTACGGAGTCAGGAACGGTCCGATACGACTGAGGAACAAGAATTAGCGCTTCATTTCCCTTTCATTCACAGAGATAACCTGTGTGGGATGAGATTCCTTGCATCCCCTTTCCTCACCTCTCCTGACAACGTCTAGAGAAGCAAAGGAGAGGAAAGAGTGGAAGGTAACGTGCCCTCCAGGGCACTACTTTGGAGCTGAGATGCTACCACGGTACCATATTTAGTCAGGGGTAGCGGGCAGCCCCGTATCCGGTATGCAGCTGATGGGAATTCCTGGAGGACCTTTGGCTTTCCCTTTTTGGGATGTCTCACACCTAGGGCTCTCCTCATTCTTGGAGATATTTATCTATCGAATTGGGTCAGGACTGTGGAAGGGAGGAGGGAGCGGGAGAAGTCACTGCAGCCTTGATTGATGGGGGAAGAATTTTAAGGAGAATATTAAGGACCAGGGTTTCTCCCCCGGGATTGCCTGTCCCTTTCTAGCTCCTTAGTGATTTACCAGCTCCCTTTTCCCTCTTCTTCCTTTTATGGGGTGTCTAAGAATGAATGTGTACGTGTGCGCGCTTGTGTATGTGTGTCCACAGAGGGTTGGGTTTTTTGGTACTTTTTTTTTTGGCTATGAAGTTTTGGGTGGTGGAAGAAAACTAAGAAATATGAAAAGCTTCCCTTCCCCCAAAGACTTGGGGCAGAACTATAAATGGCCCTTGGCTCCTAGAAGCCGGGAATCCTTGTTCTACATTCTGTAAAAATACAAAATCCCCTCCCCTTACTTTGTTCTCTCCAGTAGTGTCACCCTTCCTTCTTCTCAATCTTTCCCCTAGACTGAATGTGAAAAATAAACATTTTAGGAGGATTTGGAGAGGGGGCTGGGGGAGGGAATAAGACATGGCCAGGGATACAGACTGATGGATGCCAGCTCCTCACTCTTTCTGTGCCCCAATCCTTGGCCGAACCCCTCCCACTGGTCCCTGGACGGGGAAGAAGGGGTTAAAAGTCAAGGTTCTTGCAGCAGCTGAGTTTGGCAATTTAAAAAAAGGGGGTGGAGGAGGAAGAGATGATACCTTGTCTTCCCCTTCTCCATGCTCTGTACCTTCCCTACCACCTGGAACTTTGACGTGGAGACCCTGTTCAGCTCGATCCTCTCCTAGACCACGCACCCTGCTTCTCCAAGCATCACGCTCTTGGGGTCGCTTCATTAAATCTTCCCAGCAGGGGGCAGTATCCTGGGCCCAGACCCTCCCCCCACCCTCCTCCCCCCTCCCCTTTTCTCTCTATTCTCCCTCCCCCGCCCCATCCTTCCCACCCCACATCAGCTCTCCCTCTATATAGAGAGGCTGGAGAGGCAGAGGGGATTTGGACTGTCCCAGCTGTGAACTGTGCAGGATCCGAATTCTCCAGTTCCTTCTCCGCTTCCCCAATAGGATATCTGTAAGTAGTGGACAACAGGGGTCCGAGGGGAGTTGGGGGTGGGGGAAAAAGACTGGCACCAGCGCTCAAGATCCAGGGTTGAGGAGCTTAAGATACCTGTAATAATACTTTGGGGGAACTTTTTAGTTAAGATCAAAGTAAAGTGTTCACCGGGGCTGACTTTCTCTGTGTGCAAAAAATGCCTTGTCAAAATCTCAAAGCATCCTCATGTAAGGTATTTTTAATCCCATTTAAAAACGGGAATGAAGTCATTGGAACATCCACAGAAAAAAGAATATACCGTCAATTTTATGCAAGTCCTAGGCAGCCAGGTAATGAAAACTGGTCATCCAAGGTCCCTGCTTCTATTATCAAGTACATTTATTTATGCAGCACATTTTGTCCCCAAGTGACTTTACCATCTATGTCAATCTCCGTTTATGCACCTTACAAAGGAATTAGATACTTAAGGAAACAACTCAAGACAACACTTGTTAAGTAGACCCCCGCCCCCCCCCCCCCGCCCCCCAAATATCCAGGACTACGAAATCCATGTAGATTTGATTACAGAGTTCTGATACTTATGTTAAACTGCCAATTGCACAATGTCAGAGAGAGGAGCCAAATAGAGAGCTATGAAACTGAGTTATTTCTCTCTTGTGTGTTTTAAATGCCCTTTACAGCAATTTTTTTCAATGTGATAGAGTTCTAGCACATGGTTAAAAAACGTCAGCAGATGGCAGTATGTAAAAGTTTCTTGAGTTTCTGAGAATAAAATGCACCCTTTCTTTTTATAAGGCTGTGTTAGTCTCAGGGCTGTGTTAACTCAGGGCTTAATAGAGAAAAGCCTAAATCCCAAGTGTCTTTTGTCTTTTTTTGTGTGTATGATGTGTATTGGTAAGCATGTCTTTGAGGAGAAAATAAATGAGCTTTCTGTGAATTACTAGAAGTCTGGTTACTTTTCCAGAGGAGTGTTCTTTTCATAGTTTGAGAGTAAAGGCGAACTAGATATAAATGGGGGTGGAAGCTGTCCCTTATGAAACCTTCCCTTATCCTGCCAAAGCTGGCAACAATGCTCTTTTTATATCACTTTAAGAGACCTGATCCTTATCCAGACTTATAGTTTCTCTTAGGAACTGTTATGTTATAATTTATAGATAGTTATTTAGGTGCATGACTTAACTCTCCTATTAGGTTGTAACGTCTTTTAGGGCAGGGAACTCATCTGATGGATCCTTGCAGCATGCCCAAAAGCTAGCATAGAACTTGACCCATAATAGGTTCTCAATAAATATTTGTTGAATGGATGAGTGAGTGAACGTATAAAAATCTGAAATAATAGTGCTGTCAGAGATTTCTTAGTTTTCTTTCCTACATGAAAATGCTGTGATTCTTTCCATGTAAAGCCCTATGTTTTTATTATCACTTGGAAATAGGCGTGTTATTCCCTACAAGGTATTTGTTTTGAATTTGTTATCATTACATTTCTGTGGAACAGCTAGTATTGAGGAGAACATATCCTTTTATGGTAGCATTCATATGTTGAGCACCCAGAGCCCTTTACAAATTATTCATACTTGCTAGTTGTAAATCAAGGAATTTATCTTTCCATACCCTATCCCTTTATGAGATGTGGAGATGGTTGGGAAAGAATCCTGCTTAACTGATTTTAATCACAATTTTGAAGGAAAGACAATTTTGCTCCTATTATTTAAGAAGAGAAAACCAAACATAGTTGTGTGTATGTGTGAAAATAGTATCACTCTCCACATTGCATAAAGTCACAACAGGTGTCCTTGGTTTTAAACGTACAGTCTGTATTTTAAATATACAAAACACATAGAATTTCTTAGCTAGAAGAGAACTTGGAGACTGCTCAGTTGAACTCCTTGTTTTACAAACAGGGAAACTGATTCAAGGAAACTTACTGTGAATCTTTTTGTAAAAGAAGGCTCTCCCTTTAATTTATCTTTTTGTCAAATTTAACTGACATATTAGGGTGTGTTCTGGACTAGAACCCATCATTGGAACCTTCTACTATATCAAATGATGGGTTAACTATACATTTCAAGTTTTATTGGGATTTTTCAGAGACCTCACTCCATTAGAAAGAGGACAGGAAATCAGATTTACTGACACCATTGTCTTTCTCTCTTTTTCTTCCCTTATCCCTACTTTAAAAACTCATTTAAAAATCTTGATCAATACCTTAAGGAGAGACAGAATTTCATGAAGGCTACACAACAATTCAGAAGAATTTTCATATGGAAACAGGAGAAGTGATTTTGAAAACATGAGAGTTATCCATTAGTTCTGACAGATGAAAACCAGCAGAATAGTGTTTATCTCTCATCTCTATGATTAGTTCCAAGGCTCTGATGATTCTGAGGTACAGGTTTCCCTAGATTTTGAGATCAATAGTAAGGTATTCTAGGATTTGTTCTTTGACACAGATAGCATGCCCTCCCCTCACTTGTCCAGGCTAGAAACACAGCAAATGAATATAAAATCCCAGGATACCAATATTGCTTGGGACCTCTAAAGGTCATCGTGTCCATCTCTCCCGCCTACAGGCAGAACAACATCCCAGGCAGATGGCTTTCTGTCTCTATGGAATTCTTTTATTTTTTTAACTGTCATGCCTCATCTGGAAGATAAAAGGAGCTAGCCAGAAAATTACAAATGCCTTTGTACACAAATAGATCTCTACACCTCCTGCTAACCAATAAAGTTCATTTGAAAAAAAAAAAGAACTAAGTTTCACTGATGAGAATAATTTCTATCATGGGTCATTTTTAATGCTCAGATGAGTTTTGAGAAGGCAGGAAATCTACTTGATTGGGGGAACAGATTCAAAGAAGCCTATGAATGTTTTTTGTAAATGAAAGCTCTCTCATATCTCTTTTATCTTTTTGTCAAAGTTAGACAGATACACTTGTATTTGCCCTGGTACCTACTCTCCTCTTAAAAAGAAAATCTTATCTAGGATCTTGAGGAAATAAAAATAAGGACCAAGAGAGCACACTCTCTTCTTTCCAAAGGTCAGGATTCTTAGATTCTTAGATATATACTCGTTTGTGACTGTATACGATGACTTGTTCTGTTTGATCTTTTCTGAGATTGCAGAAGGAAAACAATAGTTAGGTTCTGCCATTACAGGAAACTACCTGGAGATCCACATGTAGAGAATTCCCTTATTCTTTGGAAATTCATAAAAGTCAAATGCCATCTAAATAATGGACTTAAATTCCATGTTTTGGGATTGAAATTTTGAGGCCACTCATGGTTAATACATCTTATTGTCTCTTCTTGGGTCTCCCTCCAGATACTAACTTTACCTGGGAGAACTGATGCATTCAGAGTTGATATTCCTGACCCTGTCACTGGTGACTTTTTATGATTTCAGAGGTGGTTCATATTCAGGATCCAATTCCAGATAACTATTGGCATCCCTAATCAATGGTGTCATTTTGGAGAAAATCGTGTGTCTCTTCACATGTGTGGGCCTTGGTTTTATCATCTTTAAAATGAAAGAGTTGGATGAGATGATTTCAAAAGCTCCTTTGAATTATGTGATCCTGTGTAGAAAAAAAAAATTCTAGCAAATACGTTCAAACTTGGCTCATAAGACACTAAAATGGTAAGGGAAATGAGTCAAAGTCTTAGATTTGCTTCTAGTTGTCTCCATGTTAATACTCAGAGTAAGATCTTTACCCAAAGTCTCTACTGGAAATAAAGTTCATCCAAAACAAAGTTCCTTAAAATCCCAAATCCCAAACTCTTGGACATTCTCTGTTGGTGTGCTTTAAACACTTGTTACAGAGACTAATGAACAACTCTTACAAAAGTAACGATGGAGATAGACAAAGAACCCAGAAACGAGTAATTGGCCAGGCTACAGGATCAGCCCTCGAGGAAAGCCACCTGTTTATTTGACTTTGAAGTTTTCATGGTGTATGGGTCTTAATTCAATTCAACAAACATTTATTAAGTATCTGCTCTATATAAGGTACTTGTTAAGCTCTGAAAGAAGAAAAAACAAAAACCAATTTCTGCCCTTAAGGAGCTTTTATTCCACTAGGGAAAAATGATAGCTAAAACTTAATGCAGTCCTTCAAGTTTTCGTAATGCTTTACATAAATAGCACTTTATATGGAACCTCAAAACAATCCTGTGAGGCAGGTACTGCAAGTATTATTCCCATTTTACAGGTGAGGAAGCTGTGGCTCAGAAAGGCCAAGTCCCTCATCCAGAGTCACAAAGCTGTGAAGTGTCCAAGATGGACACAGTCATGCTCAAGTGTCCTGATCCTAAATCCAGCACTGTAGGCACTACAGGACACTCAGATACAGTTCTTTTGAACATGAGAGATTCATGCAATTCAGGCATTCACTTAGCAGTACTTTGTAAAAGAGTTTTGACTGAGCCTTCATATCCTGCATCACACATCCCTGAGATATTCACAGGCCCTTAGATATTGTAATGGTTGATAAGGCTGTGGTGAACTCTGCTGGAGATAAGATGGGCCAGCGATCTGTCTCTTGTCAGAAGTAGCTCAGTCATCATTTGGGCAGCTAAGGCTGTTTGGGTGTTGAGGGCAGTGTTATCCAAGTATTGACTCATCAGCACTGGAGCTTTGATCTTTCTCCTAAGGGAACTGCCATTTCTTCTTCCCTTCCTTCCTTTCTTCCTTCCTTCCTTCCTTCCTTCCTTCCTTCCTTCCTTCCTTCCTCCTTTCCTCCCTCCCTCCCTCTTTTTTCTTTCTTTCTTTCTCTTCCTTCCTTCCTTCCTTCCTTCCTTCCTTCCTTCCTTCCTTCCTTCCTTCCTTCCTTCCTTCCTTTCCTTCCTTCCTTTCCTTCCTTCCTTCCTTCCTTCCTTCCTTCCTTCCTTCCTTCCTTCCTTCCTTCCTTCCTTCCTTCCTTCCTTCCTTCCTTCCTTCCTTCCTTCTTTCTTTCTTTCTTTCTTTCTTTCTTTCTTTCTTTCTTTCTTTCTTCCTGTCATGCTCAAGGATTTAGAAATAGAACAACAAGAAATATTTGTCTTTATTTCAGTATTTCAGGGGCTGATTTTTCAAACTTTCTTCTAGAATGTGGAGTCTAGATTCAAGTGCAACTGACATTCTTGTGTCACATTCTTTCACTCCTCTCTCAGTATCCATCTTTGCCTGCACCAACTCTGTTTGCATATAGCTTACTCATTCCTCCCAAATTTGGAAATCTAAACCCTGGCTGTAGATAATATTTTGCAATATCTAATCTATCTAGGTCTTTGTTCACACATCTCCCAGCACTGTTTCAATTTCTGTGTGTCCCTTTCTTTAGAAGAGGGGTTTTTATGTTCTTTGTCATCATAGGCCCCTCTTGCAGTCTAGTGAAGCTTATGAACCCTTTCTCAGAATAATATTTTCAAATGGAGAAAATAAAATGCATATGATCTCAAAGGAACTCATATATTTAAATACAGTATAAAATATGTATTATATATATGCATATATGTATGTGTGTATGTCTATAGATAGAGAGATATCTACATCTATATCTAGATAGATAGATATAGATATAGATACAGCAAATTCATTGATGCCAGGTTAAGTATCTGCTAGAGAATGATTCAGAGATCCATAGCCCAAAGGGACCTCCAAGGCCATCTAATCCATGACTTTCATTTTATAGAAGGGAAATTTGAGGGTCATGAAAGTTAATGATTTGCCAAAGGTCACGCAGGTAGTACACATCAGAGACAAAATATGAACCCATGTTCTCTGACTCCCTTATTTCCATTTCACTGCTTCTTGAAGCTTGCGAAAGTTGAGTGCTTGAAGAGCCTTCTTGCGCAGGGGTGGGTTGGAGCCAGCTCTGACTTGAGAAAGCCCATTGTCAAATTTTTCAGTGTGAGTACTTACACCTCAGATATCAACCATCTCTCCAATGAATGGCTTGATTTATTGTTTGTTGATTGTCTAGATTTAAGAAAGTGTGAATAATGCAGATTTAACTTAAAATGTATGTACATTTCTTTTTTTTCCTGGATTTCCAGTTAAACGTTTACCAGCATACCCTCCTATTGCTCTGCAAACATTGCTTGAACTCCACAGGAGGGCAGTAGAAACCTCGGGGAATTACGTCATTAATGGAATGGAAGTTAGTAATAACAATATAATAATATGTCACACATTAAGGTTTGCAAGCGCTTCCTGTTGTCTCATTTGAGCCTCACAGCCCCCCTGTTCCTGTGCCATTTTCTATGAGAAGAACTGAAGTTAGTTCAGTTAACAAACATTTGTCGACCTCCTATTGTGCAAAAGCACTGTGTTCTGCCTGGGGATATAAAGACAGAAAGAAATTTTATTCCTGTTCTCTAGGAACTTACATTCTGTCCAAGGGACACAATGGGTGTAATTACAAATAACATGCTTATATTATTTATAATATAAATGAGTGGTAACTGGAGAAGTGAGAAAACACTTGCAACTGTGGAGATTGGCAAGGCTTCTTGTAGGACTGCCTGAGTCTGTTAAGAGGCAGTGATGAAGAGTCTTCTTGGGACGTGGTAGGACAGTCTGTGAGAGAGATAGACTGCTGAGTTTAGGCAGTAGCTAATTATGCAGAATGACTGAAACCTAGAGTGTATGGAGTGGGGCGTGATGTAAACGAAATCTGGGAAGGTACATTGGAGCCAGATTACAAAGATCTCAAACACCAGGATGAAGAATTTTTTCTTTATTTTAGAGGCATAGGGAGCCACTAAAGCCACATAATCAGACCCGTGCCCTTGGAGGATTATTTTAGCAGGTGGGTGAAAGATGGATTGGAGAGAGGAGAGACCAGAGACAGAGACCAATTAGGAAACTATTGCAGTAGTCCATAAAGGGCCTGATCTAGTGTAAATGGACTTTTGAGTAGAGAGAAAGAGCTGGATGTGAGAGAAGTGAAGGTTAATTGACAAGACATAACCACTGGTGACTCAACAGAAACGGAAGCTTGGGGGAAGAAAAGATATGAGAGAAGATAACGAGTTCCATTTTGTATATGTAACCCAGCCAGGTGCAGATGTCTAGTAGGTAGTTGGTAATGAAGAACCAGAGTCCATGAGCTTAGGGCTGGATACATAGGATGGGGAATCAGCTCCATAGAGATGATCACTGAGCTCAGAATAACAAATGAGATTACTAGGAGAGAGTGTAGAGTGAGAAGAGATCAGGCCAGACCTTGGGGAACATCCACACTTAAGAGTCAGGTTGATGGATGTTAATCTTTTTTTTAAAGAAAAATATTTATTTTTAGTTTTCAACATTTACTTTTATAAGATTTTGAATTTTAAATTTTCTCTTCTTCCTTCTCTCTTCCCAAGAAAGCTTGCAATCTGATATAGGCTATACATGTACAATCATATTAAATGTATTTCCACATTAGTCATGATGTAAAGAAGAATTAGAACTGACGGGGAAAACCATGAGGAAGAACTCCCTCCCCCCAAAAAAGAGAGAGGAAAAAAATAGTATGTTTCAATCTGCATTCAAACCCTATAGTTCTTTCTCTGGATGTGGATAGCATTTTCTAAAGCATGATAATCTAACAAAGGAGACTGAATAGAAACCTGACCAACAGGTAAAAGGAGAAGCAGAAAAGCAGTGTCACAAATGATGAGGTGCTAGCTTTACTGAACTGAAATGGCGCACAGGGTAGATTCAATTTGAGCTGAAAGTGCGCCTGGGATACATCTAGTTTCTTTTTTAATTAGTGGGGATGGGGTATTGCCCTTGAGTGCAAATGGGAGGGGCCCCACCTAACTCTTGAAATTTCATCCCTTTTGGAGTCAAGTGAGAAATGAGTGATGGGTTGAGGTGGGAGAGTAGTTATGCCTTAGACTTCTAGAGTATAGCTTCTTAAACTGTGAATCAGGACTGCAGCCCACAGTTTAAGAAGCTCTGAAGGGGTTACAAGTGGAAAAAGTTTAAGAAAGCCCGTTCTAGAGTACTCTAAATCAAGGTGCAAGGGCAAGGATGAGAATGGTGATCACCATGGGGAGAGAGAAGATGCTCCCTTCCTCCCTCCCCACCCATGTGAGTTCACTGAAGCAAAGCCCCATTCACCTTACATTGAAACCAAGGGAAGAAAGTCTAACTGGGAGGAGGGGGTTAATGACAAAATTGGAACCTGCAGAGAAATCCAGTAGGTTGAGGACTGAGAAAAGACCTTAGAGGTTAGTCGTTAGGAGATAACTTTGGAGACAACAGCTTCAGTGACTGAGTCTTGGGGTCAGGAGCCAGTTTGAAATATTTAAGAGTAAGTGGGATTGGAAGAGCTGGAGGCAATGAGTATTGATAACCTTATCTGGGAGTTTGGCTATGAAACTGAAGAGATAAAAGATGATTTCTTGAGGGAATGGAAGGGTGAAGTGAAACTTTCTTTTTTAATAATAGGGAGACCCAGACATATTTGTAGATGTAGCTTGTAGATAATGAAAGATTGAAGATGAGAGAGAGATTTAAGTCAGTGGCATTCAACTCAGGTAGAAATGAGCGCCACTAATCTGTACCTAAGAACCCCTGCACATTGATTTCATTCTAAAATGTTAATGTTATCTGTCTTTTATTGTATTTTTGGTTATTTCTTTAAATATTTTAATCTGGGTTGCATTCCGAAAGTGTTTCTGTATTCAACACCTCTGATATAAGGGACAAGAAAAGAGAGTGGAGGAGAGATCAGTAATCCAAATAGGATGGCTGGCCTTGAGAAGAGGCAAGAACAGCCTCTTCCTCTGAGACTGGAGCAAAGAAGAAAATGGGGGACAGTTTAGTCCTTAATTGTGGAGTAGCGGAGTTCATGTTGAAAGGTCCCAGTTGCCTCAATAAGGAGTAGAAGGTAGGGCCTCTGCTGAAAAGGAGGAGGTAGGGATGATATAGGAGACCTGAGGACAGAAGAGAATATTGGTAATAGTCACTTAGAGAGTGTGACAAAATCAATGAGAGAAGGATAAAGAAGATTGCCATGTAGCGGTGATGGCCTGGTAGAGATTAATTAATACAAATTTGTAGTGAGCCCAATCAAAGGATGATGTGTTATTTCATCGAGTGGTATTCAGTAGCGTATGATTAAGAATAGATAGCTGGTGGGCTAAGACAGGGATGAGATTGGCAAAGCATGAGTGGAGAATTATACGGGGGACTAATAAGCATCCAAATGTGGAGAATAGTGTAGAATTGAACTGGTCAAATTCAGGGTCAAAATTTTGGGGAAAAAAATTAAGTCAGAGCATCAGTGATTGGAAGAGCAATGATAGGTAAAGATTGTAGTGGGGATGAAGAAAAGGACTAGGAGGAATGAGGCAGAGAGAGGATGAGGATCAGAACTGTCATGTGGATCACAGACGATAAACAATTATGGGTGGTGTGTGTCACTGAGGTGGAATGAAGATGTAGACCATGGAAACTGAAGTGACTGATCAACTGAGAGACCAAAGATTTTAAGGGCACATCAACATGTAGACTGAAGACCCTAAGTCTATGGGCAGTGGTTGGGGTTAGTCAGGTGTTGAACTTCTTGAGAATGGAGGGAGAGTTACCTAGAAACAGAAAGAAGGCTCTGGTTAGGTTGATGTAGATGAATGGAGTTGCCACTAAAGGAGAAGTTGCGCAGTGATGATGGGAATAGAACTTTGGAAATGAGAGTGAGGAAGGACAATGGGTGTGACTCCACCTCTTCCTCTTGGTCCAATGGGTGAGGAGATATGAGGCTACAGATGAGCACCTTCCAGAAAGACTCAAAAGTTGAATTGATAGTTAAGGTTATATTTTGAAATTAGAGTTCTTCATTAGTAAATTACATTGATGTCACTGATACACTGTAAGACTGGCCTTGGATCTAAGATGACCTGGGTTCGAAGTCCATCTTTGGTTCATATTAACAGTATGATCTGAGTAAGACTGAATCTCTCAGTGCTCTGGACAACTCTTTAAGATTATGACTTACAAAGAAAGTGCTAACCTGTATCAGTAGAGGTAGGGCCCCATCCAGGGGTTCTCGATGCCAAAAAAAATTTTCAAGTATAGTCCATATCCATATTGAAGCTTTGTTGGTCTCTAAAGTTTTCTGAACTTTTGATTCTCCTCTGCTCTTCCTGGTCTTCTTTGATCAGAGTGGAATTAGCACATCATAACTGTGCAGAGAGATGGAAAGCAATGCTCTCCACCAAGTAAAGTTCGTTTCTCTCTCTCCTTTTTTGGAGAGCATGAATTCTTTGGGGTTGATCTCAGTTTTTGCTTGTAGGGGTTGGATTAGAACAGGTTTCTGGCAGCAATTCCTGGGTTCTTATTTCTGCCATTAACTTTTTTTCACCAGTCTGTGGTTTATGGAAAGTTGTCTGCATTGTAGGCATCCTCTTCAGTGAAAATCATTTCGTTAGTTCTTCATTATATCATTAAGGCTAATCATGCATTTTCAGAGGGTTTGGGCAGGGATATGTATAGGTTGGGAGGGTGAGGTGGTGTGGAAACAAACCAATATGAAATCTACCCCATCTCATTTGCCTTTTGGGTTATACAGAGTAAATTGGACAGATGTGGTCTTTGTCTTCTGAGCTTGTAATTGGGACCGATGACATAAATGCATACAGATTTAAAGAAGTACAGAAAACTTAAGAGCACCAATACAGAGAGAGATAATGAAACATTTGCATTGCTTACAAATAAAGGATCAACTTATAGGAAAAATAATGTAGTATAATGGAAGGAGCTTTGGTCTTGGATGTAGATATGGGTTTAAATCTGACTCTAAGCTCTTTTTTTTTTTTTAAATTTGAGAGACAGTAGAATTGTAGATAGAATCCCAGATTTGGAGTCAGGAATTTCTTCAAATTCCAACCTTGCCACTTTCTGGCTATATGACCTTGGGCAGCTCTCCTCGTTTCTCTGAGCCTCATCTGTGAAATATGAAAATAATACCTCTGGTTTTCCATCTCACCAGCCTCTGATGAAGCTAAAATGAAATGTTACGTGTAAAATACTTTGTAAATTTTAAAGTTACTTAAATATCAGTTATTATTGTCATTTCTCTGAGGTTCAGTTTCCCCCTCTATAAAACAGGGTTCATAACACCTATTAACACATGTCACACAGTTATCTTGGGAATGTGCTCTGTAAAGTGTTATATAAATGTCGTTATTATTGTTAAGCCATTTCAATCATCTCCAATTTTTGTGACCCCATTTGGGGTTTTCTTGGCAAAGATTTTAGAGTGGTTTGCCATTTCCTGCTCCTGCTTATTTGACAAATGAGGAAACTGAGGCAAACAAGGTGAAGTGACTTGCCTAGGGTCATACAGCTACTATTTGAGGCTCACTTTAAACTTCCTCACTCCAGGTCCAGCCCTTTATCCACTGCACCACCTAGTTGCCCTTATACAAATGTTAGCTGTTATTATTTATGGTGAAATGAGAGAAGGGGTGAAATGGAGTCTAGAAAGAACACGGGAAGACCTATATGCAAATCCTGCTTCTGCCATTTAGTTTCTGTGTGACCTCTGGCAAATAGCTTAACTGCTCTTGGCCTCAGTTTCCTTGTCTGTCAAATGTGGGACCAGACTAGATGGTCCCTTTTAGATCTAAACCTCTGAGCGTATGACCTCCTAATAAGGAAATATGTAGGAAATTAATTAAATCTTTCTAATCTGAATATTATCTCTCAACATTAGATGAGGTAGTCATCTAATAATCTTGCTTATAGTCTCGATCTAACTATGTTTCTCACAAAAAAAGAGGATAAATACTGCTTCATGGAATGATTCATCAGTTTCTCCCTTTTCTGAGTCAATATCTGGGAATCATGCCTTCTTCCCCAAGAAGACTAGCTTCTCCAATGAACAAAATAATATTTATTTCCCCCGTGAAAAAGAGTGAAGTTCATCATTGGGATGAACATATTTACCTTTTCCATTTGTTCTGCAAAGCAAAGTCAGATTCTGTAGCTCCAAATCAGTTTCCCATTTTGGGAGTTTCTTTTAGAACACTGTTTGTGGTAGCTCAGTGGAATGATTTATGATAAGAGTGATTTAGTCTGTCTCTCCAGCTCATCAAAGAGGCCGCTGTGGAAAAGTGGACATTGATTTTTAAATATTTTTAAATATCATAGATGTTTTCCAATATTCACCTTCCCCACAGAACCACCCGTTGTCACAAACAAAAACAATTAAGCAAAATAAATTGACCTCATGACTGATAGTTTATGCAGGATTCAGCACCTATGGTCCTCTAACTGTCTCCCAAGAAGCTAGTCATGTGCTGTCTGAAACCAGGGTTGCTCAATCCCTCCAATCTGAAATCGGTCACCTCTTAGTACTGTTTTTATTTACATTACCGTAGTTATTATGTATATTGGTGACATCTGCTGTCTGTACTCTGCAACAGTTTATACAATTCTTTCCCTATTTCACCTACATTGAAAGTGCAGCGGCCACTTAAGATGGCCCTGGGGGCGTTGGCCTTCATTCCCAGTTTGGACTAGTTAGACTCTTCTTAGGCAGCCAGGTGCTACTCCTCCCTACTCCCATTCTCAAAGGCTCACCATATGGATGCCAGATACCCCATTGACTTAGTCTACTGCAATTCAGAATTCACAGACTCAAGTGATTCACCAGTCTCAGCCTCCTCCAGTAGCAAGGAGCACAGGCAAGCACCACCATGCAAGAGCAATTCATATATATTTCCATTTATTTCCCTGAATTTGTCCTTTCTAACATTGCCAACAATATTCCCTTATGTTCATGTATCACATCCTCAATTTCTTGGCACCTACTTTCTTCCTAGTTGTATATGGGGGACACAAATGGACACTGATTTTTGTGATAAGAATAACTTCTCACAGATCAGGCCAAATTCTTCATTATAACTTCAGAATAACCCCTGCAATAGTTGTTACTGAAGTATGAATGTGTGCTATATGATATGCCTTGATTGTCACACATCCTCATTCTGGATGACCATTCTTGGAAGAGAAGATTGGAGCTGGAATATGTTGGCCAAAGAGGCTCTACCTCCTGTAGTTACAGTCCAAGAAAATTTTCTTCTGGAATGAATCCAATTTGTATGTGAAAAGCCCCACATCTGTCCTAAGTACCTGAAAGATGTCTGGTCTACTCATGATCCCCCAAATCTATCTTTGTTCTTTCCATTCCAGTTCAGAATGCCTGCCTTCTTCTGTCTACCTACCTAAATCTTCTCCATCCTACAAGAACTAATTCAAATTATCTCCCATTGTAATGCTCTGATCATCCCAAGATCAAATGATTTCTCCCACTTTTTGAATTCTTGTAGTGCTTCTTATCTGGAACCAATCATTGTGCTACCTAGTGTTAATCACCTTTTTCTCTTTTTTCTTTTTCTTTCTGTTGTAGAGCTAGTGTACTGCCAAGCATAGAGTGAGTGCTTAAGAACTGCTTATTGACTGATTGATAGAATAAGGACAGGAGGATGTTGTAATGGAAAGAACCCTGGATTTGGGAACTAGAAGGCTAGGGTCTGAATCTTGGCCCTGCCACTGACCAGCTCTATTTTCTTGAATTAGATAATTTCATTTCTCTGGACTTTGGTACCCTAATTTATAAAATGAAGGGATTTGACTAGATAATAATAGCAACAACAATAATATAAATAGATAATATTTACATAGTGCTTCCTATGTAGCAAGCATAGTGCAGATGACCTCTGAGGTAGCTTGACTCTAAAGTTCTAAGATCCAATGACTAGGGTATCTCCAAGATTGTTTCTTGCTTTGACATTCAATTTAACTCAATTCATAGGATCATAGATTTAGAACTAGAAGGAAACACAGAGGTCATCTTGTATAATCATCTCATTTAATAGATGAGGAAACTGATACCCAAAGACCCTTGGTCAAGTGGCCCAACCAGGACTGAAACCCATGTTCTCTGGCACCACATCTGAGGCTCTTTCCATAAACATTTAGCAACTATCCTCATTCAAAACAAAAGTCAAGTGCAAGTCATGTCATTATTTCTGTGATGGCATGGTCTTCTTCGGCAACGAAGGACGAACACACACAAAGTGACCAGAACTGGTTGTTGTCCTTCACTCTCAAAGAGGACCAAAAGGACATCATCATGGTGGCATCAACGTCCAGTGTGTCGGACTGTGGCTGATCAGTCCAGTATGAACTTAGAAAGCTCTACCACAGGTCAAGCCAGGTCAAGGTCCACGTGAACATTTGGAGTGAAGATATCCCTACATTTGTGCATCTCACGTTTTCTTTGAACTTCACTCGTAGAACACAGACCCTTCTTTGATGCAGGCACACCAAGCCTGGTGGTCCTTTGCCAGTGTCTCTCATGTCACACAATCATTTCCTAAGTTCTTCAGAAACATCTTGAGAGTGTTGTATTGTTCTTCTGACCTCTGTTTGCCTCAGTTTCCTCATCTGTGCAATGGAGATAACAATAGCAGCTTCCTCCCAGGGTTGATGTGAGGATCAAATGAGATAATATTTGTAAAGTGCTTAGCACAGCCCCTGACACATAGTAAGTGATATATAAATGTTAGTTATTGTCATTAAGCCCAGGGCTATGGGGGTCAGCATTCTTTCCACTACAGGGTGCTGTCTCTTTACACAGAGAGTGCATGTTAGTGGGGAGGGGAGATCTTGAATTCAAGGACCAGCTAGTGCTCCAGAATGGAGAATGATGGTGAAGTGTCCCAAAGATCTTGGTAGTTTTAAATGATTTAAAACCACTATAAGACCTTTGGGACACACTATATAAAACAAGACTGAAAAGGTAGGTTGGAATCAGATTTTGAGTGCTTAAACAGGAAGTGAAGTCACTTGTATTCTCTCCTGAAGGAAATAAGGAACATCTTAGTGTTTTTAAGAAAGTGATTGGCATGTTTTGTATCCAGTGGTGTGCTGGAGCCAGTTTGTACCAAATGGCAAGAGCTGATTGTTAAATTTTCAGTGTGAGCGTTTACACCTTGGAAATTGGCAAATGTTGTAAACCAGGGCTTGATTTATTGTTGTGCTGATTGTCTAGACTTAAGGAAATGATAGATAAAATGTTAGTAATGCAGATTAAACTTAGTGATGTTGTGGGTGCATTTTTTTCCTCCCAGACTGCTCTTTGTAGCATTTACCAGCATCCTCCTAGTCATATCAGTAGAGGAAGATCATTAACAGTACAAGGCAGTTTGAGAAGATTAGTTTGGCAGATGTATGGAAGATGAATTGGAAAGAGCAGAAGCAGAAAGACTTCTTAGAGAGACTACTACAGCAATCTAGGGAAGAATGGATAAGGACCTGAAGTAGATTGGTGACTGGGGGACTAGAGATGGGATGAATCCAACTATGGATGTTACATGTGTTGTGGAGGAAGAAACAAGATTTGACAATTGATTGGGTATAGGGGTGGTAGTGAAGGAGGGGAAGAGTTAAGGATAATTCTCAGTGTGCAGATTTGGATAACTGTCAATGTGGTGGTACCCTGAACAGAAATAGGGACGGGTCTATGGATCATTAGTTTTCTTTTGGAAAATTCACTTTTCAGAGAAAGTCTCAGAAGGAGTATAACCTTGAGTGACTATTGGTGCCTTCAACAGAAACAGAAAGGGAAGTTTGGAGTAGAGAAGGATTTGGTGAATATTATGGGTTCTGTTTTGAACATGTTGAGTTTATATACTGATGAACACCCTGGTGGAAATTATGACAGTGGACACAAACAGTAGTACTGGTGGTTGGAGATGCAAGCCTGGGATTCTGACAAGAGATGAAATCTGGATACACACACTTGGCAGTCAGAGAAAGAAATTGAATCCATGAGAGCAGATGAACTCACTAAGGGGGAAAGTGTACAGAGAGAAGAGACCCAGGACTGGGTCTTGGGAGACATCCATGTTTAACGGGTAGGATAGAACTTGAAATGGAGGATAGTTTTTTACCTTTACTACTAGACTGTAAATTCTTTGACGGTAGAGATGTATTCTATGCTTCTTTGTATCTTCTGTAGCAGGCAGCATGATCATTAAACATCATGTGGAATTTGTTGATAGGCTGTTGGATACGGTAAAATATTCTCTAAGGCAGGGGTTCTCAATATGGGAACCACAGAAACCTAAGGGGTCAATGAATGGATTTCAAAGATCTATGATCTTTGATAGGAAAAAATTTACATCTTTATTTTCACTAACTTCTAACTGAAATCGAACATTTCCTTCAATTATTTACAAGCATTATTCTGAGAAGATGTCTATAGATTTCACCAGACTGCTAAAGGGGTCCAGGACAGAAAAAACAATCCCCAATATAAAGATATGTTTAAGGATGAAGTCAATTCAATAAACATTTCTTAACCACCTGCTCTGTGTAATACAAATCGCACCACTTCAAAATTTTTTATTTCAAACATGAAATAAGATATAGTCTTTACAATGAAACTTATAATTTCTAGGGGGAGATATGACAAATATACAAATAAGTAACATACAGATTATAAGATGCATATATAGGCATGACCTAAACAGAGAGTGTTGTGAGATGTTTGAGAAGGGAGAAAACTCATAGTTGAAGGACTGAAAAAAGTTTTGTGAAAGAAGTTGCATATACATAGGGCCTTGAAAGAAGGGAAGAAATTCAAATGGCTAAGATGTTAGAGAATACTGTCCCAAGCATGGGGGGCATTGTGCACAAAGGTATGAACGACAGATGAAATCAGACAATGATGAACGCACTTATTTGACTGGGATGTATAATTTGTGAAGGGTACTGGTAGGAAATAAGGATGAAAAAATAGATTGCAGCTAGATTATGGAAGATCTTGAATGTCATAAACATAGGAATGATGAGCTCCTAATTCCTTGAATTAGAAAGATTACTTTGTCAGAAGTGTGATGGGCAAATTGGAAAGGGAAAAGACTGGAGGTAGTGAGTCCACATAGAAAGCTATGACAAAATCTAGGTGACAGATGGCTAGATAATTAGATTGGTTGAAGTGAGGATGAATGGAAGAAAGGGGAAGATTCACAAATGTAAGAAATGAGGAAATAGAATTAATAGGATTTGGCAGCTAATTGGATATGGAGGTGAGGGAAGAGGAAAATCCAAAAATGACCCTCAGAGCTTGATCTCCAGGGGAAGAATTGTTTTGCCATTAGTGGAAATAGATTCAGAGGAGGTGAGTGTTTGGGGAGTTCGACATGCAGAGTTTGAGGTGACAGGAAGACATTTTTTTAGGGATGTTCAGCAGGTAGTTGAAATCCAATCCAATCTAACAATCAGTTATTAGGTGCCTATTAGGTACAAGGTGCTGTGTTAGACCATAGAAATACAAAGATTAAAGAAAAAGTAATCCTTGCCCTCAAGGAGCTTGCATCCTATGTGTAGACACATAAACGTATAGATGACAATTTGAGGAGGGACAGAGCACAAACAGCTAGAAGAATCAGAAAAGACTTCCATTAGAAAGTAGCACAGGGGCTGAGCCTTGACATAAACTAGGAATCCTGGGGGAGCGTGAAGGGAGGAAGAGGAAGATGAAGTACATTCCAGACATGTTTATATAAAGACAGAAAGGCCAGAAATGGAATGCCAAAGAAAAAATAGGCTAGATGTAGAGCGTATGAAGATTAATGTAGAACAAGCCTGAAAAGGTAGGCGGGAGCCAAATGGTGAAGGGTTTTAAGTGTCAAATTGAGGGATGTCTCTTCTATTATCATAGAAGCAGTAGAAAGTCATGGAAGATTCTTGAGCAGGGTCAGTCTTATGCTTTAGGAAGATTATTGTTTTTATTTTGTTCTTTATTTTTTAAATTCAATATTATCCTATTTTCAATTCCAAATTCTCTCTCTCCATCTTTCCCTCCTGTTGAGAAGGCAAGAAAAACAAACCCCATTACAAATATGTAAAACATGCAAAACAAATTCCTGCATTAGCCATGTCCCAAAAAAAGAAAGAAAAAGAAAGAGAAAGAGAAGAAAATATGCTTTATTCTGCACTCTGAATCCATCAGCTGTCTTTGGGGAGGTGGATAGCATGTTTCATCATGAGTCCTTTGGAATTGTGGTTTCTTATTCAATTAATCAGTTACTAAGTCTTTTGAAGCTGATTATCTTGACAATGATGCTGATACTGTATGAATTGTTCTGATTCTGCTTACCTCATTTTGTATCAATTCATACAAGTTTAGTCAGATTTTGTCTTTAACCTTCCTCTTCATCATTTGTCATAGCATGATAGTGTTGCATCATATTTGAATACCATAGCTTATTCAGTCATACCTCAATTGATGGGTATCTCCTAAGCTTCTAATTCTGTGCCACCATGAAAAAGAGTTGCTATTAATATTTTTTGTATATGTGGATCCTTTTAAACAAATTATTTTGGAAACTGTTTAGTGGGTGATTAGAGAGAAGAGAAACAGAAGGCTAGGAGTCTAATTTAGAGGCTATTCTAATAGTCTTAGTGAGAGGTAATGAGGGCCTGAACTGGGTGATGATTCTATAAATAGAGAAGAAAAAAAGGCATAGGTGTAAGAGATATTGTGGAGGTGAAACTGATGAGATTTAACAACTGCTTGAATAAAGGAAGTTATGGTAAAGGAGAAAAAGAGTCAATGCTAACTCTGAAGTTGCAAACCTGGGTGACTAGAAAGATAGTAGTGCCCTCAATAGGATCAAAGACATTTGGAGAAGGAGCGGGTTTAGGGGAAATGATAGCGAGTTTTCTTTTGGATATGTTGGGCTTGAGATGCTTAAGGGACATCCAAGTGGAGATGTGGGACTAACGATGATAGGTCAAGGGTAGAAATATAAATTTGGCAATTAGCTACGTAGAGTAGGTCATTGAATCATGATCACTTCTTGATTTGGTTACCAAAAGATAAACTCTATGTAGATATGATAGCTCTCTTCAAGTATTTGAAGGGCTGATAACGAGAAAAAGGGATTTGACTTGTTTTATCCTCAAAAGATAGAACAATAGGTGGAAGTTACAAAAAGATAAATTTAGCCTTGAAGTCCTGAAAAACTCTCTAACCATTAGAATTGTCCAGAAATGGAATGGCCTTCTCTAGGTGGAGAGTTTTCCCTCTCTGGAGGTCATCAAATAGAGGCTGGATGACCACTTACTTAAATGACAGTCCCTTCTCTCTAAAATTCTGTGATTCCATAACTTTATCTTATTTTTTCCCTTCTGAAAATAAAAGATTGATCATGGGAAATAAAAAAGTGCTTTATATTCTCATTTTTTGTTTTTTTTTTTATGTTCATTAAAAAACACATGTTTCCGAGAAAACAGCAGTTTCCTTTATAAATGAATTTCATGGAAGAGGTGGGGAGAAGGAAAATTTCAGAAAGTTTAGAAAAAGATATTTATGCAAATTATTATTTCTAATAATGAATGTTAGAAAACTATCACAGTTATAAAGAATTCCAGAATTTTAGGCCATCAGAGGGAACAGTCTTGAATAGAAAAGAATAATCCTAAATGAAAAAAAATCAGTTTTAATTTATATTCTGTTTGGATCAAAAAGCATCTTTTTACTGACAGTATTGTTATGGCATGTCATATCTCACCTCTCTTAATATTTTATCATACCTTTCATAGATTTGTGACAGTGTGGTACAGTACAAAAAATATTGAATTTAGAGTCAATGAACCTAGGTGCAGATTCCAGCTTTGTCACTCCTTACCTGTTTGACCTTGAAAAATTTGATTTATATTTCTGGGCCTCAGTTAACCTAACTCTAAAAGGAAATATGTCAAAATAAATTTATTTAAAAAAAGAAATTGGCAGGATCACTGACTTCATGAAGATTGATGCTGGTGAGGCTGGTGATCAGCAACGCCAATTTCTGTCCAACAAGGAAAACATCCTTGCTCTTTTGAGGTCATGTGTGCAAAGGATATTATTACCAGTAGCTTTGCCACAAAACTCAAAAGTTTTGTTTTGCACAATGATAATAAGCATTGGATTTATCTGCCTTGAAGAAAGGGTATTGATCTTGTCATTAATAAAGTGATTAAAAAATGACAGCTAAAAGAGAAGTTGTTAAATGATTGTAGATATAAGTTTCTATGATCAAATAAATTTATTACAACATGGGAAAATTATTTTCATCAGTTCTGGTAATTGACATTACAGTCAAAAATCTATTTTCTTTATATACTCTGATTTGCTGAAAGACAGTGGTGTAGATTTTATTGCATTTAGTAATTTTCATAGTTTTATAACATTTTATAGCATGTATAATTTCTGTATTTTTGAATTTATCAGATTTTATGAATTAATACAAGATTAATTTTTGAGAGCATTCCATAGGCATGCAAAGTGTTTATTTCATGTTTGTCCTATTTATTTCTTTCCATATTAGTTTTCTTAAATTTTATTATTTAATAAATTTATTATTTAATAAATCACATAAATATGGTTTATTAAATCCATTTTATTAAATAAAAAGTTGAGCACACAAAAAAGAAACACATCCATTTCACCCAGTCCTTAAATCTTTATGAGACCCTACCATCCCAAGTTTTTGTGTTTTTCTTCTTAGTCAAACTCCCACACTTTCGCATCCATGTCCTAACACTAAAATCAAAGGTTTGGACTAGATGACCTCTAAATTCCTTTCCAACTCTAAATTTGTGATCTTATGGTCCTGTGGAAGACAGAGACCTTGTCTTCTCTGTGCCCCCTAACATAGCATGGTACAGAGTCTTTAGAACTGGATTCAAATCCTACCTACCTTTGACACTTAACTTCCTGTGATAATTAAGTCACTTGGTTATCCTGATTCTGTTTCCTTTTCTTTAAAGCAAGAGGGATAGACTAAATGTCCTCCAAAGTCCCTATGTTCTTATGATCCTGTGATCTTTCACTCCCCACCCTTCATTCCTTTACTTCTAATACTACACAATTTGGAGTTATAGTAAGAGTATATTTGCCCAGACTCTCCTTCTCCCTTTACCCAATTACTTACAAATCAACCACTGCATTAAGCATTGGTGAGGGGTGGGGGTGGGAATACAACAGAAATAAGTTCTTGACCTCATGGATCAAGGGTCCTGTGACCCTAGGAACACAGCTTTGGGGCTTTTCCATTCATAAGCATTTCATAAGTATTATTTGATGATGATTGGTGGATGGTAGGCTGCCTTCACAGCCAATAACTCCCTTCTCAACAAATGGAGTTTATTTGGAAAACATGCCTCATCCCAGACTGATTCAGACCACATTTTGCTTATTTCCCAGGTGATCGCTGAGACACCATGGCACAGAAAGGTCAGCTCAGTGATGACGAGAAGTTCCTCTTCGTGGACAAAAACTTTTTCAATAACCCAGTGGCCCAGGCCGACTGGTCAGCCAAAAGACTAGTATGGGTCCCTTCAGAGAAACAGGGTTTCGAAGCTGCCAGCATCAAAGAGGAGAAAGGGGATGAAGTGGTTGTGGAGCTGGCTGAGAATGGCAAGAAAATCACAGTTGGCAAAGATGACATCCAGAAGATGAATCCCCCCAAATTCTCCAAAGTGGAAGACATGGCAGAGTTGACCTGCCTCAATGAAGCGTCTGTGTTACATAACCTGAGGGAGAGATACTTTTCAGGACTTATTTATGTAAGTACCCTGGGGAGGGCTTCTCCTAGTCTTAAGACAATCCTCTTTCTAGTCAGTTGGGGGAATTGTGGGAGCCTTTGGGACTAGCCAGGCAGACACCAGGGGGAATCCCAGTGGCTTCCCAAACTTAACAACCTCATGTGGCATTACTTTCTTCCATTTACTTAGGCCTAGGGACAAGGAAGCTAGTGTTTTTTATTTCCTTTTAGAGTCAACGAGTCAAGTGAACACACATTTTTATGAAGCATCTACTATTTTCCAAGCACTGTGGTGAGTGCTGAGGATGCAAAGATGCTACAGTCGTCCCCAATCTCAAGAAATTCACAGTTCACTGGTGATGACATGTGAACAACTGTGGACAAAGACAACATTTGCAAGAGAAATTGGAGATAATCACAGAGGGAAGAACATAAAAAGCTTTTTGCAACCTTCCTTGAAAAGGTTATCCTGATTTGACTTTGACAAGCTGGAAGCTAGGCTGTCATAAGAGATAGTCGAGGGTCATTCTGGGATCTCCAGAGAATGCCTCTGTAATAATAACAACTTATATTTACATGACATTAACTTCTTTAAAAATTAATTTACTCATTTATTTTCAGTTTTCAACATTTACTATTATAAAACTTTGAATTTTAAATTTTTCTCCCTTCCTCTCCCCCTCCCCAAGATGGGATGCAATCTGATATAAGCTGTACATGTACAATCATCTTAAATGTATTTCCACATTAGTCATGTTGTGAAGAAGAATCAGAACAAAAGGGAAAAACCATGAGAAAGAAAAAAAACAAATAAAAAGAAAAGAGGATGCTTTGATCTGCAGTCAGATTCCATCGTTCTTTCTCTGGATGTGGACAGCATTTTCCATCAAGAGTCTTTTGGAACTGTCCTAGATCGTTGCATTGCTGAGAAGAGCTAAGTCTTTCAAAGATGGTCATCGAACAATGTTGCTGTTACTGGGTACAATGTTCTCCTGGTTGTGCTCACTTCATTCAGCATCAGCATTCACTTTTAATTAAACAGTTTTCCCACAACAGCCTTTGTAAGGTAGATAGTATAAGTATTATTACCCTCCCATTTTACACATAAGGAAATTGAGACTGAGAGAGGTCATGCTTTGCCTATGATTGATCACACAGCTATTAAGAATGCGAGCCAGGATAGAACCCCATGGGCTCTGACTTTATGGTCAGTGCTCTTTCCACTACCTCATGTTACCCTGGAGAAAACCCAAACTCCTAAGTCCTTCTGCTCTGGAGACCTACGTGTATCACCAGGAGAGAGCAGATTTCACCTAGAATAACTTATACTCCAGGGGAAACTGTGACTCATGAGGACATTTTCTTTTGAAGGATGGCAGGAGCTTTCCAAAGTAGGATGGATAAAACTCCACGATAGACAGACTGCCTGCATTAGTCCAGGCCTTTGTTTCTCCCTTCTCCCTACAGGCAGACACCTCCATCCCAATATTCTGCTGCCTCTTTGTCCTCTAGGAAGATCCATGGCTACATAATAGGATTCAATTTTTGAGTAGGAGTTAGACTGGGTGGCCTTTTCCACACCTTAAGATTTTATCATTCTAAGTGTAAGAGGCAGTCAGAGAAAAGAGAGATCAGTGTGAACTGGAGTCATTGGAAAGGAGACTTAAGTTGTGGCTTGAAGGATGGGTAGTCTTTAACTAGAAGAAGAAAAAGCAGACTTTCTCTCACATAATTAGTGTCTTCATCTTGCCATTGCAGAGTCCATATTTGGCATTTTGTCTGAAGAAAATTGCAGATTTGTTTTTGAGGAATATTAACTGATCAATGGAAATTTTGGAAAAGGATGAGAAGAAAATTGCCTTGTTAGGAAGGTCTTTTATTTAAAAAAAACAAAACACTAGTCTGAGCTGCTGGTGCAGCCCGCCAAAATGAAAAAACTGAGAAGCAAGTTTCTCTATTCAAAAACAATACCTGGGATGAAAATAGACTCAGAAAAATTATGAGACTCATATAAAGATGAAGAGACATAAAATACAGTCCCTAAAATATCTTTCCAGTCGTAGATGAAAATGTAATTAAACATCCCCAATTCCTGCTTTGCTTCCCTGGGTAGATTAGATTAAAGTCTTTCAAACCATGTGATGGTCTTGCTCTTAGACCTTTCTTTCCAGTTAATTTAATCACTTAATAGAAATTGTTAGCCATGAAGGGGGAAAGAAGGTACAGGTCAGGCCATCCAGCTGCCCCAAAGCAAAAGCTTTTCATAAGTGGGCTTGCACAGTGATTCTATTTCTTGCAGCTAAACTGCCAAGGTGAATCAGACTTTATTTTTATAATAAAGAAATCTTTTCTTGTTCTGGAAGGTGAGCTTAGAGCTGAGCCTTTTGTTAGCATTGGCTGAATTGTTCGAATCTTAGAGATAAAAGGGACCTTGGAGTTCATCAGGCCAGTGACTCCATTTTACAGAGAACAACAAGAACCTGGGAGGGGAAATCACTGATCCAAAGTCATAGGGTAAGTTAGTGCAAACTCAGGACCCAAGTCTTGACTCCCAGTCTAGGCTTCTTTCTTCTCTTAATAAATGTTTTGTTCATTTTTTTTTTAACGTTTCCAGTAACTTTCTTCATACCCCCAACCCTTTCTAATAACAAAGAAGCCTATTGAAGCGAAATAAATCAATGCAAGGGCCATGTATGCCTCATTCTGAACCTATACAGGGGTGAGGAACCTGTGGCCTTGAGATTGCATGTGGCCCTCTAGGTCCTCAAGTGCAGCCCTTTGACTGAATCCAAACTTCCTTACCCCTTGTCTACCATCTTTCTGCAAGACGAGGGAAACATATTTAATAATGTTTCATTGTTAGTCCTCTGGAGGGAAGTTGAGGCTTCCCAACTCCAGGGTAGACTCTCTTGTTACTAAACCATGTCACCTTTCCAATTTTTTGTTAAACAGAAAGTTTAACTATAAATATTTTTGCACACATGGGACCTTTTTCTCTTTGATCTCTTTGGTCCAGTAGTTGGATGAGTGGGTTAAAGGATGTGTACAATTTAATGACTTTTAATAGAGGTCCAATTTGTTCTTCAAAAATGTTGGACTAATTCACATCTGTACCAACAGTGTATTTCTTCCTACTGCCTCTCCAACATCAACCATTTTTGTCTTTTATCATCTTGTCATTCAGACAGCAGCTTTCTTTTCACACTTTTCCTGAGCCAATAAGTCATTCAACAAATATTTGCCAAGTGCCTAATATATGCTTAGAACTCTCTTAGGTCCCTGCCCTCAAGTTTCTTATAATTGAGTTGGGAAGATGTTATCACTCATAAACCCATTAAAAATAATGAAGTGATAAGCTGTGAGAAACTGACTATTAGAGCTATCAAAAAATGGCATGAGATGCCCTAGGTAGAGAATAAGTTGCCTATCCCTGTAGGTCTTCAAGTAGAGGCTAGATGTTCACTTATTAGGAATTTGTGGTTTTTAGTATAATTGGGACTAGACGACCTCTGAATCTCTCATCCAACTCCAAAATTCTTTCGCTTAAGAATCTTTTGTTAGCATTGGCTAAATTGTCATTTAATCACAAGGAGAGTTCAGAGGAAGAAGAGGTCAGAAGTGGGTTGGAAGTAGGCTTCCTAAAAAAGGTAGGACTGGAACAGGACCTTGGAGACAGACTTTTTCTGAGGTGGAGAAAGGAGGTACACCTCAGGAAGAGAGAAGCATAAAGAGAAAATTGGGCATCCTTATTCTTTGTACCCCATATTTCTCCCCTAAGACGGAATTCCTCAGTGAAGACAACAGGACATTCTTTCAGTTCTTTATTCTTCTTGGTGGGGGCAGGGAGGCAAGAAATGCCTCCCTTCCAAGACTCTTGCCAGGAGAACCGAGCATCCCAAGCAAGAATTGGCATAGCCATTTGGGGAATGTATGTCTTCCTCAGGATGGCAGGGAAGTAAAGGTGTCATATCAGTGGATTCTGGCTCCTGCCTCCTGCTGAGGGCAACAGGACCAGCCAGCTAGCAGACATAGCTCTGGTGTTTGTTGGCTTACTATATAAAGTGTCCAGGAAAACTTCAACTTTTTCCTAATATGGTCACAAGAGGGAAATCCTTGGGCTGATGTTTGAAACCTGCCCATGGCAAGGTGCCCACTCAAATGCCTGCCAGGACAAGCAACCCTTGGAGGTAGGAAGGACATGGCAGCTGATGTCCTGATGTAGACACAGAAAGATGATTGTATGAGGGAAAAGGGAGAGGAAAACTGAATCAACTACTATTATAACCTAATTAAAAGAAGAACAAGTCCCAGTGAATTTACATAATGACAGTATCATTGCCAGATTTATTAAAAAAAAGAAAAAAGAGGAATGACTCTGACCGAGACTTGTTGCAATCTACACTGTCCAGTTAGATTCTCATCAAATTAGGAAGTGTTTATCAAGTGTCCTCTGTGTGCTCAGCACTCTGCCAAGTGCCAGGGAGGCAGAGGATAAAAGAGAAGGAATAGACAGGACCCTCTGCCCTAGGAGAACTTGTGATCTTGATGGGGAACAAGATTCACGCACATGAAACAACTGGGGAAGAACACAACATGATGTACTGTCTAATCAAGGGTGATTATCTAGTATGGAGTCTACGTTCCACAGAAATCCAGGAAAAGGAGAAAAAAACATGATCAGCTGGGAAAGTCAGGGATGATTTCGTGGAGGAGTTAGGGACTCAAGCTTGGCCCAGAAGGACCTATGGGATTTGGTTCATCTTTTTAGAGAACTGACTGCAGAGACCAAGGCTGGACATCCCCTCTTGTTCCCCCGCCAGATCCAGAAAACCTCAAATAACCAATCATTGACCAGATTAAGGAAGATGGAAAAGGGAATAAGCATTTATATAGTACCTGCTGTGTGCCAGACACTTTTACAAATATCTCATTTGATCTTCATAACAACCCTGTGAGGGAAGAGCTATTATTATCCTCATTTTACAGTTAAGGAAACTGAGGAGAAGAGAGGTTGAGTAACTTGCCCAGAGTCACACAGGTAAGAAGTATCTGAGGCTAGTTTTGAACTTGGGTCTTTCTGACTAAGCTGAGCTTTAACCCCTGCGCTACCAGCTGCCTACAAAGAAGAAAGAACTTAACTCCTAGTCTGGCATCATGAACTTAAACCTGAACAGTTTCCAAGAGATTATCCCAGACCTAATCATTAGAGAAGTCTCATTTTGGTATCATCCCTATTCTCCCTAATGAGAGAATGAGGACCTTAGCGATTGTGCCACGTTATAGATAAATGCTAAGGCTACCCTATCCTGGCTCATTTTAGAGACCATTCGTTTGGCATCAGTGGAATGCTATACATGGACATCTTTACCAAACATAGGAATGGACCTCAAGAGCATTCTTCAGTTTTCAGACATATGCATTTAGTTTCTTAGGTAGGCAGTATGTAGCCTGAGGACTAGTTGATGTGAGTAGGATTCTGATAATCATGACTTCGCAGAATATGAGTTAGAAATGACCTTATGGATCATTCAGCCCAACCCTCTCATTTTACTGATGAGGAAGCTGAGTGACATCTGCAAGGTCACACAGTAAGAGTCAGAGCCTACTATCTTCTGAATCTAAGTCTGAGGGAGTCCTCAGGTTTAGTTTTCAGAAATGGTTTGATCAAGCAATCCGTAAACATTTATTAAGTGGCTCCTATGTGCTGAACATCCTAGGTAGGCTTTGGGGAAATTATAAACAGTAATAACTAGCCTTGATGTGATGGTCTAATGTTTTTTGACTACTTTACAAACATCGCATTTGATCCTCACAACAACCCTGGCAGGCAGATACTATTATTATCCCAGTTTTACAAATGAGAAAATTGAGGGAGACAGAAGTTAAGTGACTTTTCCAGGGTCACATAACTATGTATCTGAGATCAGAAATTGACCCACATCACCCTAATTTCAGGACCACTCTATCCACTGGTCTACCTAGCTACTTATATAAAGTTTAGATCAGAAATAATCCCTGTGGATCCTGGCTATAAGAACCTGATGGTCAACTGGAGAGATAAGATCCCAAAACATATCTGTAATGGACAATGTGACACAACTGTGTGTATGTGTGTGTTTATATATTTATAGATATATATATATAATATACACATAATACATAGAGGTATAATAATACATAGTACACATGTAATATGTAATATATTTATGTGCATATATCTGTTTAAACATATATTTATAAAACAGTACCATGTAAAGGAATAAGAGAAGGCTTTCTGGAGGAAGTGGCATTTTAGTTGGACTTTAAAAACAGGTAGAAATTCAACAGGAAAAGGTAAGGGGAGATTTTTCAGATATAGAGTAAATAGCTTAAGTGAAATACAGAGGCATAAGAGGACAGTACATCTTTGGGGGACAGACCTAAAGCTGAGCATAAAATCCACTGTATAAAGGAATAATGTGAGAGGTCTAGAAAGGTATGTTTTAGAAGGTTTTCAATATTAGGCAAAGCAGATTAAACTTTATTTAACAAGCAATAGGGAGCCCCTGAAGATTTCTGAGCAAAGGAGGGCATGACCAGTGTTATTCCACTTCCTACAACTTACTGTGTGGAAGTCATTTACCACCTTTCTTGATCTGTTTTCCCAGTCTCTAACATGGGAATTACAGTATTATTTAACTCTCCTCCACTTGCCTTCCAACAGTGTTGGAAAATGAGATGACAGCTACCGAGATAAAGGCACTATGGTAACAGGAGGCAGAGAAGATCCCTGCTACTACATGGTTCATTATTACCTGGATTCAGATATATGATAGACCACATGCCTGACCAACCAACCAACATTAACCATGAACGCACAGTAAAAGACTGATGACATTCATATAAGCAATAAACATTTATTAAGCGCTCACTGTGTGTCAGGACTGTGCTAAGACACAAAGGAATCCGAAAGACAGTCTCTGTTCTCAAGAATCTTACAATCTAAAGGAATGAATATTGATTTGTTCCTTCATTCAACAAACCTTTACTCCTTGGTTTATCAAGCGGGTGTTTGTCCTGCCAGTTTCACACTGTTGTTATGTGGAAGGGTTTCTAGTATAATACTAGAACTGAGCTGCTTTTTCTCTTTTATTTGCTGTTTGTGAATATCTTGGAGTAAGCAGATATCTGTGACTTTCCATTTGACAGACTTATTCTGGCCTGTTCTGCGTTGTGGTCAATCCCTATAAACACCTGCCCATTTATTCAGAGAAGATTATTGACATGTACAAAGGAAAGAAGAGGCATGAGATGCCACCCCACATCTACGCCATTGCAGATACAGCCTACAGGAGCATGCTGCAAGGTAAGTTTCAAAATTCCTTGTCCCCCCTGCATCTACTGGGCCTCCTCTTGAGGCCTGAGCTGTGGGAAACAAACCAGGTGGGGTGATGCAAAGGCACTTGAGAAGGGCCCTCCTGATCTTCCTCAGGAGGATATGAGGGGAGGTTCACCCAAGGAAAATTTATCACTCCCCTTGCCTGCCTCTGAGCGCCACACAGGCTACTCCTGGCTGGGTCAGGGAATTCTTTGGCAGGCAGAGAGGGTCCCTCAATGTTGTGACTGAAAAAGGGAAAAACCAACTCTGAGCTCCCTCATAAGGCAACCTCCCACGTGAGGAGGACTAAGGGACGGGAGAGAGGGAAAGAGGCGGGAGGAAATGGGTTGGGGAACAAATAGCTTTGGCAAATACGGGCATAGACTGTGCTGGGAGCCAGCTTTCAGGTCCTCACGAGACAAAGATGTTCTGACCTCCTCTCTCTGCCTTGTGGACCTGGAGTAGCAGTGGGACTTGCATGTAGAGAGCTGGGCATAAACTCCTTCCCCTCAGTCAGAGGCTAGGGATCTACTGTGCATGGCCTCAAATCCTCCCTTCTCCACAGCAGAACTAAGCTCTGCCTCAGTATTTCTTCAGTTTGTTCAAGTGCTTTGCTGGTTATGTAAAAAAAAAAATCCAAAAGAACATATTATTTCATTGGAAATGAATTAATTTAGATAGATAAAACATTTATTAAGGGCAGCTAGGTAGTGCAGTGGATAGAGTGCCGGGTCTGAAGTTAGTAAGACTCATCTTCCTGACTGTCTTCCTGATAGCCTCAGATACTTACTAGGAGGCAAGTCACTTTACCCTGTTTCCTCCTTTGTAAAATGGGGACACAATGGAGAAGGAAATGGCAAAGCACTCCAGTATCTTTGTCAAGAAAGCCCCAAATGGGGTCTTGAAGAGTTGAATGAGTACACAACAAAGAAGCATTTATTAAAAGCTTAATAAAGCTAGACAGCGTACTGAGCTAAGGTATCAGGATGTCATTCGTTGGTACATGTGTTGTATGAGGTGAGAAATAGTTAGAAGTTGCTTTCCTGAATGTAACTACTGTCCTTGGGCTCAGGAATTCTTAGATATCCTTAAAAATGGATATTCTGATCTAGGGCAAAGGGAAGAGACCCACTCTGGAGTACTTAGAAGACCACGTGTAAGGGAGGATAATTCCAGTTCCATTGTCATGTTTTTAAGAATGTGGAGGGAGGGATGGCAGCGACCTAAGCACCTGAAAAATCAGCCTCATGGGGCCTGGTCTCTTAGGAAATGGGCCTGGCCAGCTTTGTGGAGCTCATCCCGTCCTGAAGGAGTTTGGGGAAAAGAACCGAGGAACCATTGTTATTGAATAATGAAGCAAAACCACAAGGAATGCTGACCCAAGGATACTGGCATTACTTGGGAGGCTTGATTATTATTTTTGTATATGTTACTGTGGGAGGAGAGTCGAAGGGAAATTTTGTGGCCCACATCTTTCCGTTATTTATGCTGTATGTTCTACCTTACGTGGAAAGTCTGTAAAGATGGGAGGGCTTATATGGGGGGGCAGGCAAAAGGAGGTATGTGTGTATATGTGTGTGTGTGGGGGGGGTTGTTTGGTACTGAGTCATTCCGTCAGTCAATCAACCAGCAAGTATTTAGTGACCTTCTACAGTGTATGTAGCCCTGTGCTAAGCACTTGGGAAATACAATCCTTGTTTTCAAAGGAGCTGATGGTTTAGTTACTGAGAACCTTCTGAGTTAGAATAGTGGAAGACAATATTGTGCAGTAGGCTCTGAGCACTATGATATCTGAAGAGAAGGAGACTGGGGAGGGAGGGACACAGTGAAGAAAGTGGGGTTTAATTGTGTTTTGACAAATAGATCTTGGTGGAAGGGATCACAAAACGTAGTAATGTGAGCAAAGCACATTGGGTGGGAATTCATGGAATAGTAAGGAGAGCCTGCCTAGAGTATGAGGTCCAGGTTAGAATATGGTGGCCATTGAATCATATATCACCTCAGGGGAAGTGGGTGGGGGGAGAAGATACCTCATGCTGAGATGCTTCTTATCCTTCAAGAGTAGAGGTACAGCTACTGAAGTGTGTGGTCTCCTAGCCTCTAAGACTGACAGAAAAACATGAGTTACTTTTGGTGGAGGAAAGGTAGAAAGTCTCTGACAGATGTACAGGACCCCCACCCCTGGAAATCTGGGAGCAGAGGCAGGCGGCAGATGTGTTCCAGCAATATTATTTATTTATTTTTGCAATTTGTTCTTTTGGAATCACAGGGGACTTAGAGGTTGGGAAATTGAAGTTAAGTGAATTGATACAGCAAATGTGATGAAAGCATAATTAGCTTTCCTTGGTAATCAGTCCCTCTGGACACTTTCTTCCCCACATTGTTCCTGGGTCCCAGGAGGAATGAATGATAGATAAAATTATACTCTGACTGTAGAAAGGAAACTTGGATATTTTTCTACAGTCCCTGTACTAGGTGCCAACAAATATCTTTTCCCACCCAGTTACAATCAAACTAATATAACCCCTCTTAAAAAAAAAAGATAGATTTCATAAGCCAATAATTACCCCTTTTTGGTCTCCATAAACTAGGGTATGTTGATTTCCTAGTTAGAAAAGGATCATTCCTTTCTCTCTCCCTCTCTGCCTCCCTCCCTCCTCTTTCTCTTCCCTCAGTCCCTTCCGTGCCTCCCTTCTTCTCCCCATCTCTCACTCCTCCCTCTCTTTTTCTTTCCTCTTTCTCCCTCCTCCCTCTTTCTCCTTCGCTCTTCTTTCTCCCTCTCCCTTCCTTTTTCTCTCCTCCCTCCTTCTTCTTCCTTCTCTCTCTCTCTCTCTCTCTCTCTCTCTCTCTCTCTCTCTCTCTCTCTCTCTTCATTCCTCTTAACTTAGACAAGAGTGGATCCTGTTGCAAGGCATCAGAAACTCTTAATTTTTCTGATCTTGTGACAGAAATAGCTGGATGAGGTCATTGCTGGCAAGGATGAACTTGTAATCTGTTTTATTGTCCCCTCAAGGAGGTCAAATCAAATTCAACAAAGATTTGTTGTATACCGACATGAACACTGTGCTAAGCACTGGGGAATACGTAAAGGTACGCCAAAGTCATTTGTTGCCCTCCTAGCACAGTATCTAGGAGTCAGTGTGGTACAGCAGATAGAGCTTTGCCTCTGGAGTCTGGATCTGGGCTTATGTCCCATTTCCAATGCTTAGTACTTATGGCCTTAGAACTTCTCTGTGACTCAGTTTCCTCATTTGTAAAATGATGGGGTTCAACTAGATCTGGGATTCTATAAGGTACAGTTTATTGAAAACAGTATAAAGACGGGTCATGATCTTAGGACTTTATATACATTGGATGCTTTTAGTTTTTCAAAATATTTTCATATGCATTATTTTAACTGAGCCTCAGAAAAATTCTTTTGTGGCAGGTAAGGCAAGTATTATTATCCCCACATGATAGTACAGGAACAAATACCTACTTGCATGGTTTCACTATGGTTCTTTTTTTCTCCCCAAATAAAAAAAATCTATTTTTCTATTCCTTCCTTTTCCCATTGAAAAGAACAAAAGGAAAACAAAACCCTTGTGACATATATGCTTAATCCAGTAAGTCAAATTCCCATATTGGTTATTTTAAAATATGTATATATATATATGTTTCAAGCTGTACCTTAAGTTCATATCTCCATTAAGAGGTGGTTAACATGCATGCTTTATCATCTTTCTTGGCAAAGATGCTGGAGTGGTTTGACATTTCTTTAAGTCATTTTACAGATGAGGAAATGGAGGCAGACAGGGTAAAATAACTTGCTCAGAGTCACAAAGCTAATAACTGTCTGAGGCCAGATTTGAACTCAGGAAGATGCGTGTTCCTGACTGGAGGCCCACATTCTATCCACTGTGCCACTTAGCTGCCTCCATTCTAATAGTTTAGGTGGGTGGTGATTGAGGGAGCTAGGTATAGTGAATGGAGTGCCCATCTTGGACTCAGGAAAATCTGAGTTTGAATCTGGCCTTAGATACTTACTTAGCTGGGCAAGGTATATGATCTCTATTTACCTCAGTTTCCTCCCCTGTAAAATTGAGAGAATAATAAATAGCACCTGCCACCAGAGTTGTAATGAGGATCCAATGAGATGGCAATTGTGAAGTAACATGGTGCTTGGCACATAGTATAGTAGGTGCTATGAAATTATTAGCATTATTGTTATTACCTATACCAGGGGTGGGAAACCTGTGGCTTTGAGGCCACCTTCTAGATCCTTGGATGTGCTTTCTGACTGAGTCCAAGTTTTACAGAACAAATCCTGTTATTAAGGGGATTTGTTCTGTGAAGTTTGGATTCAATCAAAGGGCTGCACTTGAGGACCTAGAGGGCCACCACATATGGCTTTGAGGCCAAAGGTTCCCCATCAGTAACCTATATTAAGGTAGTGGGAGTAGAGAAGAGGGAACAGATCCAAGAGATCATAGAGAAGTGACATCAATAGGTATTGATAGCGACTTGAAGTGAGAGAGAAGAGTCATTGGTAACACCAAGTTCCCAGCATGGGGGACTAGAAGATGAGGGGATGGTACCATTAACTGAAACAGCTAAACCAGAAGGAGGAGCAAGTTTAAGGGCAAAGATAATAAACTTGGCTCTGGACATGTTGAGTTTGAGATCACAGTATGACTCCCAGATGAGTGTCTGACTCATCTAAGTCTGACTAAGAGATCAGGATCGGAGATGTACACTTGAGAGTTGTCTCTATAGAAGTGGTAGTTGAAGCCATGAGAGTAGAAGAAAGAAGACAAGAGAAAGCCATAGGATCACAGATTTGGATCTGGACAGGCCCTTATACATCATTTAGTCTGGTCCTTCATTGTAAAGATAGAGAAATTGAGACCTGAGGATATTAAGTGACTTGCCCAGGGTCATACAGTAGTGG
This sequence comes from Notamacropus eugenii, assembly GCF_028372415.1. Taxonomy (NCBI): domain Eukaryota; kingdom Metazoa; phylum Chordata; class Mammalia; order Diprotodontia; family Macropodidae; genus Notamacropus; species Notamacropus eugenii. The sequence continues at coordinate 96,194,487 of NC_092872.1, read as the reverse complement.
TAGAGGTGGAATTTCAAATCTGGGTCCTCTGATTCCAAAGCCAGCTCTCTTTCATCTGTGTCATACCACCATTTATTCCTTCTCACCCCTCCCCCAAGGACTCTTACTATTCTCTCTGCCAACAAGATCTTCAATAGAAGATGTGTTGGCAGTCACAGGAAGCTGTGGCATCCCTGCCTGTATACATAGACATCTATACCCCAAGATAAATATTTGGCTTCCCATATATCTGTAAAGGGTGTGATGTATGCTATATATACAGACTGTGTAAATAGACTTGCACCCACAAGATTCTGTCAGAAGTTCTGTCTCTCACTGTTTATTTCTTGGCTTTATGCCTATACTGCTGGAAGTAGAGTGTGGGTTTTTTTCTAGAAATAGAAATACTATCTCATTGGTCAAGAAAAATGCTCAATAGGATTGGTTGCCAAGTTGTCCTAAATCTCTGAAACTAGGTGAGAGTGTATTAAGGGCTCAGTGAATATTAATTAGTGAGAGGGTCTCTATATGTTTTCAGCACATAGGAAACCAATTTGTCCTGTATTAGTTTGCATTCACTTGGGTCTCTCCCTCGCCTGCAGCTGGATTTATTTGCTTAGTGGTTCTGGCCCAAAATAAGAGTTAACCAATATTAAGAGACATTTTATAAATGAGAACACAGATTTAAGAAACCCGCAACAGCTCGATAGAAATGAATGCATTTGAACAAATAAAAAAAATATTGACCTTAAATGTTTTTGCCAACAAACAGAAAATGAATATAGCACATAGAATAACAAGAAGGACTTTACATCTACATTTAACTGACTGTACTTTAGTCACCAAGTATCTTCTGTCTAGATTTTAAAAATGTTGTTTTCCATAAGTTGCATTTGTTTGTATGTTGCTTTGGAAATATCATAATAATAGCTAATATTTGTATAGCACTTACTAGGTGCTAAGTATAAATATGCTAAACAATTTATAATAATATAATAATTTGATCCTCACAATAATCCTGGGAGGTAGGTGCTATTTATTCTCCCTATTTTACCTATAAGGAAACTGAGGCACAGATTAAGTGACTTGCCCAGGATCATACAGCTAGCAAGTGTTTGAACTTGAGTCTTCTTGACACTTGTTCTATATCTATCTGTTTTATTTCCTCCAGTTTATCAGTCATATAACAATAGCTTGAATCTGGAGTTTGGGTCCTAGCTCTGAGGTTTACTATATATTCAGTCATGTCTGACTCTTTGTGATCCCATTTGGGGTTTTCTTGGCAAAGATACTGGAGTGGTTTGCCATTCATTTCCTTCTCCAGCTCGTTTTACAAATGAAGTAACTGAAGCAAACAGGGCAAAGTGATTTGTCCAGGCTCACACAGCTAGTAAGTATCTAAGGCCAGATTTGAGCTCAGGGAGAGGAGTCTTTCTGACTTCAGGGCTGGCGCTGTGTCTGCTTCACCACCTAGCTGCTCTGCTGTATAGCTGTGTGTAAATCACTTCATCTCTCTGTGCCTCAGTTTCTTTTACCTGTAAAATGATGTTCATGAGACTTGTACTGCCAACGTCACAGGTTGTACAGGGAATCAACTTACAAACCTTAAAATGCTACAGAAATGTGGTGTTAATACTATTCTTAATTATTACTAGTTAATATAGTTGTTGCTAATACTATTATTATTGTTGAACCCTGCTGTGTGCAGAGCATTGAAAAAGTCTGGAGTAGGAGAAAGATAGACAATTAAAAAATCTGCCTGCAGGCCATTTGTGGAGACAGACTATATACTGTTGGAGAATGTTGAAGAACATTTGCAAGACAGTATACAAACACATTTCCTGTCCTACAGGCTTTTAGCATTGTAGTGTTGACTGACCAGTAACGAGAAAGACAGGTCAAATATGTTCTGTTTGACCGCAGAGGAAAGAGTTAGGAGCCAAAGAGTGGAAGCCACAAAAATCTATAAGGAAAAACTTTCTAGCAATTCAAGTTATCCAGTAATAGAATGAGCTAACCTGTCGTGAGTTCCTCATCACTGGAGATCTTCAAGCAGATGTTGAATGACGCTGTAGGAAAGGTATACAGCTTCAGTTGGAGGCTGGAGCAGACGATCTCTAGGCCATGGAATCCAATAATTTTAGAGTTGAGTCCTTAGAATTCATTTAGTCTAGGGATTCTTTAATCTGAGATTCATGGACCCCAAAGGAACCTGTGAATAGATTCCAGGGGATCCTTTATTCTCATTAAAGAATAAATGAAGCAGCATTTCTTTTGATCATGAATGTAATTCTGTCCAGGTAAAATGGAAAATGTGTTGGATTTGGAGGAAGAAGGCTTCCTGTAATGGCTCCAAGTAAGCAAGTGATGTCTCTCTGGGGAAGTTCTCAAGTTGTCTGATGAGCATCTTGGATTAGATGCTCTCTGGAGTTCTTTCTAGTTCCATGCCTGTGATCACACTATGCTCCTTCCAAATTAGAAATTGAATGAGTCTGGGTTCTAATCCTAGCTCTGCCAGTAATAAGAACTTGGACCATTTATTGACAATAATTGGCATAAATATCATTATTCAATTTTATCTAGTATTGGAAGGTTTACAAAATGCTTTTCCTCACAGTAATCTTGTTGTGAGGTAAATGGGACAAGTTTTATTCTCCCCATTTTACAGATGAGAAAACTGAGTCTCAGGGAGCTTAAGCAAATTCTCCATGGTCACAGCTCTAGTCAATATTGGAGCAGAGTTATAAATCCAGGTTTCCTGATCCCAAGTCCAGGACTCTTTCCATTCACTGTGCTGCCTCCCTTTGGGTCTCAGTTTTCTAACTTCTCTGAAATTCCAATAAATCAAATAAAAGGAATAGTTGAGATAATCTTTAAAGTCCCTTTCAATTCTTATATTTTGTGATTCAATATCTTTTTTGGAAATTGTTTCCAGATATTGTGACATATTTTGTAAAAAGTATCCTCAAAATCTCAGTTGGTAGAAAACTTGATCCCAACTCCTCTATAAGTTGGAATGCTTTCCTCTGTGTCCTCAAAGACTGGTCATTCAGTCTCTCTACTTGAAGACCTTCAAAAATAGTAAATCCTTTGTCCTTTGAGGATGGATCTGGTTTCTGGAAAGAGCTCTGATGAACTGAGAGTGTTTATTCTGGAGGTGAGAAGATTTAGGAGGCATTATTCTCAAATATTAGAAGAGGATTCAGATTGATTCCCCTTGTCTTCAAAGCATATAGTTAGGACTAATGGGTGGAAGTTATAGGGAACTAGATTCTGGTTCATTCTAAGAAAAAGCTACCTAAAAATTAACATTGTTAAAATGGTGGGTTGCCTCAGGAAGTCTTCAAGTGGAGGCTTGCCTGATATATTATGGAAGGAATTCTTGCTTCACATAGGAACTGGAGGAGATGATGTCCCAGGTCCCTTCCATCTAACAAGATTCTGTTACTCTGTGACTGATTGAAAGGCTGTTTGACCATCTTCTGAAATCTAAATGGAACATTTAAAAAAAATTAGCTTCCTTAGTTGGATGAGTGTAGTGACTTTCCCTTCTCAGCTGTCTACCTAGCACCCCATTTTTCTGTAGTCAAGTTTTCACAAATAGGGTCTGGGTCTTTTAGACCATAGGTCAGCAAACTATGACTCAAGGGCAGATAAAACTTTATTTAAAAATGAAAATTGCAGGAAGTACAAAAACAGGCAGTAAGCAAGATTTGCTCCTAGTCCCTGGCATGATGTAGGGGCTTAATTAATACTTGCTGAGTTATTGAGGTACATACTCTACTCATATTGGTTTGGTAACACCTTTATATATGAAGGGCAGATTATTATTTGTAATAATAATAACACCTTTGGAACAAGCTCAATGTGGAGATTCTGAGACTATCTGCTATGGTAGAGTCTTATCCAAGAGTATGCTGGAGCCAGTTTACTACCTCTCAAGAGCTGATTGTTAAATTTTCAATGTGAGCTTTATACCTCAGGCCTCAGAAATCCACAAACTCTATAAATTGGATCTTAATTTGCTGGTTGCCTAGATTTCAAAAAATGATGGAGAAAATGTTAGTAATGCAGATTCAATTTAAAAGCGCATTGGGAGTGTATTTTGTTGTCATTGGTTTTTTTTTTTGGAGAGTCAGTTGTTAAGCATTTACCAGCACATCACCAGTCTTGTCCATTAATACTCACATCCATCCCATTCTAAAATGAGAAATGCTTCCTAACACTGGGGATCTATTTCTAGCCCTGGCCTTGAACTCTCTATTTCTTTATCAATATTTTTAAAAATTACTTTAAAATTTTTTTAACATTCATTTTTAAAGAAAATTTGAGTTTCAAATTTTCTCCCTCCTTTTTACCCCTCCCTCACCCATCAAAAAGGTTAATCAGTAACTCTAATTTATTTCCCAGGGTGGGCGATAGAGATGACTTCCTCGTAAGTCGTTTTGACCAGAGGGTCCCCTGATGAGAAGCTGTTCAATGGTATTGGGGACAGGAGAGGAAATAGAATGAATTTAATTTCTAGATACAACTGAAGTGTGTGAGAGCTCCACAGATATAGGACTCTTTTTCCCTGGATCCCAGAGTCTCCTGGCATGGGAATTACACCCTTTGGGCAGTTTAGCCAGGAACAAGTCTAAAGAAGCAGGAAGCGAGTGAGTGGAGCTCGAAGCTGCGTTTTCTCCTTTTATGGTCCGGTTGCCAACTTGCTGTTTCATAGTGATAAACCATCAGATTATGTTTGTGATCAGGCAGAAATAGCCAAGTCTGTTGGGAGCTGGGGGCCCTCCATGGTTCCAAGGGCAGGCTGGAGGAGGGAACTGGAAAGGGATTTGCCAAGTTGCTTCATCTCCTGGGAAAACTCACCCTGGATGTAGAGACCATGTGCCTCTTCTCACCAGGATTTCTGAGATGCTAACCACTTCTAAGAGAGGAGAAATCCAAGTCTGAGGGAGAGATTAGGGATGCCTCTTTATTTACTCAGCTGTTTAGAGTTGTAGGGAAGAGGAGGGAGAGGAACGAGGATGAGGTTTGTGAATCTAGGTGTCTTCAAAAGAGCACAAGGGCTCTGGTGTCTTGAAAACTGGGCAGTAGAAAATTAGCTGGCAGCTTTGGTGAAAGATCCCTTGAAGTCATTTATGACACTCATCCACAGATGCCTTTTAAGGGAGAAAAAAAGGACAGTCACCCCCATGTCAGAGACAAGAAAACTGAAGCTCTGGGATAAGGATACCTGGCAGAATTTAATCTTTCACATAGGGTAAACAGTGACAGAGGCAAAATTCAAACCCAGACCTCCCTTTCAGGATCCCAAATCAAATCAGGACTCAAGGAATGAATGAAATAGGAAGCACCAAAGTATCCGAGTCTGCTTTTACTCTGTGGGCCCAGAATATTCATGGTTTGATAACTATGTGGAATATCAATGTCTCCCATTAAACTGATATCAGATGGCTTCCCACGCTTTGAACCAGTGCATTTCAGATGGGAATTTCCCAGGCCATGGGTATCCACCATTAAGCAGCCCTCTAGCTAGCATTCCCAAGTCAGTTCCCCTCCAATTATTATCTCTGGGGTCCTGTGAAGTGCCCTCTGGCTAAAATCTGACATGAATATTCCTCGCACTTTGGGCATAAATTTTTTTTGATGAGTGGGAAAATTATTCCACTTTGTCATTGATGAAAATGGATTAAGAGGATTTGCTTGTCTCACAATCACAACTGCTTTCTCAAAATAGTTGGGCCTTTGGCATCAAAGTCCATTGTCATGGGAACCTGTCTTTCTGGGTGGTGTGACTTTTGCTGCCCTCAGCCCTGAATTTATCTTTATTTAATATGATTCTATTTTTCAAGTGGATTTTTGGCCCTGAGTAAAAATGGAAGGGCATAAAGGGTTTCAGTACAAGTAACTGTTGGTGGGAGGTAACAGTTTGATGGAGAAAGGCAGCATTTTTTTTTTTTGAGGCAGCATATTAAAGAAGATAGAAAGGCTATCCTTTGTGTCCTGCAAGACCTGAGCTCAGGTCATGCCTCTGATTATGGACTAGCTGTGGAACCTTGGTCAGGTCAATGGCTTAATGACCTGGCAACTCTCCAAAGCAATAAATTACATACCACTTACCAATCTGCATCGATGGAGGGAATTTTCCCATTGGGAATTCCCTAAACCAACCAAAACAAGTTCCAAAAACTGCTACAATTGATAGAGATGGTCAACTCAGGGAGTTGGGATTCTGTTTTTAAACACTATCCTTCTCTACATCTCATTTTTTTTCTGTTTCTGTGAGAGCAATTTTTCCTTTCTGCCTGTCTCAAGTTTAAAGGAGATCAAGTTCATCCACTTAAGAATGAATCCTAGGAGGTCAAAAGATGAGGTCCTAAAAAGGATTCAAGTTGAGAATTTGATTTGAAGTTGAGAATTTTAACTGGGGTGGGGGGACAGGGAAGCTAGTTCAGGCTCCTTCTCTCAAGGGACTAGTCCTTTGGTAGGGCTCTGGCTGCTTTCTGCAGCTTGATAAAGTCTTATCTCCTCTAGGACTTTTAGGCCCCTTACTACTCCAGCTAAAGGGTTATCTTATCAGCCTCAAGACTTGAAGTTCAGATCTGTCCAGGCTTGAGCTTTTCAGCACCTCTTTCCACTGTCCCCACACATACTCAAAGCCCATCCACCTCCCTGGAGGAATTCCATAAGTGAAAAGGGATGGGAAAGGAGAGAAAGAATAGAAGTTAAAATTCCCTTGGCTGTTTTACGTTCTTTTTTTCCTTCCTTTGGGAGAATTTAGCACCACATGATTCTGCCATGAGCTAGATCCTTCTGTCACTTGGGTGAATGAGTTATTGAGAAGGATTTGATTTGGCTTTTGCCTCTGGTCACATGTTATTCTATGATATTGGGGTGATTACTTGTGAGTAGATGAAGCTCTAAGAACTTGCGACCTGGTTTGTTTGCCTCTCTGGATTGGGAGCCTTAAGGCAAGTAGGCAGATTCATCTCCAACATATTATGTAAAAGTCCCCAGAGGGTACACCATATACAATATTTCCTCCTTTTCCTGCCACCTTTCTAGCCTTTCTTCTCACTATCTCTTACTAAAGGATTTTTGTTCCTGACACTTGTGTTGATTGGGTCATTCGTTCCCCGGGAGAGGATATTTGCTCCCTCTCTGGCCCAGAGAACAAAGTTTTTCCTGTTTAACCCTACCTGACACAGATAACTCATTCTCATCTGTTCACATGCTGCTTTGTAATTGTTCTTATTGTCTTCTCATGGATCTATCTCCCCAAGATCCCAAGGTCCTTCGTGGCACAAACCACATCTTTTAGTTCTTTGGGACCAATGAGTCCGTATGTCCAGTACAGTGGGTGGTCAGTAAATGTTTGTGGACTATTCGAGATACTAATGACTCTAGCGTATTCTTTTGTAAGAGTGTTAGGTCATTCTAGGGTTTTTTTCTATAGACTAAAAGCATTTTTTAAAGAAGTTTGCTGCTCAGGGTCCCACCTAGGAAGGAGGGCTAACGATAGCATAAAGGAAATGTCTGGAGACATTTGAGAAATGACTGGATGTAGTGTGTCCAGGATTCTCATAGGCCTCTGGCACAGGTGCTCCTGGATTTCCTTTGGGTTTGTTCTTTGACTTTCCCTGGGATTCTGAGCTTGGTCCCTGCCTTGCCTTGATGTTCTGAGTTTGACTCTCAAGGCTTGGTCTCTCCCTGTGAGCTAGGGATGGTTAATCCTTCCCACTATTCCTCACAGATTGTGGTGAGGCCAAGCAGGAGATGAGGAATTAACAGTCTTTAAAGTGGCATTAAGAACTCAGCTCCTGGTTTGATTCTAATCCGTGACTCTTTCCTTTTCTATTCACAGACCGGGAAGATCAGTCTATCCTGTGCACGTAAGTGAAGCTGCTGTTTTCAGTCTGTTTAATACACATATGTAGGCATATACTTGTGTTTTCTCTCTCTGATGTTCCCTCCCTCCCTTTGATTTATTTTATTTTTTTCCTTCTGAAACTAACATTAAATGAAATGAACATTTCCATATACAAAGTATCACAGAGAAATAGGATTGTATGTGAAACTGAGAGTCTGTCTTTGGAACTGCCTGCTTTTTATTTTAAGTACGTAATAACCTTAAAATATAGCTTTCAAAACTTTTTGTCTTTGTTCCCTTCTGGTTTTCCTACTATTCTCTAATGTGTATTTTTCTAAAATTAAATTAATTTTTTGTCAAGTAACAAAAATCTATTTTCTGTCTTTTCTTCATTAAAAAAAAAAAGAAAACCAAAAACAAAACCCTTGAAACAAATATACATAGTCAAGAAAAACATGCTTTCCCCGTTGGCCATGTCCAAAGTACTTTTTGTACCTTGAGTCTAATTCTTCTCTGGGAAGAGATGGGCAATAGCCTTCATTATCAGTGCTTTGGAATCGTGGGTGATAATGGCGTTGCTCAAAGTTCTAAATCTTTCAAGGTTATTTATCTTTACAATGATGTTATTATTGCATGGACTGTCCTCCTGGTTCCGCTTACTTCACTCTAAATCAGTTCATACAAATCTTCTAGTTTTCTTTCCTTCCCTTTGATTTCCTTAAGTCTCAGATCTAAGTCAGACACTTCCATTGTCTGTCTCTGTCTCAGTTTTTTCAAGATCTATGACCGGACTCCTCCCATGTCTCTTTTTCTGCTTCTATCTACCTGTTTTTCTAAAGTTTGGTTCTTCCAGCAAAACTCCACCATTACCACCATCCTATACACAGAAGGAAATTTCACTTTTTTCTAATAAAGGTGCCCCAGATGACATTCATCGAATTGTTTCCCAGAGATTTGGGGGAGGGGAGAAGGTGGAGAGTTGACAAGGATGAGTAGAAGGTGAGGAAAACTCTACTTTTTTCCTGTTTCTGAGGCAGGAAGAGCAGTAAAGACCAGAAAAACTCCCTGGAAACTTACTAAGGGCTTGATATCATAGGACTATTCTTGGCCTTCTATGTGGAGGCTACCTGAAAACTTGGCTCTGTTGATATCGCGGGTGGGGAATCTGTGGCCACATGTGACCCTCTAGGTCCTCAAGGGTGTCCTTTTGACTGAATCCCTAAGGGGATTTGTTCTGTGAAGTTTGGATTCAGTCAAAGGGCCATCCTTGAGGACCTAGAGGGTCACACATAGCTTCAAGGCCACAGATGGGGATGAAGAGGATGGGGAGAATGGAGAATCAATTCCACTAGTTCTATTGGTGAGTTGAAAGGGGACTAAAGCTCTGTATCCCAGGATGGGTGGAGTTTTCCAGTTGTACCCAGGAAGTTGTACCCAGGGGCCTTGGTTCCTGGCTCCAGTGCATTCAAGTTTTTTTGGTTATTGAAGGTAGTCAGATGCATCCCTGAGTGGTATTTAAGAGGCTAATGATCTAAGAGACTCTAGACTAATTATATCAAGGACATGGCCCAGAGATAGTTCCCCTCAGGTCCCAATTCTTAGCTGCCATTGAATTTCCAGGAAGGAGTACAGAGACAGGTGTGATACAGATCTGTGCTCCCAGAGGCTATAGATAGGGTAGCTGTCTCTTCTCTGAGAGGTGACTCACTCCCAACAGCTGGAGCCTGTATCTCTCCCAAGGGCCAAAGTTGAGCCCTATAAAAAATGCACTGTTTCTGATGGACTATAGATTACAGCCTTTCTTCCTTTTCCCCCAAATAAGTTCTTTGTCTTTCATGTAGGGTGATTAATGGACAGCTTGTTCCTTCTCTGGACCAGGTCCCCAGTTAGTTTGTTTTTCCATTTGGCTCATTTTTTTTTCCTTCTTTTAAAAAAGACAATTCAAAAACAAACAAAAATGTCCTAATAGTTGCTTCTTTTAGGTGGGTTAGCGTACTACTATCCCTATTTCTACCCTGAAATTATTTTGAATACATACATACATATAAAATAATTTGAATATAGTTATTTGAATTTGAGCATATATAGCATGTGCATTTATCTGTATATATGTGTGTATATATTTATATAGAGTATGTGCATTTCTTATCTATATATGCATTGTTCCTACCCTGTGCTACTTTTGCCCCCAGTAGAATGTGAACTCTTTGAAAACAAGATTAATTTTCACTTTTGATTTGGATCTCTGGCACACAGTAGGCCCTTAATAAATGCTTGTGGAATTGAATTGCGCACAATTAACCACTGATAGAAATAAGAAATAGTGTAGTAATTCAGTTCTAGTTCCATTCACTTGAAGACTTTGGCAACTCCTCAAAGACTCAGTTTCCCTTGCAAAATATGGTGATTCTGCCTACTTTTTCTTATCTCATTGGAATATAATAAGAATAAAATGAAGTCATAGACATGAAAACTGTTACATAAGTTCAAAATATAGCTAATTTTTGATCTGCAGCATCATTTGAGGTTACAGATCCAAACTAGATCTTTTAAAATTATATTTCACTTTAGAATGCATTACTTGCGTGTTTCTTCTCTGAAGATAACAGTAATATATTACGTATTATTTAATTTATGACAGTTTACACACAGGTATTATTTAATTTATAAGGAGTAGTACTGTCCCGATCTTACAGATGAGGATTGAGATTCGGAGATGTCCAGTGATTTGCCAGAATCATACAGCTAGTAAGTTATAAAGGCAAGGTTCAAACCTTCCTTCCTCCTGGTATGTTCTATTTACCATACTAGGCTGCCTTATCTCTCATTCATTTGTTAGGCCCTACCCCCATACCCATAAAGTGTGACATAACAAAATGTCATCAATCCTTGGAAACCCCTACCTCTTAAAAGTGACTAAGCTTAGAGGAAGAAAATCTGGGTTCTCTCCCTGGCTCCACCACTAATTTGCTTTGTGATCTTGGGCAAGTCACTTTACTCTTTGAAGCCTCAGGTGCCTGTAAATTGAGGAATTTGGACTAGACACACTCACTAGGCTCAGGGGAACTCTTTCCAAGGGTAGAAGAGCTAAAAGTTGTAAGTACTGAGGCACTGTCAATAACCAGAGATATGCCATTGGAACTGGGAAGGCCAATCCCCCTGATTTAAGAAGAAAAAAAAAAAGAAAAGTATAGTCTGGAAACTTTAGGTCTTTGAACTTGACTTCAACCCTTGGAAGAATTCTAGAATGAATTATAAATGTGACATTTTCCGAAAATCTAGAAAATGTCATGATCATCTCTAAGAGATAGCATAACTTTATTAAGAACAGGTCATGCCATGTCCTTTTTGTTTGGACAGAGATACTAGATTGATAGGGGAAAGGAATACTCCAGACATACACAGTCTGCTACAAACCTCGTTTCAGTTCAGTTGTTTTTCAGTCATGTCTGACTCTCTGTGACCCATTTGGGGTTTTCTTGGCAAAGATACTAGAGTGGTTTACCATTTCCTTCTCCAGTATATTTGGAAATGATGAGGAAACTGAGGTAAACAAAGGTCAAGTGACTTTCCCACACATCTAGTTAGTGTCTGAGTTCACATTTGAACTCAGGTCTTCCTGACTCCAGTCTTCGAGCAAATCTCCATGTAATAGACTGACTTAGGAGATAATGAATATCTTTTTACTTTAGACTTTCACAGGGAAGGCTGAATGATCACTTTTGGGAGATGTTATGGAAAAGGTTCTTGTTCAGGTTTGGGTTGAGCTTGTTGGCCTCCAAGGTCCCTTCCTGTTCAGAGAGTGTGTGATCTCTGCTTCTGAGGCCTCTTCCATCTCTAACATTACTTGATTTTAAGGTCGTAATATTAAAATGTTTGCATTCACTGAGCCAACTAAAAGTGGATGAGGTGGTTCACAGATGTGCTGGGTGAGAGTATGAAACCAATTTGAAATTTTAAATTTTCTGTGGGTTCCAATTCTGTTAAGAGTTAACTCCATATCTCTTATCATGCCATCCCTACGTGTCTGATAACTTGTAGCCAGGATAGATAGTGGAAGGAAATAGAATGAAATGGAATGGTCTGGGTCCTAGTCTAGGTTGTAACCATAGAACACATTTCTAGGTCAGAGAAAGGGCCAAGTGATGAGTTCAGGGGTTCCTAAGGTTGGCCTTAGTAGTCTGTTAGTCAATAATAAACATTTATGAAGTGGTTACTATGTGCGAAGCACTGTTCTAAGCACTGGGAACACAAAGAAAGGTAAAAGATATGCCCTGCACTCAAGGACCATATTCTAATGGGGAAGACAACATGTAAACAACTATGTATAAGCAAGCTACATACAGGCTACATGGGAAAGAGTCAACAGAGGGAGGGCGCTAGAACTGAGAGTGATTAGGAAGGCTTCTTGTAGAAGGCGGGATTTTAGCCAGGACTGAAGGGATCCAGGGAAGCCAAGAAACAGAGGGTGAAGAGGGAGAACGTTCCAGGTATGGGGGGACCAAGAAGCTCTATGTACTCAGAAATGGTATCCTCTCAGCTATGTGGACCCATCCTGCCTATCCCAAAACAGAGAAATCCAGAGGGATAGTCACTTTGCTGCTAAGATTGAACCTTGGAGTATGAACTATCAAACTCCATGAGGGAGATCACCCTTACGTGATAGCATGGTAAATTGGAACGAGCACTAGGTTTAAAGTTGGGGAACTGGGTTTAAATTCTGCCTTCGCTGCTTACTTGCCAAGTGACCTTGGGCAAATCACTTCCCATCTCTGGGCCTCAGCTTTCTAATGTATAAAATGAGGAGATTATGCTAGATGACCTTTAAGATCCTTTCCAACTTTAGATCTATAGCTAAACTATGACTCAGGAAGAGAGAGTGAGGCTGACAACTTTGGGCAACTCTACCTCACTTAAATCCAACTCATGAACAAGTCAAGACATCACCTTTGATGTCATTGGCTCTCTTTGAAAGTGATGCACCACCACCATCAGCAGCAATGAATCGGACAGTGTCCGAGTTGTCATTCCTCATATTCACTCTACTATGTAGTCTGCAAGGCTGGGAGTGTCTAAGTCCGGGGAGCTAATGAAGAGAATGAGCTGGTCTGAAACCATTCCTCCTCTGCCTGTGGTGGTGCTGAAACAAGGAGAACGTTTTAGGTTATCAGGAGATTATATGAGTTGGCATCAAAATTCTGACTTTGGTTCAGACTCAGTAAGCCAAATAAACCCTGTGATCAGGAGTTCTTAGACAGCTAGCTAACTTCTCTGGCTGCTGGAATGAAGTCAAGAAGGCTGACATTTAATTCTAAGTGGGTTTTTTTTCAGTCTATTTCCTTTAAATACAATTTGAGATGAGGATGTGAGCAACCTTGGTAAGTCACTTGCTCTTTTTGGGTTTCAGTTTCCTCGTTTGTAAAATGAGGGAATTGCACTACATGGCCAGTGAGGTCCCTTTCAGTGCTAGATTAATGATTCAATAAATTTATGTTGTTAAGCAAGGAAGGCAGGGTTAGAGTTAGAAATAGGAGAGCTGTTGCAGATTAGAGGTTGGAGATGCA